>NW_005187510.1:1895190-1923954 GCF_000239375.1 Pundamilia nyererei
AAAAAGATGAGGTGGGGACCAGAGCTGAAATGCAGATCTGAGGTAAGAATGCAAGTGTTTCATCTTTACAACGGAAATTTAACTTGTGGGGGATCAGGTTTGTGTCCCCAAATAGAAAATGAGTCCCTGTAGTGTCTCGTTAGTTGAAACGAAGGCATCAGAAAGAGTCATTAGCCTACTTTCCTTACCAATGCCAATGCAAGGTTAAGGAAAAAAATGTAATTTGTTTGCACTCATCAAATAATGTTCCTTTCATGCTTTCATAGGTATGTTTCTTTGTTTAAGCCTCTTGTAGTGTGTCAGCATGTTAGTGTGCATATGACCTGCATTATCCTGCTTTACTTTGGTTACAGAGTCCTCAGAGTTTTTTTTTTCATTCAGGAGCTGGAGCCCTGAGGCAGACAGCAGGGGTTCCATACTTAGTTTCCTGTAAAAAATACCTCAGCACTCCACATCCTAATTAATGTGAAGGGCATGCCCAAGATCCCTATAAAATCATACAAGACTATACCAATTTCCTGGTAGCTTGCTTGCTACATGTGCTTCTTGTTCGTCAGCATAAGAGTTTCCTTCCCTGCAAACCTCATGAAGATTTATACACCACCACCATGCCTGCTTCCCCCCACCTTTCATTCTTCTCTTTTGCAGCTTTTCTCTCCCTCTCACTGTGATTTGTACTTTATAACATGATACACGGAGAATACACTTTCTGTCCCTTTTACTCTGAAATAAAACATGAAGATCTCATGAAAAGGGACTGTCAGGGCAACATGAGAAACACATGGCGTGTGCTAGTTAGATGAGGAAGGGGTTTAAATCATTTAGCTTGGAAATGTTCACATGTGTGTGTTTGGGATTGCTGCTATTGTGTTGGTGAATTGGTGCTGAGTTATAGAGTCCAAAAAAACAGACATTGAAAATTATAAAGAAAAAGATTGATTGCATGCACGGCTGCACCCCGACACTCAGAAACGGTAACGTAACCCCCTGTCTGAAACGTAACAGATCCCCTTAAACATGCATACACACACCTACACACAAACACAGACGTGAGCACATACACAAAGCATGCATACTACCCTCTGCCGTATTCTTATCATGTTTTCCATGTGTATTTTTTATTTTTTTGACTTTCAGTAGATCTCAGAATCTCTTGTTTCCATTGCTCTTCACGCTCCAGCTATCCAAACACACAAACAATCCAGTGTGATGAAATTTCTATTTGTGTTACATACAGAGATGTAGTTTTAGTCCGTAAAAAGTGCCAAAAACATTAGCATCTGCTGCACTCTGCGTAGGAAGAAAACTTTCTACAATGAAAATTAAACTTAAATCTGAGCAAGCACCGAGCACGCCACCACGGGAATGTGAAATTCACAGAGAAACCCCCGGATCCCTCCACCTACATGACCGCTGCGGCACCGGGCAAACCTCCACCGGCCCTGCTCCAGCTAAACAGGTGAAATAGATTTAACAGCGACAGGACTCAGTTCTGCTGAATCTTTGATTTTATTTATTTATTTATTTATTTTTACTTGCATCTATTTGAAAGAGTGAGTGCAAAAACAAATAATTATTTATTTTATTTGCTGGAATATGCATAAAATAGGTTTAATTGTTAAACAAATGTATTCAAGTCATAGACTGATGCATATAGTTTAATTGTTGCCTGATACAATGTGCATAAAGTTAAAAGATTAAAACTAATAAAACAAGTTTCATAAAGAGACATTTTCATTTGATTCAATTCGATATGATGGATTATAGAGAAAAATAGAATTGGGCGAAAGGTCTATTGCTTTATAATGTATTTAGGTTGTGTATCATGTTTTAAAAAAGTAACTAAGGAATAAAGTAACTTTCTACTTTTGAAAATAAGTAATCAGTAAAGTAACGGGATTACTTTCTTGTAGAAGTAATGAGTAACTAATTACTATTTTCAAGTAACTTGACCAACACTGATTACACAGAAACTTGAATTTCAACTTCCAGAAGAATGAACAACACTGGCTTTGCAATGGAATTCTGTTTTTTGGTCAAATATAAAGCTTTGTGATCAATGTTCCCTCTAATTTTTCATGTGCCTGAGCGAACACACAAACTCCCTGCACGGTCCCTTGGACCACTGTGAGCAACATTAGACATGTGCACTGTGGACACGCCAGCATCGAATCCATCCAAGTTACATGGTTTAAAATAATCAAATGACAGCATTTATGTTAGACTACTTTTAATTAACTGCCTCAGCACACTGACAATGAAAATTTTAAAAAATTTGTTCACGACCTGAGTAGCATGTTAACACTATTGGAAGTAAAAATAACTTGAACTCCAATTTGAAAACACAACTTTCTTTCTTTCTTTTTTATAAAGCTCTGACTTGTATTATGAGTATGAGTCTGTGGTCTGGGAGAGAGTCCTGTAACTCTCTGTCTGCAAAATACAGTATATAAGGACCAGTGGTGGGCAATTAATTATATAGTTACTTCTTCAGAAAAGTAACTGAGTTATGCAAACAACAAAGTTTTTTGCAGATGTTTACCTAAAAATGCAGCCAAGGCGTTTTTTAAAATAAATATTTCAAACTATTTACAGAACAATCAGCTGTTCTGCGTCAAATTTAATGCCACACAAATTATTTGTGCCACTCCAAAAAAGAATTTCTGTCCACTATGAGATAAAGGAGAACAACAGCCTGATACCTGCAGGCCTGACAACAGGAGATGTATCACTCCTGTAACACCTGTAACATTCAGCAGTTGCCTCATTGTTCTTACACACACAACAAAACTATTGACTACACTACACACTAACTACACAAGATTTGCACTAAATGTCGCAAATCTCTCACATCTCAAAACACCGCCGTCACTCCTAAAACTTCCCCCTTCCTAAACAACTAAATACCATTTTGCCATGTCATTTTTTGATTGGTTGACATGGTACATTTTTCCACCAATAGGAAAGGGTGGGGGTTTATTTGGTTTTGTTTTTGCTCACAGGTGGAGAGTGCTTTCAAGCGCTTTACTTAAAAAACGCTGTTTTTACCGTTTCTTACAGCAGTAAATATAAAAAACAATAGTATTCAGGAAGAAAACCAAACAGTGCATATTGTTTTTTTAATCATAACTCTGGTTTTACGTGGCCTATCAACACAATTTAAAAACTGGTATAAAGTCCACACTTTTCCCGTCAATTGTTTCGTCTGTCCTGCTCACATCTCCAATGGTTGTGCACGTTGTCATTAATGTGGCTTCACTCCACATCAGCCACGCCGCTTTGCTAGCTAAAACACCGGTGTCGGCACATAAGGACACTGTCATAATCTTTCAACAACGTTGATTAGCTGCGTATATATGAATGTGAATCACATTATTGGCTGGACTATGGGATAAGGTGGCATCGTTCTAATCCCATATGGGAGCAGCCAGTCACTTACTGACTAACACTGCAAAACAGAATTGTTAAAGTATTAATTTTAATTTCAATTCAGGTTAGTTTTTTTTTTTTTTTTTTGCGCGCATTGCAGATTTTCTGTGCGCAGAGACCGTGCCAGCAGTGCGCAATTGCGCACACGCGCAGCTTAGAGGGAACATTGTTTGTGATATAACTTTGCACATAATTCTCTGTGTCCAAATTTATGCAGCAGGGTAACATCCAATTCCATCCATGTTGCACAATTCAGCATCTGTCCATTTACATTCAGGGCCTCTAATCAGCAGCAGTGCAACAAGGTATTATGTTAGACTTTCAGGCAGGTGAGTGGTGTTCACTGGTCGTCGCAGACCTGCAATTAATTTTGTCCTTTTTAAGTGCATCTCCCTAACATTAGCCAAGTGTATCATAATTGAATTGTCATAACTTTAAACTTTTGTTACTTTAAGTGTATCCCAATGAAACAAATACAGTGAATATGTCAGGAGTAGTGTCGTGGACGAGAGAAGGAGGACCCAATCGCTGGACTCACAGGCAGGTAGGTGAAGGTGGATGTTTATTGCCGAAGGAGTGAGCAAACAGTGCAGAGGGAGGAAAAGGCTGGCTGGCTGGCTGGCTGGCTGAATGAATGAATGAATGAATGAATGAGCAAAGGACTGGCTGGCTAACTGAACATACAGACGACACTAACATCAGACGTACATCAATGACACGACAAGGATCGGATGGAACTGAGGACTTAAATACATGCTGGGTGATGAATGATTAGAAACCGGTGAGTACGCAGCTGAACTTAGTCTGACTAATGATACATGGAAATAACTGGAACACAATACGCAGGCGGTATGCTGGCACAGAAGACACAGATATGAAAATAAACTGAACATGACAAAACAGAAAACACTGGGTCAACGACCCAGGAACCCTGACAGAATACAACTTTAAAAAATGTTGGAATCGCGGTTGATCATATTGTGAGATTTTGAAGTTTGTGAATGGACTTGAAACTGGGAATTACAACCATTTATAAGTAATTCTGTCCTTTTAAACAGTGTAGGCCTAGCTGACACTAATAAACAAACAAATAAATAAATGAAAAGCATTTCAGTTTGAAGCTACATGTCTTTAAATGGCTTGCCGGAATGTTTCCAAAAGCAAGACTCAAATATGGCAGTGCCCAACATTGGCTCATGGCTTCTGCTTTTATGCTGGCTGGAGGATGAATCATCTGCGTCTACTGAAGTCCTTTACACAGACCAGGTCCCAGCTCAAGGAATGTGTGTGAGTCACTGCCGCTCATCGGACGACGTTCTAAGACTTGCCTGCAGCTTCTCTGCCTGATCACACCCCAGAGACCCATTCAATCAAATCCCCATATATTCTGTAATTAACTTGACCTGAGGACTTTACGGAATATTTGTGTTTTACTGTCTCTTTTAAATGCCATTTATCATCCTGCAGGTTTGGAGGTCCTAGAGCAAGAACCCTCCCCTAAGCTGAGCCAGTCAGGTAGAACTGAGCCTGTTCTTAGCTGTGACCCAGTTACCCACCCAACAACCCCACCCTTTTCTCTCTCTTTCAGGGTGTCTTATGACTGACCAAGACAGTTTTATTAGCCTCCAACCAAGTCAGCAGGAAAAGGGCAGCCGTTGCAGGGTCCTAGCAAACACGCTGGTTGTGGAGGAAACAACTGGAAGAAAGGACCAGATTTTTACTGAGAGACTGATGACGGAGCTGAGAGAGGATTGATAAGCAAACTGCCTGGTTGGAGAGAAGAACTGCGAGGTCAGGGGACATGAGGAAACCGGCTTGACTGAATGAAAGGAAGGGGTGGAGATGAGCCCCATAAAGTTGTTTAAAGTGTGAAAATTTTTTACACCTTTGTCTGCTCACAACAGGATTGAGTTCTAGACTTAATTCTAACTTTTCAGATTAACCTGGTGTTTTTTCACTTCTTTTTTACTCTAACAAACCCAAACTGACCAAATACTAAAGAAGATATCAAAGCATGTAGAGGGAAGAAAGAAGAGAGTAAGCTTCGATGTGTGCATGTTATGTACATACTAAAATATGCTAGTGTCATTCTCTATACTTACATTACCCAAACTTTAACTGCTTCTGCTAAGATGGCTGGGCAAGTGATGTGAATCCTTAAGCATCTGCCTATTTGCCTAGCTTATTTCCAGGTGCTATTGGAGGTTTAACATACTGAAAGGACCCAGGCTGGGTAGCATATGCCGTCTGAGTATGTGCACAGTCAAAGGTTAGATGTTCCAGAGGCCTTTAATCAAGAAATGTTCTCAATTTCCTCCCTCCGTGTTCCTCTTCTTGACCTCTGGTCCTCAAAGTAAAGTTAGACGTGTACTGTAACACCCAAGACAACACAGCTCTTTAATCTTCTGCTCCTCATTAGAATTACTAATGTGTCTGCAGCTGACGAAAGGTGTGTGACCGCTTGCATGTGCGTGTTTGCATTAGTGTGTGCGCACACATGCATGAATCCATGGATGTGCATCTCTATTTGGCCAGGCAGGGTAGGAATACTTGAATAACAGCCTAATAAATATCAGGGGTAGGTTTATTGGTTTTGAAGCATATTTGCCATTTGTTGGGAAACACAAAACCGTGGAAGGTTCCTGGCAAAGTGGCAGGGTGGTGCTCTTTTCTGGGTCACAGAGAACGTAGAGGAAATCTATTCTGACATTAACAGGCTGCTATAGGAAGTGTTTTTGGATTAAATTAGCTTGGCATTAGAAGTTGGCCGGTCTGGATCGGGGGTGAGGGCATAAGTGTGAGCAATGTTGGAGTTATGGAGGTTCAGAGGAGCTATTTTGCCCTGATCATAGGTGAAGATGATACCAAAGTGGAGGAACACAGAGGGTGAAGGTGTCGTGCAGCTGCGATCTCTGTGAGAGTTTAATTATGCCCTGGGCAGCAGGGTGCGTCACCAGTCACAGATGACAGAGCTGGAGGATGAATCATGGGATGGATGGAGGCCGAGACTTGCCGGTTTTGAGGTGCCGGGGAACCGTGGAGAGACTTGGTGTATGGGCGGGGTAGTGCTTGTTGTTCCTTTAAAGCCTCTTTAAAACTCTTAGGTACTGGCATCAAGTAGGTGCTCATCCAAATGAGGATGTGTGAGGGGGTAGATTTTTCACTGCCAACAGAAAACCCAGCAGGAGATGTTGTTCTCAAACGAGTTTGTAGTAGTGAAAACACCAGACTTTTTTTTCTTTCTTTTTCTCAGGGAGCATGTAGCTTCTGGTTAGGCTGATTCTACAGAAGTAGTTCACAACCTGATTACCTCTAAGGGGTCACAATCAAAACCTGAGAGAAAGAGCTAAAGCTAGTTAGATAGTTAGCAAGTTAGCTAAAGCTTAGTTTATGCTTCTAGCTTTGACTGTTGCGTGTGCCAGCTGTGACATCATCACAGCCCTATAACGTTTTTATATTAAAGCTTGAGGTGCACTGGAATCACTGCAATCTTCTCCTGAATGATAGGTGTCGCCATTCAGAAACGCAGCCCCTGTTCTCAGTTCTGAACTGAGAACAGGGGCTGAGTTTCTGAACATTGAATTAAATGTTGAATATAAAAATGTACCTTTACATTCATATAGATTAGATTAGATGAAACTTTATTAATCCCTCGGGTGGGTTCCTCCGGGAAATTCAGTTTCCAGTAGCAAAGCACCGAAAGAAGTTGCATGTTACAGATACATTAAGGGGAATGAGAGTAAGGATATAAGCATAAATACATCATATATACATATATATAGATACAGAATATACAATATGGATAAATAGGATTGCTCATTTGAGTGAGTATATTGCACAGTGATTATTGCACAGTCAAATATAAGAAAAAAGACAAAACAAAAAAACAAAAAAAACAAATATTGTAAAAATTGCACAGTGTAGAAAAGCACCTACAACTCAGTTGCTCAGTTCATATTCAGAGGGTGTCAATGTTCAAAAATGTTCAGTTTGAGACAGAGCTAGCTATCAAAGTGTACACGCTATGAACTGAAACCTTCACCTGACACTTCAAATTAGTTAGTGTTTTAGCTCCAGTGATGCTTTTTTGGTGCTCTCATTGATGCTGTGACACATAATACTTTGCAGACTAGCTTTGCAGATATATTTTATGTTATGAAGGTTGTTGGTATTTTAAAGTCTTTTACAATCCATATCTCTTTTATTTGCTTTCATTTGTTCTTACTATACTTAAAAAACCCCTCAAAATTTTCAAACTAAAGGCATTTTTCTCATTGTGTTGCATATATTTCAGAGACATTCCAAGTCCAGATGTTTGTACCTGCACAGTGCTGAGTCGCTCTTGTAACCAGGTGACTTGCTGACCTCTATAATTTATCATCCTTTACATCCTGCGACTTGCACAGGAGTCTCCCCCCCAACCCTGAATTTTAAGAAAAGGAGGGAAGCTCTTTGTCCTTGAAGGAGGGTCACAAAACCTGGAATGCACAGAAGGAAGGAAGTTGCAGAAGCAAGGCTATCTGTACTCAGCGCTTTCCTTCACTTCCCTCCTCCTTTGTTTCGCGCTTGTTCTCTTTCTGATAAAGGAGAGAAGGGATGATGGAGCAAAGGAATAAGGAAAACCCTTGTGTTGAGGGGACTGTGCATGCACACGCACAACTGTGTGTGTGTGTGTGTGTATATATATATATATATATGTATTGGGAGGGTTAAGTGTTTCAGAGGTGGCCGTCTCCCCTCCCATGCTGTCTCTCATCACACCGTTGACCCCCCAGGAAGCTTTAGATGTCCGTCTGGCTTCATAATTCTCTTATCGAACTAATCTGGGAGATAAGAAGGGGGGAGTTGAAAGTGTAAACCCAGCACCACGGCCCTGGAATCCAGTTGCAGTGGGCTCATTCTTTACCTGTCTGCTTGGGAGACTTGTTAACTTTCTGTGTGCTGTGTGTTGCATTGCACTGAGACTTGTATACAACGGCTTTTCTTTGTGTGTGTGTGTGTGTGTGTGTGTGTGTGTGTGTGTGTGTGTGTGTGTGTGTGTGTGTGTGTGTGAAGGTAAAGCCCAACTGATAGAGTTGCCCCCCACATGCATGTCTGCATGTGGAGCATGAGCATGATTGATCTGGGCAGAGGTAGTGGTCACATCCTGAACTGGAGTTGATTTCCTCTCCTCTCTAAATACAGACCTGGTGTTTATCATAGTTTCAGTGTCATGTTTGTGTGTTTTTATAGATCAGTGCTGTTATGCAGGGTGGTAGGTGGGTAGAAAAGGTGGGATACGGTCTGTGTGAAGGACAAGAAAAGGAAAAAAAATAAGAGGTTGAAATCAGAGAGTGTTCTTTTTTCACTCTCCTTCTTTCAGGCATAAATCTTCAGGCAGACGGAGCGGATGCTGCTACTCTGGGAAAGTGCTAATTAATCGACTGAGGTCAAAATGTTCTGGGCCAATCTGGCAGATTTATATAAAATGTTTTCATAAGCAAAGATGCTGCTGAATGTCTGTTGTTTTCCCTCAAATATAAATACACCAAAAAAAGAAAAAGAAACTGTTTGTATATACACAACCTAGCACAGAATACATTTTAAACTGTATCTTTAGGGTCTTTTTACCTTTGTTACTACCAGCCTGTCACAAAAACACATCATCAAACATCATCATCACCTAATGAAAAATGGTCTCAGTGGAAGTCTGGCTGTCAAGAAGCAATTTTTAAGGACGAGAAACGGGGGAAAAGCTGAGGTTTGGCAAATTACACAAGAACGGAACTGAAAATGACAACAGGGCTTATTGGAGTGATGAATCCAAATGGGAACATTTTGGTTTAAATTGTCAGCAGTATATATAGGGGAGGTCAGGAGAGAGGCTCAACAGTGAGTGTGTGTGGTCATTTGTAAGACATGGTGGAGGTTCTGTCATGGTTTGGGGCTACAATTCAGCCAATGGATAGAATACCTGGATTGAAAAACACAGAACGGAACAGCATAAATCGTGGCTTGGCCTCGATATGGTCCGGACCTCTGCATTATTGAAGCAGTACGGGATCATGTTGACAGGGAATGGATCAAAAGGCAGCCAACATCCAAATAAGAGATTTGAATGTCCTTCAAGAAGTCTGGAAAACTATTCCTGAAGACTACACAGAAAATGATAAGAAACCTGTTTGAAAGAATTCAAAATGCCACAGTGGCCCGTGAAAATGGGATGGGCTAAAGCTCAGATTCAAAACCGGAGGCTTGAAGTGCAGTGTAACAAAAAATCTTTATTCACAATGTCTGTAGTCTTAAGCAAATTGAAAACTCAGACTATATTTAGTGAGGAACATAAACTAGACGTCTGAGACAATAACTAAAATATGACGGATCACAGGGACTGGGCGGGAAGAAATATGGCAGACCAGGGCACTAAAACGAATTGTCAGAGGGGTCCAAAAGAAAGTTGTGAGTTAATCCGAGAATTATAACACTGAGCCGCCCTATGTGCTTGCAGGTGGAGACTGTTTGGAGGGGAAGGCGTGAGCCAAAGGTCCAGGTGAGTACAGAGTGCGATGCAGGGAGGCAGGCAGGAGAGACTGGCAGTTTGGAAGGATAGAAGTTACCAGTAGCTGCAACCAGAATCCAGGAGAGCTTGTAATGGTGAGGCTTGGTAGGTGAGCTCCATATGCCAACTAAAAGACAGAAGAATGAAGTAAGCAACACACTATGATACACCAAGGAAACGACGAGAGGGCGGGAACTAACTAAGGCTAGCAGACAATCTGGCCAAGACTGGTTGTGCACGCTGGTCATAAATACTGCCGAAGTGATTGCCATCAGGTGAGGAACAACAAGGACTCCACCTAAAGGAGGGGCGCCGATGCAGTGGAAAGTTACTCAGACCCGCCCAGACCATGATAAAGATGTGTTGAAGAATAAAGGTGTTCAGAACTAATTTTGACTTTTAGGTTAGTTAGAATTGCATAATCTTTGTTTGTTCTGTTATTCCATTCACGTCTCCATGCTACAATGAATAACTGCACCTATTTCCATTTTTCCTAGGAAAATATAAAGAAACAAGGGGTGGCTTGACACTTTTGCACATCCCATACATCCACACACATCACATTCACATCCATAGCAAATCGAGAATCACCTTGCATACTTGCATAACTTTTGGATTGTGTGACCCGGAGTACTCAGAGAGAACCATTGCATGCACAGGAGAACATTGTCCATAATTTTATATAGAGACTCCTGATCAAGATTATTAAATGCTTCCTTTGTCACATATATGGGAAACATTCATTAGATCAATTAAAATCAATCTCAATTTTACTGTGGGATGAACTCTTCAGACAATTCTTTCCCCCCAGTCATTATGACTGCAGGCTGTTCAGCATTTCCTCTATGGTGCATGCTTCACACTCTTCCTGCCCTGTGTGTAATTTACCAGAGTAGTTTCCTGTGCTTCATAGTTGTGAATCACTGGCTGGCTTCTTTGCCAACAACATGATGACGTGCTGCAGTAATAGATGGCTTCTTTTTGGGTAATTAATAATCAAAGCTGTAATTTAGGTGCCCTGGATTTGGAGGGCTCTTAATAAAGTTTCATACTCCCGTACTCCCTCGAGCAGAATGACTCACGCAGTGAACAGGTTTTTGTTTTTTATCATTGCAGGCTTCATTTTCTCCTTTGTTGAGTGTTTTATTTCCTCACTGTCATACACATACTCTATATCTTTTATGGCAATATGCAAGACTTTGCAAGATCCATCAAAATAAGAGGAATGGCATCTTCCTTAAGCCTCTCCTTGCCATGACACTGTGACCTTAGCCCTTCGCTTCCACCTCTGCAGCATCTTCAGTTGAGCTTTAGATTATAGAGCAAGCTGTCTGGAACTTCTCAAGGATATCGCAGGAATTGAGTAATCGCATGGCATGACTAGATCCTGCCCTTTAATTATCCCTCGCCAATGTTTGCTGGAGCACTTTTTTTTCTCCTACAGTCTATTTTCTTTCTATACATTTTCCCTCTCTTTGCTGTGCTGTCACTGTCTTGCTCCTTTCATCTGGGTCCTCAGCTGATTGTGGGATGGAGTGAATTGGAGGGTACAGCGCATCCAATGACCAAATGACATACCATCACTGACACGCCACTCTCTTCTTCACGTAATGACTCTTAAAGCTTCCAGCCATGTCCCCACAGGCCAGACTGTACCCTATGCCCTCAAACTGTTTAATCTCTGTGATTCATATCTGACAAGTCAAAACATAAGCACTCACCTTTTAAACACTACAAGAAGAATTTACAGTCAAGTGAACTCCAAGCCTTGAATAGTAACGTAGTTAGCTGTTTCATTCAAACTAAAACTGAGAAAAGCTTATATTGGTTTGTGTTTTCAGAAGAAAAAAAAACTGGGCACCAGTTTCATCTTAATTATTTCATCTTTCCCAAACCATCGGCTTAACCAACGATTTAAATATTCTAAAATTGCTGTTGATCTTGTATTAAAGTTTTTACGGTAAAGTTTCCTTTAAAGAAGATATTCATCTATTGTTAACAACTGGTTTTCAATATTTCCACAGTCAAATGAAGGAAAACTGTGGTTGGCATGTCCAAAATCATTGCGACCGTGTGCAGTGAACTTGCAGACTTCTTGTTGCCTTTGAAGTATTTGCTTTGATTCAAACTGACTGTGCTGCATCAAGATTAAGGTGATAAAATAGCAAGATTGAGTTTGCATTTATGTGCAATAGTCACACAGTTATGTGTGATAATACAATGATTAACTATGATAAAAAGGAAAATTCTGAAATGTATTGCCCTCTATTATACATTTATTTTTATATACAAACACATAAATTCTCATTAAACAGAAATTCACATTAAGTACTCAGATCCAGAGTCCACTTAGAAAAGAAAAGTTACATAGTTACTTCAGGAATCTTATTGCAAAGTGGCATAGGTGGTCAGCAACCTTGCCTTTATATAGGTATATAACCAGAGTGCAATGTCATGGCAACCAGTTGAGTCTCCTATTGCAAAGAGACAAGTTGAACTCATTGGCCTAAACAGACTAAGGTTACAACTTGTTGGCATTATGTTTGTATTCATAAATTAGATACCGGTTATTTACAGACCTGATATAAATGAAATGCAACCACCAATTTTTTTCTAGTTACAAGGAGGCTGCTGCCCTATGTTTACTCTAGTGTGACGGAGCCTTAAATGCTGCATCTTTATTTGATCATATGAGTCAAAAATAAGTATTTTTAAAATAATTAATAATTATTTTTTGATAATAACAAAATAATAAAGGCCACACTAATTACACTAATATTTAAAATACTAAAATAGCTGGTATTTGTTTTTTAAAAAACATGTACACAATCACCAAGGGAATATAAGAGTATGCAACTACAGAACATTACACTGCCATAAATATCCTGTAATGCAGTGCAGCGTGACTATGGCACCTGAAATCTAATGTCACCACATCTTTATGTGTTTAAATACAAGGATATACAATAATACAATCATTTCTTTCACTGGTGTTTTGAAAAAAAAGGATCTTCGCACATTTTGAATGATGAGGAAATGAGTTGAAAATAGCTCATTATGGTTGTGTTTGCATTTATTTAGCCATCTTTGGAAGGCTGCGTTGACACAATGCCAAGAAATGTAAACTCCCAATCATGGCAGGGCATTATTTTCACTACAGTGCACTGCAGCAATCTAATGAACTCATGTCTAATATCCAAAATGTTTATTATGGATGCTTTTCTCCAATACTCACTTAATCAGGAATAATGTGATTCACGTCAGCCATATGTTTCTCATGAAGTTGAATCTTGAGGAATGTGGACTTTGGTGAGAAGCTGCTATGATTTGTGAGGTGTGTGTGCGCGTGTGTGTGTGTGGTGGAAGGACAACAGGGGGATGGGAGCCTGCAGGGGGATTTCCCTACTGCACAGTCATGATGCTCTCAACCTGTTTACCTACAGAGTGTCCCTCCTCTTTCTTTCACAGCTTTACACCCACTTACTTGCCCGTGTGTTTTTTAAATGTGTGTATATGTCTATTTCCATGTTTGTGCAAAAGCTAACATGCATGCAGTATTTGCTCTTGGCAGCGACAATGTATATGGCCAAATATCTACACGTTTCCCAGGCTTTTAGGCCAAGCCTAGTCCCCACAGTGCGACCCCTGACACATGGGTCCCAGCCCATTTTGAGCTCATATAGGATGAGGCAATGCAGAACCTGGGGAGGTTAGCAGTGAGCAGACACTAGTCGAAGTGAGGACAGGCTCTCTCCCTCTCTCCTGCTATGTGTGTTTCTGCCTCTCTAATATTGCTCTGTTACTTGCTCTGTCCTTTGCACACACAGACGGGAGGAAAATGCATTGCCTCGCTGACAGAGTTAGTTGGATTGGGACCCTGTCTTCCTCCTCCATCTCTCCCAGATGGTCAACACTTTGGCCCGCACAGAGAGAGAGAGAGGTTGTGAGTGGTGGTGATGATGAGACCTTGCTCGCTCGCCACACGCCTCAGCTGACTCCAAATCGAAGGCTGGACTGCAGCAGCCCTCAGACCTGGAGGGATGTCTTGCTGATGCTAATGGCTTCCCCAGTTTCACAGCTGAGCTGCAGGGACAGTCTCAGACTGCGCTTAACTAGGACAGACCGTGCAGTTAAAAAAGTAGCTGAAGCAGAGCAATTCAAATTTTGCTTTGTGGTAACAGTTTTCAACATCTTTACATGACTAAATTTTAATATTAAATTGATTCAATTGATTGATTAAAGTGAATTGGTGAAATCCTCATCATATAATAATCTTTCATTTCACAGAATCTCCCATGTAGAACAATGCTTTACAGATATGCTTTTTGTCATTACTTCAGTGAATTCTCACATTGGCATAACTGAGCTGTTTTTGCGCAGAAGCAAGTGTCACTGCATAGATGACTTTACATCATAGATACTGTGTTTAATTCGTGTTATGGCTGACCATAGAACCCTCTGGCCTATTTAATATGACAGCTCCTTTTTCTGCTTATATAGTTTGAAAAAGAGGAGAAAACGTCAAAAATTACTGCTGTCCTCCCACTGTCAAACATCTGCAAAATGTACTGGAGTGCCACTGGATGGCTTCAGAGGTGCTAGCTTTTTGCAGAGGTTATTAAACAAAGCACTCTGAGACTGGATGATGAGGTAAAACTGCCTGCCTTCACTGCTACAAGTTAAATTGTAGCTCCAACCTAAAGTCACCGCAGAGGTGCCAAAATCTGCAGTCCCTGGAGTGGCTACTTGAAACTGATTCCAAAGGTGAGTCGGTCGCCATAGATTCCTCCTTTTGGCTCAAAAACAAATAATTAAAAAACAAAACAAAACAACAACACTTGTTTGATCACTTTTGACGCATTAAGATGTTGATGCATCAACATATAGACTCCAGAGACAAATATGTGATGCCATGTTTGATACTTCCATCCTTTATATACAGCCTAAAGTGTTAGCATCGGGCTCTTTGATAAAAAATGCAAGATGACTGCAGTCCTAAACTTGTGAATAGAATAGAACATTGCAGCATGAGATACATTATTTAAACCCTTTCAGAGAAGGCTGTGAGCCTAAAAAATTTGCTAGAAACACAGTCTTGTTCTATTGGGTGAAATTGATTGCAGTGCTCAGAAAGTGCATGTTGAATGGTTTGATGTTGTTGCCTCCACACAATGGAAAGGGACCGTCTGTTCCAACCATTTACAGCAACTTTGGGATACCAACAATCCCATTAGCTAGGTGTGTGGGGATGATAAGCACTCCTTTTTCTTTGTCTGAAAACATGTGCCGTTACTCGTGTTTTTTAAAGAGCCGTACATTTAACCACTCTACTACTTCAGCATTCGTATTTATTAAAACACCAAAAAATACACTTAGGTCCTTAAACCTGTAAATCTAAATAATAACATCTTTATTCTTTTTTCAGTTAACTACTTTGAAAAGGTGTATATTTAAGTTACAGAGATTGAACTGTTTGTTGTCTTTTACAACAACTTTGACCACCAGGTTTTGTCACGCTAGCCAGAGTCGACTGTGTTCCATGAAGGTATAGAGCAGGAGGAGCGAATAGATGAATGTGTGCATGTATTTCTTGCCTTGCAGAGGATCCCAGAGACCCCACCCTTTGACTAAAATGCCACAATTAGTGCAAGAGCAGCCTGGATCACATCACATGCAGGGTATGTAATTGCTGAAGAGTAACGCAGCCTCGGTTTCTAAACAGCTCAGTCACGAGGGGCCGTGCAGAAAGGCTTTAGTTATTTCTCAGCGGTCTAGTTGAAAACCATGACCATGTGCATTATTCTATGTCTTTTTTCATTACAGCAGTAAATAAATACTACCACTTAAATCGTACAACAGAGATGAAAAAGGAGAATTCCTTTTCTATTTTGTAATATCTTCTCCCTTAGAGGACGATCACTGCAGGGTTCCAGTTCAGGCTGGATTGTTTCCAACTGCTCACTGCCATACCTTCAGGTCCAGTGTACAGCTGTCCTTATCACATCCAGCCCTAATCACAATCCCTGACAACATGATATGCTCCTTATAAACCCAGAAGGATCTGGGATTTTCTTTTAATTGCACGTCTGTCTTTATAAGCTCACTGTCTTATTTAAGAAACTCATGGCTGTTTTTAGTGGCTATAAACCATATCTTGTAATTTAGGCAGATAGGGGGACCACTGGTGAGGTGTGTAGTGGCGTGCGTGTCTTGATATGACACTGGCTGGCTCATTTTCACCCCAGGGGATCCCAAGGCAGACTGACGCACACACACACACGCACAAAAGTATGTGTCATCAGGGGCTGAAAGAAGCCAATCCTATGATCAAAGACGGGCTTCCATGGGGAATAAGGTTTTCAGACATTATGATATAGCTGGTGGTGCGCTGGCGTACGTCTAGTGTATGTTAAATATCAAAGCTCTGATTCAGAGGATTTTTGAATGTTAACACCAGTTAAAAGATTAAATGTTCCTGTAGCAAGAAATAAAACAACAACAAAAAATGAAAAAACTGATATTCAAGATAAAGCATGTCCAGTTCTAAGCTGTCATATTGTGGCTTTATATAATATTTATATAATAAATATAATAACTGACAAGAAGCTGAAACAGCTGACTTGACTGATTTTAAACGGTGTAGGATTTTTTGGTTTATTTTTCTCTCACCGGATGATTAGATTCATGTAACAAAAGTAACTGGGAAAGTTTAGCACTTCTTCATCAATTTTTGGTATCACAGCAGAGAACATTTGGTAAAGTCTGCTGGACTACCCTGCCTCCTGAAAAATGACATCCAAGGGAGTGACCTGGTCCATTAAAGTGTGTTAAGATTTTTCACATGTTTGAAGACATGCATGCAGGCATTTGTGTTTGTAGGCTGGATGTCACTGCATTCAACCTCATTGTTATCACACAGTTATCTATTGTTGATTTTAGCTATGCAAGGGGAACCTCTATGAAAATTTGCCTCTTGATAATGATGGATAAGCATGGCAACGTGGCGATGTTAGCATTCAACCACTTGTGTTTTTTATCCTGTCTTTCTTGTTAACTTCAATTGTGTGAAAATTAGCTGAAGTGCAGCTAAACCTTTTTTTTTGTTTACTGTTCTTTTAATCGAATTTAGAAATCATGAGTTTTAGACATCATGAGCACTTTACGTTCTGATGTAGAGTAGAAAAACGCTATATAAGAATCAGTCCATTTACTATTTACCTTGAAGCAGCTGGGCTACAGCAGCAGAAGAACACACTGTGTCACTTCAGTCAGCTAAGCACAGGAGCTGACCATTCTGAGAATAGTTGGCAAGTGTTTGCAGACAAGTTGGTATCTTTCATCCAAACTATGCACATGCATTTTATTTCCATAGTGGCCAATGGCTACCAGATGGTCACAGGCTAGTCACTGGCACAGGGTCAGGGCCCCCTGAGGTGTAAATGGGACCAAAAGGAGCAGTGAAAAACATATTTTCAGAAGGTGAGTGAAGGATAGAGGATTAGGGACAAGTAGACTCCTGTAAAAGTGGGATAGCTGATGCATAGTTAGCCTACTTTTTAGTATTATTACTCAAAGGGATGGTTCCCTTCCCACTGCGGTGATCAGGCTCCTCTATGTTTGTTCAACCGAGTGGTTCCATATGGAAGAACACACCAGTGCAGCATCTGGCAGCGCAGAGAGAAGAGACAAACAGGTCTCCGGCAGACACGTGTGTGTTCACAACAACTAACCACTACTGTACACAAGTCCTTATGTCAGCTGCATGTGTCAGGATGATGCTTTCCTTTTTTTGGGGGGGAAGAGTTCCTTAAAAAACATTTTCTATGTCAGACATTCTTTAATAAACAAAAAGTAACCACAAAGGCTTAAACGACTGGTTGGCGTTGCTAGGTAAAAGCACAATGGTTTTAACACTTCCTTAGATGCGGAATTTTGCCCCAAGTAAGGAAACATTATTTTATTAACCTCCTTGTAGTCAAACACACACCAGAAGGCAAAGAACAAACACATTTAAACAATTAACAGGCTACCACGGAGCATAAAGACACATGGTACACTGTTTGGTTCAAACTCCTAGAGAAAATATGTTAATTTCTAAAGAAAGCCCAGACAATTACAACACTGTAAAAGTCACACAGATGCACGCAGATTTGTTTCTGACAATAGTGAGCAGCATGTCTGTTTTATGGATCAGAGTACAGTAAATATTTATCAATATAATTGTTGTAGGCTTACCATAGTGCATTGAACATCTTTATAAACGTATTAGTGCAGTCATTAATCAAACTATATGAGGCTGTGAAGTACATACATAATTCAGCCTCTTAAATGTAGTCGAGAAAAATTGTAAAATAACACAAAAAGAGGAGCTACAAACTACATTTCAGCCTAGTACTCAGGCAGATGTCCTTTGTTACAATCAAGCACTGCTATGCCCTAATTGCTTCAGACATTTAAAAATATCCAAGTACATAGTTTGAATTTTTGCACCGAACCATCTTGTGTTTACTCTCAGTTCTGGCTTTGAGCTGTCATTGGTGCAATCAATGCATGTGTA
This sequence comes from Pundamilia nyererei, assembly GCF_000239375.1. Lineage (NCBI taxonomy): Eukaryota > Metazoa > Chordata > Actinopteri > Cichliformes > Cichlidae > Pundamilia > Pundamilia nyererei. Next base: position 1,913,715 of record NW_005187510.1, read on the forward strand.
AACCCAATGTGTTAGCGCAGCCCAACACAGCGAGCAGGATTATTACCAACAGTAGAACTCTGATCCTTCGACATCCAAACATTCCTCATCCCGTGGAGAGAGGTGATGGTTTTGGGTGTTGAAGAGGAAGTTAAACAATGACTCACTTTACTGACAGGCATGAGCAAATCAATATCACATGTCAGAGAAAGTCCTATTACAGCAAGTGCTTACCTTGGTAGTTTTTTTTTCTTTTTTTGTTTTGTTTTGATTCTTTTTCACCTGAGTTTAAACACTTGAACATTTTAAGAAGTCACCGCTTGTTACTTTTAAATGGCATAAATAGTAGCGTCAAGCATCTAGCTTGCTTTTAAGCCTCCCATGGTCCTCTTTGCCCTGCTTTTAGTTCCCCCTTCCTTGCCTCATGTGGCCTGCAGTCTTTTTGGGGAGGGGGCTGAAGATGAGGCACTGGGAGTATGAAATGGGGGGACTGGGTGTAGATGTTGTTAACCCTTGTTTCACACCAGCTGCTCAATATGGGAGGGTCACAGTTCAGCCTGTTGCAAACTTAATATACATCAGGTGTTCTTCATTTTTCAACACCACTGGCCCTTTTTAACGTGGACGTACACTAGCAACACTATGACCATTAAGTTCCTGCAGTGGTGCTGAGCGTAGATGTGGTCACATTTATAACTTTTTACCTGAAACACTGAATTATTGTTGGAAGCAAAGCTGCACAGTTAGTCAAAACCATATCATGAATCTTACTCCTATTTCAAAATATAAAAACAAGTTCTTTCTGTAATAAAACCTTTTGACTGTGGCTGAGTAAATTTGTTACAGTCACTGGCATATCTTTCATTGGACTGTATACCATTGCCTTACTGTAACTTATTTTATTGGGCATAAATGTCTCAGCGCTGCCATAGACCATGCACAGTAGATGGTAAACAAGCTTTCAACTGCTGGATCAAACTGTCAGTCAAAATGCTCCAACACAGAGCTCACAGCACAAACCAGTTCTGCTTTGCCTCTGTCTCGTACAGCCTGATTCACACTTAACATCAGTGTGGTTAGGCAAGGGCATCAGTTTCTTTGCCTCCACGCCGTGACTGTCATTTAGAAGTGAAAAAAGTCAGTTTCTGCTTTTCTTAACGTCAAACTGCCGTGGTTAAAGAAACACGCACAGCTCACTACACCTGCAACCTTCATGGTTGTTATTCTGACTCTGGTGATGGAGTGGGAGGGATTCGGCTGAGGCAGGCTGGGCAGGGAGGAGAGTATATGATCACTGACCCTGGAGATATGGTCACCATTATCTCACCTCTAATTGTTGATTGATCTGAGAGGCCCTGGAAAGGTGGGTTCCTCAAGCTTTTTTTCCCATGCAGATTAAATCGTACAGCTTAAAGTTGTTTCAAACAACATGGTTGCTGGCGGGTCAAAGGGCAACTGCATACTAGTGGCTAATGGTAGCAAATAATGTCAATCACGCCAAATGAGCTGCTGGTGAGTCTCGCTCTTGCTTCTCACTGGAATCTGAGGAATGAACTGGATGACAGCTATTCTCTCCAAAGAAAGCAAACCCTTTTTATCTTAGATTGGAAGATCACTTCTTCTGTCATTTCCCCCCTTTTTTGATAGATATAAATGTTCAACATTTTAACACTAATGAGCTAAAGCTAAAATGCTAGCTTACATACTAGCAATACCGGTGACTAAATAACGATGTATGTATGCTAACACTGTTGAACAAGGCCAGTCCTGGTCCTGCAAAGGCCCTTGTGCATGGCTACGTAGGGAAGGGACATCTGGGAGCCGTAATCTAACCAGAGATGTAACACATTCCCATAGCTCAGTAGCCCTCACCCCAGGTCTCTTCCACCGCTATAGCACCTTCCACCTAACCCTTCACCCTCCCAGCCTCCTTCATGATCTTCCCGCTTGGCTCCCAGAAGCAGCATGACTGCAGGGGAGAAGCAGCAGACAGGATTAAGGTGTAGGGGGGCCAGCTGCAGAGGTTCACTGCATTTAGATTTACATCTGTCCCCTAAGAGAGATCAATAACCTTTAATGTGGGAACTGTCAAAGCTGTGCGACCTCATATTTTAACCTCAATATTTTCGGGTGCTGTTTTGTCACATTAAATAAAGACTTGATAAAACATCCAGTTGAACTTCAGCCTATTTCCGTCTAAAATTGACGTGTTTATCAGTGTGTGTGTTTCTGTGTTGGTGTTGAGAGGACAAGTGGCAATGAAAAGAGAATAAGTTAGGATGGGTTATTTCAGAAAGAAAGCTCAGTAAAAATTCTTTGAATGAAAAACACACACATGCCGCTCTCAGCTTTAGCAGTTTTATGGTCCAGGTTTAGCACCATGCTGCATCAGAGTGATTGATGTACCTCTCAGCAAGGACAATGTGCCGGGTAACTGTCTGTGTCAGGGAGGGCTGCTAGTGCACTCCAGCTGGCCTAAAGTGTGTGCATGTGTCACACAGCAGAGCAGAAACTGTAGTGAGTGATGAAATGCAGAGATAAAGATTCTGAACACTTACTATCTTTTGGGTTGTTTGGTCCTTTAAATGTGTAATAAAAGCTAGTTGTAAATTAACCACAATAAATTAACCCCTGAGACAGGCTACACATATTTTACTGATATTATAATGTAGTATAGTGGTAAAACAAGTAGACAAAATCTACTTTGATTGACAAATATTACACTTAATGTTATACTTTGAAGTAAAATCATTTTATTTATTTATTTGTTAATTAGGTCTGAAATGCAGTGTTTCTGTTTGTGCAGCACAGCATTTCTGATCAAATAGCAAAATAATACCAAGATTGCAAAAAAGAAGAAAAAAGAAAAAAAGAAAAATTAAGGATCATAATATATTCACTTAAAAAAATCCACAAGTCCTTTTGTGAACTTGCTTATAGGAACTATTTTCTTTTACCATTTTCTATCTAGCAGGTGCTTCACTGTGAAAAAAATTATAAAAGCTTAATTGAGCTGTTATGTTAGCTACCTATATCTTTTTAATATAAACTTCAATCTAATTTATTTTATTTAAAGTGGCAAATCCCAACAACAGTCTTGTAAGGTATAGACCCTACAATAATAGAGAGAAAACCCAAGAATCAGGTGACTCCTTATGAGTGAGCACTTGGTGACAGTGGGAAGGAAAAACTCTCGTTTAACAGGAAGAAACCCCTGGCAGAGCCAGGCTCAGGGAGGGGCGGCCATCTGCTGTGATCGGGGGTTAGAGGAGGAAGACAGGATAAATTTACAAGCTTCAGTATAGCAAGCACCTTTGACTTAACCTCAAAGAGAAATTAATATCATTAAAGATATAAAACAATATAACTTGATTTTCTAGTCCACTTTAACTTTTAGTGATATAGCTGGGGGTGGCTACAAGAGGACACAACCTAACAGTTAATCTTAATAGGTTACTATCTTGCAAGAGTGACTTTTTTTCAAATCCACAGGGTCATGATTTGCAGCATGCATCATCTCTGCATTTAATATCTGCAAAACTCTAACAAAAACTGCTTTTAATGAATTATTATTCATAAACACAGGCAAATCTTTTTTTAAAAAAAATAATGGAGCTGATTGAGTCTAAGCTATTTCCAGATAACTGTTCATGAGTTTGATATGCAAGCATTATATTTAGAAGATGGTCACAGCTGTTGGTAAATGTAGAGGAGAAAAAGTGCAGTGGCTGTCACTTAAGCCACTGCAATGGAGTAGAATTAGGTTAGAAAAAACACAACAGCACCCTCTATTTAAATGTGCTCGGATACTTTCCACTACTACAGGGGTTCTTGTACCCAAAAAACTCCCTCAGCCTTAGCCTGATCTTTTAACTCTCTATCCCTCTTTGTTCTAAGTGACAGACAAGAGCTATATCACAGTAAACCACAATGACACTCAAAAGCAAGTATTTTTACAACCTGCAAGCATCAGTGACCAAATCTAAAAGATTGGTTAATTCCGTTGTTGACCTGATTAGCGGCCAGTGGATGTGTCTATGAGAGGCAACCAAGCCTTTTCAACTCAGCAAGGTGCCAGGGAGAGAAGGTAATGAGCTTTAAGCTGCACTGCTATGCCTTTCCCTGCTTTTCCTTCACCAGCTTTCAAGTCCAAGCTTATTTTGAAGAGGAGGCTCAAAAGCTATAAACCCTCATAGTAAGTTTTAGCTTCACTTTGCCAAACGACTCTGACAGAACTTTTGGACAGCGGAGTGCCGCGTATGGACCCCCCCCCGCACCTTCTTGTTCTGTTTTAAGAAGGAAATCTTTTGTTGCTTTTACTGAATCCCGTCAGAGCTTTAGAAGCCAACATTAGAGACCGAGGGATAAAACTCAGGTTGAAACAGGTCAGACGACTTTTATTTAATGCCGAGCTCTTACTATCCTTCATTCTGTCCACATGGGTGTCATAAGTACAAGTATGTGTGGCAGTATGTTTATCCATGTGTTTTAAGCATACAGGGACTTTTCCTGGCTTTTTGTATGTGTGTATGACAGGTCTCGCAAAGATCATAAACATTACCGCTCCCTCCTCACTCACCATATGCGTTCCGAGGAGCCAGCGAAACAATTGGGTTCAGTTAAATTTGTCACTCTAAATTGACCCTAAAAACAATTAAGTCATAGGGACCATTAACTATGTATAACCATCATAAAACATGTTCCAGCAGCAGAAAAAGAAAAGGGGGTAAAACTGTGGTCACAGGAAATGAGGTAATAAGGACTGCACAGCTAGTCAACCTGTCTTGCTGCTGCACTGCCTTGCTGACCTGAGGGGAGCCAGATGAGCTTTTTTTTCAGGGTAGGGAAAGGAAAGGGAAGGGTGGCTTAAAGGGGTGAAGGGGTGGTGGGCATGAGGGCGGGGGGTGAGCGGGGGGATTTGAGCAAAGCACGCTCTCTAATCTTGCACTCAGCCAAGCGATCTCATGATGCAGGAGGCTTAGCCACTGCAGTGAAAGCAATCTAATGGCCAATGAGTAATCAACACTATTGCCTGTCTTGACTAATATCCCTATGGCCTAGTCTGCTGAAGCAGGGAAACTTCTCTTTTCAGGCTCTGCTTCACAGAAGGAAGGGAGGGGGCAAGAAAAGTGTGTGAGACAGAAAATAGAGACGTAAGTATGTATTTGATTTACTTTTGGATGAGGCAAAGACTTCCTTTCCGACTATCAGGAGTAACATTTGTTTGGGAGACTCTGAGGAATTTAAAAGCTGTCACATGGTTGATTCATTCCCATAAAGCAGTATGTTTTGCATGCACAAAGCCCTTTTCCCAGCTTGCTTAAGAATTTCAGCATAACCTGCATGACTATAATCAAGGGATCAACTGAAGGATAACAGAGAACATAACTCTTCAAGTCTCCTCAGAGTGAAAAAGCAAAACATGCACCATGTCCACGTCTGGTTTTAAAGTGTCCTCATCGTTGTATTTTGTTGTATTTTGTTGTATTTTGTTGTATTTTGTTTTTGCATTTCAGGGGTTTCAGCTGTCCTGGCATGGTGCTCTACACATGGCATGAGAGAGGGACGCTAAATCACATGGACTAATGAGAGGGGGGGTAAGAACAACAATAACAAAAAATAGATTTATAGGATGCATTAAATGACTTTTGCTTAGTTGGAAGTCACCAGTGAAAACTCTGTGGTATTTCAATATGCCCACCCCACCCATTTTCCTGTGATGGTTGAATACACCTGCCAGGTGCTAAAACCTGCAAATGGGTAGATACAAAAGGTGAGGTAACCACATGCTAGTCTATATTCATGTATTTTCTTGGTATTATTGTACAAAGTATTTGCTTCTCTTTCATTAAAATATTTTTATAGTTTCTCACAATACAAAAAAAAACTTGCTTCTGTCTCTTTTGGAGCCGTTTTTTAAGAATCAGTTCACACATTTAGCTCTTTGCGGGTTTGGCAGACCTCAGAACAGATGAAATGTTCAAATAAAAACACTTCAGTGGATGGTAAGTCCAAAGTGTATCCATTCGGCAATCAACATTGGTGTAGTTTTGACATAAATAAAGAGATGAAGTCTCAACACTAATGGCTATAAACGACTGAAACATTATCAGAGCCGTCTGCACAGTTTCTTTCTGTTATTTTCCCCAACTGGGGAATTGCTTGAGTTTATTGTACGATACATTTACTGTACTAATAGGGAAATATTCTCATGCCAACATAGCAGTGGCTTTCTATAATTGGTTCAGTTTGTGCTTTACCCACTAAATTCATCCCTCATCATTACGTTCATTAAGATTAGTTGCTAAAAGCTCTGGCATGCCCATTTATCCCATACTCCCATAGTGACTTTGGTACTACATGAAGGAATTTCAATGTGACATTATAACCCAAACTGGGAGAATTATGTTCCAGTCCAGAGTAAATATGAGGTTTCTGTTCATTGCTAATAGCTTTTTTGTTTTCCTTAATTCTTGTTTTATTCAATGTACAGTTAGTGTTTTGGCTAAAATTGGCCTTGAGGTTTTGGTCCGAGATAAAAGGCTTCAGAGTGAATCGCTCCACCAAAGTCAGCGACAGGATCCATCTCTCAGAGAGAAGAATAGCAGTGAAAGCGGAAGCCAGCTAACCTCTGTCAAAACTGCCATCCATCACTCGGCGTTTTAACCTCGGCCACACTGAAAGACAGCCAATTACTTGGGCCAGTGGATGAAATAAATACGTCCTCACATTAGGGCCCATTACCAGGACTCTCTCTCCCATTTCTCCCCCGGTCTGCAGAGGGACTGAGCGGGTGGCTCAGCCCCCAGACCATTATGTCTGTCTGACATGCACCAAACTATAGCCTCCGTTGAGAGGTCTCCATCCACACAACCACTATGAAGCACTCTAACCTCGGAGTAAATGGCCAAAACTACTCAATCTGACACTGACAGAAATATATCCCTGCAACAGTCTCAGTCATCACTGATTTATATGGAAGAGTTTTTTTTAAACTTTACTATTAACTTGGCTGAATTTAAACTTATTTTATTCATTCATTCCTCAGCTAAACATTTAATAACAAAAGCATATTTCAAAATTCTGATTACTACATGTTGTCTATAACCATGGAAATCCCAATGGCAAGTCTAGCAGATGCTTTGTGACACAATTCAAGAGCCAACTCAATCTACTGGGGTTACATCAGTCTTTTTTAAACCACTATTTAAACTGATGTGCTCATGTATTGCTAAGTGGGCTGCCAACATCAAAAAGTTAGAACCAGTTCAGTTAAACCATGGATCAGATCAGAGCCCGCTTTCAATTTTAACATTTATCACCCAAAGCATTTTTGAGACCATCTTCCTGAAACATCTGGAGAGGTCATTTATGCGAGCTGTTATATCATGGCCTCGAGTTATAGTGTCAAGGTGTGCATATAGATGCTTTCTGTTGAGGTAATCAAGAGAGCATACTTTAATCCAAGCTACAATAGTGAGCTAAACCTAACCAAACCACAAGTAAAATTAAATTTATTATTACTACAAACATTAAAACAACATCCAGTCAGACTGATTTGAAAATCAATATTCATCAGACAGACGTTCACCCGGAGAAGGCTTCTGCTCACACAGGTTGACTGGTTCAGATACAAACCAGTTTCTTATAGAAGCATCGACTCACTTCTTGGTCCTTTACTCATCCAACATGCACCTGCACAGAATCACTAAACTAGCATTAACCATCCACCAGCCCTGTAAGGTGGTTTTTGTAAAGTGTACAGCGTTGAGTCAAAGGGGATTATTAAGGAATGAAACTGTGAAAGAAAAATCATTTTACGGCATACAAGCAAATACAGATTAAGAGTCCCAGTTAGCCGCATTTGTGTGAACTGTATCAGTGAATACACTGTATGAGTAATGGTGCAGTGCCTGCTGCAGTAAAGGTTGAGATTTATTAAGGTTTCAAAACAAAATGAGGCACCATAGCAGACAATTCTTGTTTCTTCCTTCTGTCCAAATATTGGGAGATATTGTTATTGTCCATATGTTCCTGTCATGTCTGAGTTAATCCTGATGAACTTGTATATGGAAGACAAATGTGTCTTATATATATATACACACACATATATATAGGCTTATATCTACCCAGCGTATGATCATTGTATACTGACCTGCTATTATGACAGATTAGCATTGGAGTGCTGCCTAGCTGCTACCATTAGCTACATTGTCGAGAGAGAAAAAGCTCAGACACGTATAGCTACGTCTGTCTTCTCTTCAGAGGGCTTGTGGAGAGGCTCTTCATCAGTCCATTAACCACCTATGCTACTTAACTCCTTTTTGGTCCCATGGATCTGTATTTTAGTTGATTCCAGGTGTCCAAAGTTTACAGGCATCTATTTTTTTCCCCCTCCAGAACAATAAACTCTGAGAGGCCTAAAGCAAAGGGGTCTGTGCATGGAAGAGGGAAGGCAGAGAGAGCGAGAGCGAGAGAGGGGCTCTGTTTATTAGACAGCAAATAGCCGGCCAGTGGGTTTATGATGTGGAAGGTCATTGTTGGTTAATAAGTGGCCACATGAGTGCAGGCAGGTGCTGTGTTAACACCTCCTCTTAACTTGCCTTTCCAGCAGAGCCCATTCATCAGCCCGGTGTTAATGAAGGCCATATAATTAATAGGTGGATAGGCGAGAAAGCCCCCTGAGTTAATCAATGCAAACCTGTTTGAAGAGCGGGGCTAAGATGGGACACTGGCTTTTCTAAAAGGGGTGGTGGTGGTGTGGGTGGGGGATGTCTTGGCTATGAGAGTGTGAGCCCTGTAAGAGACGCGCAGGTCACCGAGACAGAGAGCGAGAACGCTAATGGCTTTGGCTCGCTGCATCTGTGCATAATATGTAGGAAGGAAGGCAGTTTAATGCGTTGATAAACAGTTTTGGAAGAAAGATGAAGGGCACTGGAGTAATGTGCACGGTGTTTCAGCGAAGCAGCGCAGAAGTTCAAATGATTTAACCTTTTTTTTTTTCTAAGTCAGTATAGCTTAGACTGTTTTCCTCGCCGCCTTGCTCACTCCTTCACCTGCCCCTTATCTCCACAAATGGAGTGTTGACTTTCTGGTCTTCAAAGGAGAAATACTGTCAGGCTGTTGCTAATGGGGATCAGGAGAGGCTACTGTTCTGGGACTTGTCAAGCCCTGTCCAACCTGCCATCCTGCCCTGAAGTGTGGGAGCTATTTAACCTCTCCTCCTCTCTCTTTCTCACATTTTCCCTGTTTCTGCCTCCCACCCCTCCTGTTCCTCCATTAACTCTTTTTTTCCCTCTCTCTCTTTCTTCCGTCTCACGCATTATGAATTTTACCTCTCATACTTACTGCATGCCATCATATGTCATCTGATTAGGCAGGCAATGTGAGTTTCATTTAGATAAGTAACTGTACTGTATGTGATCAGAGGGAGGCGTGCATTTTTGTGGAATGATGCCATCGCCTTCAGTTCTGATCTGATGCTGGAAGCTGGTGGATAATCACCCATCAGTGCAGACCTGCACTTCCCCCTTTGCCTCTACCCTTCACACAATAGATACACATCTTTAGAATGGTGCTTCGTTTAGTTGCTTACATCCTTGTAATAGTTTTCTTGCTGTGCACATGTTTGTGTCTAAGAGTCTATGCGCATGTATACATCCCTGTGTGTGTGTTTTCAGTATATTAGCTCATATTTCTGTGCAGTTGTGCGTGTGTGTGTGTGTGTGTGTGTGTGTGTGTGTGTGTGTGTGTGTGTGTGTGTGTCTGTGTAGAAGAAGGCTTGGAAGAGGGGTGGGTGAAGCTTTACAATGGTCAACTGAAAAGAACCATTCTTTTATTCAGCAATTAACCCCATCTGGGTAAATAATACGCTGTTGTGCAGCCGAGCCGTCACTGTTATGCGCCGAGCCCTGAACCTGAGAGCACTTCAAACAGCAGCCGGTCACCCAAACGATGACAAGATGCTGCAGAAACCGCTTTTCACAAAGTATATAATGCAAAGTATTGGGTTTCACTGTACAGTTTTAGAAAACCAGGAGATACCTTAGAAAGAGAGAGAGAGAGATGGAGGGGAAGACGGGGAGAAAACGAGAGAGCAGGAGGAAGAAGGCTGAAGCACGGGTGATATCACAGATAACAAGTCTGGATGCACTTACCTGCCTGGAAACCTGATCGTATTATTTTAAATTCTGGGAGCTCAGGCACTTAAAAACTGAGAGCTGGGGACTCTCGCAGTTGGAGGGAGGGAGACGGTGGGGGG
>NW_005187510.1:1923974-1926484 GCF_000239375.1 Pundamilia nyererei
GGGTAGGTGGATGTGGGGTCGGGTGGAGAGGAGGGAGGGAGGGATCGGGCTGTCCCACTGTGTGGATATATGGTGTGAGAATTCAATTTGCTCATCTCCTGTTATCATAACTCAATTTCCCCGTTTCACACATGCACGGACATGTGCGTAGAAACTCCATCGCGCATTAACGGTCCATCCAGTCACCTGACGAGTGAGGGAACTTCCTCGAGGAGGAGTGCAGGTAATTAACGTCGATCAGGGCCGCTGCTCTCCAGATTTACGGTGAGAAAGAAGTGAATCTGATCTCACAGACGTGAGAAATGATGAGGAGAGGTAGGTCGACTGCATGAAGGGGCCCCGAGTCTCATTAAGCAGAGGAACTGATCTTTCCACAGAGATCGGGGCCCATCGGATCCCCATTATGGTTCTGTTCCTGGGGGCCCCGTTAACAGCACTCCCCTAAGCCCTTTGGAATGAGATCTGGCTTAAGAAATGAGTCTCTTGTGTGGAACGCATAGCGCTGGGACTCGTGGACACACGCCAAACCACTAAGGGATGCAATATTGGTGTCAACTGTCACTTTACAGGAACGTATTAAAAAAATATTAACATACAGATATAAATATAGTGACAGATGGATTAAGTGGCTCTATGGAGCTGCAGGTGAGCAGATTGTTGCTAGCAATAGCAATACTAAGAGACTACAATAAAGGGCAGTTACAGAAAGAAAAGGAAGGGACTAGAAAGCAGGAAAAAATTACAATGGCAAAAATAAAATGTCCCTGATTTGTTATTCTTTTTCTGGCCTTATTAGTATAAAGGCTAAAGCTAAATTCATATATGCAACATTAATATGCATCTTACTTTTGTGTATTTGATACATATAAATATTTTTTATATTTTATGCAAATGTCCTGCCAAGGAAGAGTGCTACACACAGGCCACAGCTAGAACCACAAGTCACATGATGTTCACATGACGCTCAGTGATTAGAATAAATGAGAGCAAATCCACAAGTGGAGCTTTCATTGTTTTTAAATTAAGTCATCCATTATGATCACTGTTTGATTTCTTTCTTAAATTTTTAGCAACATTGCATTGCTGCTTATCATCTAATGCACTAAAGTGTGAATAGACTTTGCTTTAAATGAGCATTATATTAATGGCTGTTGTCTAGCATGCTAAATTAAACTGTAGCTAACCTGGCATAAGGTTAGCTATGCTTTAGCTAACGAATAGGCCACCTCTAAAGTAAAAAATGAATAAATAAGAAGTTAGCAGGAAAGGAGTAAGGATGACAAGAGATCGGCATAAAACAAACAGAAAAGGGAGAAAAGCTCTATTTTTTAAAAATGAATAAACCTAATGAATCATGCGCTCTAAAATATACATAAAACAATCAACAGAACAAATACTCCTGCAGTCCACATTGCAAAATATTGCATCATATCTATTAGTGAATTTTTATTTATGTTTTTCAATGACAGTAAAACGAGTTACGAGTTTTGGTCCACCGCTGTGTCAATAGAAAAATTTCAAACGTCATTTAACTGTGACCTCCACTTGCCTCTCTCAATTGTTTTCTGGTTTTCTATTTTGCATCCATTTCTTAGATTAGTAATGATCTACACAGAGTGATGAAAGTTGCAAATTCTTGTGTTTAACCTTGGCAGTTGTAGGCATTTTTTGAACCAGCTTTGCGTCTTTGCTTCACTTGATTCCGCACATTTTTTTCTCTTGCTCTCATGTGTCCTCGCAGACATTTTGCCTAGCTCTTAAATTCCTCTGGATGGGTTGAATGCCTAGCAACAGATTTCAAATTAGCCGTGGGCCATCTATAAATGTAAATGGAGGACAAGGGTCAGTGGGGCTTGCACCATGTTAGTTAGTGTACATTTGTCATTTGACAACAAAAATGCATTACTTAAATTGAGCCGTGAACACAAAACCAAGAGGAAGGGGAGTGGGATTGTGTTACATGCGCTGTGGAAAGCGTGACTGATTCAACTAATAATAACATCAATTTATTTTTCTTTAATGAAAAATTCTTCACACCGCTTTTTGACATGGGGAATAAACAAGCGAGGGAGAGCTCTCATGTCGAGCCCTCAGCTGTGCATTTGTGTATTTCTTCTTGCCAAATCATGGTTGGCAGCATGCTGGGGCCCTGTTATTACCCCGGAACTAATCTTCTCAAATCAAACATCCACGAAATATCAAAGCGCCAATGATTTGTATGTTGTTCTTATCAAGTTGCAAAATCTGCAAACCATGGCCAGCTCTCAACTTGTGTAATTTCTTAAGCTAACGGGTAAACATCCTGTGTTTACAAAGCAGATAAATGTCTTAAAGTTGTTCATTCCACTCCTGATACAGAATAATAGCTGGCAGCGAATGCTGGATGTCAACACATTAAAGATCTTTAAAAATGTTTATGCAGCACTGTTTTCCTTTTTGTTTTTTTAGGTTTTTATCAGTAATCAAGCTCTTTAGTGTCCTGACAGATGATGCAGCTGCAAGAGCTAACC
>NW_005187510.1:1926504-1951107 GCF_000239375.1 Pundamilia nyererei
CCCCCCCCACCCGCCCTCAAAAAACGCAGAGTGACCATCCCAAACGTTCCGTCCTCTCTCTTCGTTCTGCAGTTTATTATCTAATCAGCTCGGCCCTTGGACACACAGCCACGCTCAATGGACCCAGACCACATGGCCAATAGAGCACCCAACAGACTGTGTCATCTCAGCCTGCTGAATCAAAAACAAACACAGGGGCTTGCTCGCTGTTTTGAGGAGACCAGGATTAAGCGAGAGGCCTTCCCACCCTCCTCCACTGTTTATTTAGCATGTTTACACTCCTTGAGTTTGATTTATTCCTATGTCTTGTCACTGTTTCATGCAAGTCCGACTAGTTTTTTTTTTGCAGTTTTGTAATGTTTCCTTAGTTGCTGGCAATCTTTTAAATCTGCAGAGTGAATTCAATTGTCTTAAAATGCCATATTCATGGCTGCCGTAGATTCTTGACAGCCTCCAGTCAAATCCCCACGCATTCACACCCACACACCTTTGGATTACCTCAGTGCAGAAGCGGGGGACGGAGTCTGGGCAACAGCACAAAACAAGACAACAGGCACAATTACAAAGCAGCCTGGAGACAATCCCGCACTTTAATGAAAGTCCAGTTTCCACTGCCCCAGGTAAGTGCTCAACGTGATTGTATCTGTGAAACAATTACACTGTCACAATCAAAGGAAGCTGCCTTTAAATGGTCTGTCAAGGCCCTCAGTGGGGCTAATAATCACTCATCTCTTTCCCACTGTGTCACTGAGGTGCTGAATCCTGCCTTTGTTCTGCACATCACCTGCCTCTCAATAGACTGCTTGGTGTTACACTTCAGGCACTTAGAGGGCCACGCTTTCAAAGCGGGGCCCCGAGGATATGCGAGCTCTGAGTGGATATCCAACAACTAGCACTTCCGAATCCCCTTTTTTGTCCAGCTCAGAGTTGGATTTGCTGAACAAACGTATATTACTGTAGCTGTTTCTCCACTTCTCCACTTCACTCCCTTGTTGTGGCAAGCCTGTTTTTTTTTCTTTCTTTCCCTCAGGAGGCCCAGAGGTAAGCTGCAATCCTGGGAGCAACCAGCAGCCGAAGGGAGATAACACCCACTCCTAATTTATAGAGTTATCACATATCCTCACCGGCGCATAAAGTGCATCCGGTTGCCTCCAAGTGCCCAGCGGATTTCCATTTTACTCCTTCTCTTTAAGTTAATACCTGTTTCATGTTTAACATCAATTAAAGGTATAAGGGTAATTAGAGAAGACATGGGAGAAAAAGAGGGTATCCTGCAGTTTCTCTTCCACAGTTTAATGATTCGCCAGCAGCCCGACATGTGGCATGTCTGGAATGTTTGTCCCTCCATTCAGAGCATGAGAGTTATTGTGTCAGGAGAGGGAAGAAAAGGATCTATGCAGCTAAGTCTGCGTGCACACATGCACAAGGTATTTGTGTTTGAGTATGTGTTTGTGCCATGTTTGTAGGCCCAATGCCCGCTGGTTGTTGTACAGAAGGGTAAAGAGAAGGTTAGATGGTTTTAAATGATCCGCTAGTTGATCCGAGTTTCCATTCTTGTCCGCGAGAACCTCTCGTTGCAGCTGGTTTTGGTTTCCGTGTTTGACTGTACAGAGTAAAAAGGCTCAAATTTATACGTTGTTTTTCCTTCTCTGTATCCTGCCTTGTCTGTTCTCCACTGCAGGGCACCCACTGCAACTTCACTCTTTCTCTGTTTCCCACTCTTCATTCAGTCGATCCCCGGGACACCCCATTCATTTATTTTTTATTAAACTTCAGCACTCTCCGAGACTCATTTCCTGCGGTTACTGGTGGAGCAGAGAGCACGCTGGGAGTTTCCCAGAGACTGGCAGGGGTCGGGAATGATGCCGGAGGAGCAAAGATGGGGGTTGGTTTGGTTTGAGATGGTGAAAGAAGGAGGGATCATCATTTTGGGAGTGCCCTGTCACCATGGAATTTATTAGAAGACTTACTCTTTTCTGTTACAGTGTGGTTGGGTTAAATAAACACCTAAATTGGTTTTCAAAACCAAATACAATCAACTGTAAGCAGATGATAACACTGACGTGAAAAATATCATATAGAAATGGCACCCCACAGACAGGCATTTTTGTCCCCAGCTATAAAAACCAAAGCTCGGCAGGAACAAGATGTTGCACTGTGACTTACATGTAGCATTTTTAGGATGATTTATTGCCATCACCGAAACACTTTAACAGACAAGCTGTTTTTCCCCTTCATTTAGGTTACATGAAAAGGTGAGTTATTGCCACCACTTGATAAGAGCGTGATGACGTAACTGGATTTCCTACTCAAATGATCAGGTTTGTGGTTTACAGGACAGCCATATATCTGGTGTCTTTTTTCTACATTCCCTACAACTTTTCACATATGCACTTTACATGCATTTTTTTTTTTACAGGAATTGGCCCATTGGTATGCCAAGTATATTGGAAAAATGTGTGGCGCAATTTATGACCTCAGAAATGCAGAGCAATGTGCAATAGTCTTGAGAAACCCCCCCATTTCTTTATATTTTGCCTCCACGGAGTAAAACAAAGGACAAAGGACAAAAGAAGAAGTCACAAAAAAACTATCTGCAGCAGCTCAACATTTTCTGAAAGTCATTTCGAAGTAGAGAAGGCTGAGGAATGCCAAACTATACAAGAAGTAGACTGAAAATCAGTGGCAACAGGTCTGAGAGATTAATCTAAATTTGGCATTTTTGTTCAAATTGTTATCATTATGTATGGAAAAGATCAGGAGATGGATACAACAGTGGGTGTCTACAGCCATGTATATATCATAGTAAAGGCTCTGTCATGGTTTGGGGTTTCATTTCAGCCAGTGGTGTTGGGGATCTTGTCAAAATTGACGCAATTATGAACATAGAAAAGGTTTTTATACACCAATTGCAGCTTCTCCTTTTCGCCTCATATACAGTATAATCTGGGTGGCTGTATCTCAGGAAGTAGAGCAGGTCATCTACTACATCATAAGGCTGGTGGTTCGATTCCTGGCTGTTCCAGCTTGTATTCCAAAGTATCTTTGGGCAAGATACTGAACCTCAAGTCGCTCTCCAATGCAGCCATTGCAGTGTCAATGTTAGAAACACTTAGGTAGAAAAAAGTGATTGTATGAATGGGTTTCTCACTTTCCTGGAACAATATGAAGAAATGAAGGGTGGCTCAAGAGTTTTGCACAATATTAAATCCTTTTTGTACAATTTTTAAATATATTTTTATAGTAGTATTAAAAAGTTATTTAGACAGTCTTTAGCTTTTTTTTTTGTCTAAATAATATACCTGGGCTACTGATCAATAACATAATGAATCTTTTTTTTTCATTTATCTTGTATTTTTATATGTAAGAAGATTTTAAAACTGATCATGATTGATTTTGGGGGCAATCATACACTTTATCTGATTATATGAAATCTAACTGTCAACATCTATGCACTTGCATCAGTCAGCAGTCCTTGGCGCCCCACACACTTAACCAAAATTAAGTGTTGCTCTGGTTCTCACATCCGCTTGTATAATATTTTCCCCCTTTTTTTTAAAGGCTATGACCATATGGAAGGTAGGTGCCCATGAATTTTAATGTAAGCACACACATCATACTATTCTGATGCATTTGCAACACACATTACATATGAATTATATGTTTGAGGGGGTAGAAACATGTAGTGTTGTTTTCATGGTTTTTAAATGAACCATCTGGGTACTTGTTGGCAAAGACCCCAGAATTTACAAGGTTTATTTTCATTGCTGAAATAGTGTACATTGCACACTGGGGCAAGAGGCTTTGACACAGGGGACCCAAACAAGCATCTGAGCAATCAAATTATTCCCAGAAAATTATTATAGATGAAGTGCTTGGGGTATTATTTGCAAATCAATAAAAAAAAAAAAAAAAAAAGAGCATACGTGTGTGTCAGGCGAGTGTTTTATGCCTCAATTCCCATTAAAACACGGCTGCCATGGACTAAAGACTTCCAGGCCATTTAGGGCTGGGTAAGCCAATCACAAATGGGCTTTTAGGGCTTTAAAATAATTATGGAGTCAGTTACATTGTCAGGCATAACTCTGCTGTTTGTCAAACTGTTTACATTTGGCCTTGTGTTCAGTTTTCAAACAGCTTGTATTCAAACATGTGGGGCAGGAATCTAAGTGTTTGCTAATTTTCAAAATGAAGAGTTTTCCTGCTAAATGGATTGTACTGAATCATCTCCTGTAATTATTTGTTCATTCCTCTGTTCAATTAGGGTCTCAGTCAGTTGCTAATGAACATGCAGAGGCCAATCTTTTCTCTAAGCTAGCAGCTATTATAGCTAGGAGTTAGCACAAGATAACCATTAGCCTTATTTCTCACACCTTCATGTCTTCTTGTTGACTTCCATATATTAAAGGAGACTCACCGGTGTTTCTTCAGATCCACTGTGTAGGAATCGCATACGTCCAGTGACTGATGCAACAAATTGGCAAGACCTTAATCGCGAGCCTCGATTGGCAATAAGTGTCTGAAACTGCAGGAATCAGGGTTAGTAAGTTTGAAATGAATGCCAACCTGATATTCATCACTCATTTCTGCAGACTCTGAGCGAACACGGATCAATTTGATTTAACAAATCTTTTGAATGCACTTTATTTAAGACAGACAAGATTTGCTTCATCATATCTTAAATGTTTACCTTAGGTGTCAAAGATATACAACAGTGCCAGAAGCAGAGGAATCTGAAGAAGATTGAGATATCTGAGATTCGAAATTTGTTGATGGCGATGATTTTAAAAATCACATCGATTATATGACTTTTCGAGTGTATTCATCTTAAAATGCCCAGCTAAAAATTAACTTTACTATTATGCAATTTACTGCAGAGGTAGCTGGGAAAATAACAAAGGTGTGTGAACGTTACGAGAATAGATTTGGATTCTCACAACTTAACAACACAATGACTCCACCTCCCCTTCTCCACCCTTTGTCTGAATACCTCAGTTGAACCGCCATCCTGACATGCATTGCTTATGAGAGCATTCATCATGGCACAACAGTCTGACTTCCTGTCTCCGTGCTGACAGCGAGCTGTTAACGTAATGAGGTGCATGCTAGCGCAGAAGGTTTTTGGGAGACCGACTTGGCCTCCTGCTAACTGGGTACACCATGGACCTCACCAGGCAGCCCTCCAGGGAAACCATTTGAGCAATGTGACCCCTAAATACAGTAGATTAAATAATTAAAGATGACCATTCATTTTCAGTAAAGGAATGTGTATTAAAAAGGTTCATTACAATTAATCAGGATTTTTAAAAATAGTGTACATAGTAAAGGAGAGCAGTGGATCTGAAATAGGGGAGTGGGGGGAATGGATGAGGCTTTGATGTGGTTCCCAGGGCTGTAGGCCATGCAGAGCCATGCTATTTCACCGTGAAATGCTATTACACTTCTGGTCTTTTGGTTGCCATCACCACAATTTCCTTTTTCAAGCTCTCAGTAGTTTTTGATTCAATGATCCCAGATCCTAGACATGTACAAATGTCACATGTCACAGGGTTTGCTTTATTTTGTAATACCCAACCTTGAGAATGTGATGAGTTACAGACTAGTGCTGTACAATACTACAAATTTTGGTATTAATCTGATACCAAGAAAATTATTTTAGTATTGCTGATTCTTTTAACCTATAAAGGAACTGGAGAATAAAGCAGAGTTGTCTGTTACTAACTGTAGATCTTTCATCATAGTTAACACTCATTCCGACAGCATTTTTACTGCTGGCAAACAAGCTTTACTCTGTAGAGTAATATCAGAGCCCCTTTGTGATTTCAATAAAATATTTTTCAGTTTCCATCACTGAACATGGTTCTTATCTGACGGCATCACCATTTGCCTTGGCGCATGACACAACAGACTCAAACAAATACACAGAAAACCAGTCAAAAACTTGCAAACTCTTTGCAAATACTGCAAATTAAATGGAGAGACTGATCAATCGTCCTACCCTTGATGGCAGTGTAATAATTTTTGTCCCAGCAGCCACTGCTGACATACGTTATTTAGAAAAATATCCATCCTTATCAGCTTTTCCCTATTCAAATGCACGCAACCACTTTACAAAAACAATTTTTGACTACTAAATGTGATCTAATTACATCGTTTGCCTCCAGTATCTGCCTCCTACACTTATCTGTCTATTGTGCCAAACACGTAACAGCTAATAAGCGTCACTTTACATGCTCGGTGTAAATGTTTAATGTTTGATGTTTTCACAGAATTAAAACTGAACACAAGTGTGATGTATGGATGTGGATACATACGTACTGTGGATATCTGCAGCTGAGAAAACTTGGTGTTCAGTTTCGCTGACGTTTTGACTTGAGCTGTTTTACTTTGTTGCTCATTTCAGACTTTTAGTCTTGTAATTTAACATCCCAAACTGCTATATGTATCTAAAATAAGCACATCAGCAGTGATCTTTGTTCAAATTAAACTTTAATTTAAAAGATAACACTGTGTACTACCAGCTCGTAGTGAACAGCAATCATTCTTGTCCATTTTGGCTCGCATGTCACATTTTTCCTCCAGTTAAGTCCAGTGACTAAAACACAGCATGTTGAGCAGTTTCAGCAAATTGGCCTCTTTTTTTTCTTTCTCTATTTTTTTTTCTCAGCGATCTAACCCAAACAGGAGATTCCATTTATTTTCTTTCAGGGGGAGTGTATTCTCTGGGATATTCACTGGCACTGGGATTGTTTGGAAAGGAGTGTCATTTGGCTCCCTTCTCCTCCTCCTCCCTCCACCACACCCACACTCCTCCCAGAAGTGTCTGCTGGTATCTGATTCCTACTGCTGGGATTCTCTGACAGGTTTAGCAGCAGCAGTGATAAGCAAGGGATGGGTTTAGAGCATCGCAGTTCACACTGATACTATCTCTTCCTGCCTTAATCCTCTGAGTGAAGTATCCACACACTTGTGTTTTAGATTTCGCAGAAATTTCGCCTCGATGATTGTGCTAAAAAAAAAAAAGGCAGTTACGAGGGTTGTGTGCATTTATCTCGCTTAATCCCTCGTTAAGATAAAAGCAGTGTCTGCAAATATAACAACCAGAGATAGAGATAAAGGATCGCATTTTATAGCGCTCTTTATGAGCAGGTTCTCACCTTACTGAGTCATCCTCTTTGTCATGGCCTCGCTCGACAGTTCTTGGACCCCAATAGCTCTGCTCACTTGTTTCATATCAGTGGATAATGTGCAGGATTAACTCACAAATGTGTTACAGAGCAGCTCCTTGCAGCTACACAAACAGCACGGCTCAAACTGGTGGAGTAGGTGTTTATTGCCGCTCTATTTATTTTACCGTGCAGTTTTGTTTTAGAAGTTGGAAATCCAAAAGAGCTTTTGGAACAGGAGATTAACATTGATGTTCTACAATAATATGACTCTGGTTGCACTGCTCAAAGCAAATATTTTTACTGACAACAGGCATGCGAGCATAGGACTGAATCGCAATTAGATTCGTTTGACCCTTTGGTTGAAAGGGGCCTAAGGTGGGACGCCACACTGAGGACATTGTACAATTTAACCCCCCATCCTCCAAAAATATTCCAAAGTCCCTGTGAACCCTGCAGGCTCCCTCCCTCTCTGCTCTTTTGATAATTATGAATTATTACAGGCTGGGGTTTTTGTTAGTAACTCTCTAATTTTGCAGATCATAATTGATCACAGGTGTGTCGTGGGGACTGTTTTTGAAGTTCTCTTCTTTCTCCCTTTCTCCTGCTCCCCCGCATCTTCTTCCTCTTCTTTGCTTTAGCAGTGAACCGAGGTCGTCTCCCAGGCAAGCCCCTGTTGGAGAGCTTCCCCTTTTCTTAATTCCAGGCGTTCCTTCAGCGTCTTAGACGAGCCGATGTCCTTTCATCCTCCTCGGTGGAAAGGAGGACACCACTAGCGCACACTGTCAGTCCAGCTGGGATGTGGCGCAACTCGCTACATTCCTCTTGTTGCTCTGGTCACTCGGGGTGTGTGAACATGTGTGTGTGTTTCCCCTCAGCAGAGCCTCCACAGCGTCCTCACAGCCAAACCATTTTGGGAATGGCTGGAGAGGAGGGGATATTGGATTAGAAAAAGGCAAGGGATATAAATCTCTCACAGAGGCTCTCCAGTCTATCTCCTATCCAGAGGATTTATGATGTTTAACAGACTCAAATAATAAAGAGAGAGAGAGGAAAAAAAACAATTCATGAAATTGTTTTTTTTTGTCTAGCAGCTTTCTTCCTTGATTGATTGCGAAGCCTGCAATTTCTGTGCGCTCCCCCCCCCCCCAGATGATCTTCATGTTTCCTTGAAACACACACACACAAGCACACACAAACGAAAATCCAAACAGGTAAGATAAGAGGGAGGAGGTCGGTGGAGGCTTTAATTGAGAAACCCCCTTGTTTGGTAGATGTGTGTCCGCCCTGGGTGGTGAGCGGTGAGGTAAGCGTCTCCTCCCTGGAACACATTTCGACCAATTTATGTACAACTAAATCAATGGTAAGTATTTCCAGTTTACCGTTTAATTGCAGTCAGCTGGAACATGTTGCTTTCTGACACGGCAGAGCAGGACTCAGAGGACATTCTGAGGGCAGCGTGAAGGTGCAGCAGGTGTGCTCATGTTGTAGCATCTCGGTCCAATTCGCTTCAGAGCCGTGACTCACATGGACTCAGTCTTTCCACCAGTTCATATTTTTTAATACGAAGTGTGAACCTCAATCTCACCTTTGTACAAATCTGATGTGACACACCAAAGACTTTTTTTCCCCCTAGTATAGCGTGTGCACATATACTTCTCATATATGACTTTGTGTGTGTGTGTAGGCACGGGAGGGTTGTAGGTAAGCAAGACTCCAGAAATCAAGTACTTCTGCAAGAGTCAAATTCAATATGAGCTGAGGTCGTGATTGGTTAAAGGGGAGCTTTTGCCCCTGGACCTCACAATGAGGTATCTATTACAGCAACTACCAAAGAAATGTTCTTTTAATTAGCCACATTCATCTTTTTTTTCAGTGTTTTGACAGAAACTCTTACATAAACATACATCAACAAAGCAGAGACTGACCAAAAAAAATGCATGGTCATTTTTATGTTTGACAGCGCCACTTGGAACAATAACAGCAGTGACCTTGGGCCGCTGTGTTTTGGTCGGTTCTAGTTTTTCAGTTTTACTTCTAATCGTCCTGCTGCAGCACCTGCAGTAGGTTTTTTTGAGGGGGAAGGGAATTTTGATAGCCAACTATTGCCAATCATGTGCACATCATTAGTTTTTTTTCCCCTCCCTCCCCTTACATGTTACATAAGACTTCCCACAATCTGAAATGGATTTGGACGGTAATGTTCTGTTTTTACTTGATCCAGTTGTAATCTTTCTAACTGCCTCCATCTAAACCAATATGGTATGCAGCTGGAAGCAAATTATTTTGTTGACAATGTTTGCTTGTAATTTTGTCAGTGTGATAATTCTTGGAGCGCTTTGTGTGTGTGATTGTGGTGTCTGGCTAGTGTTTACAGCAGGCTGCTTTGCGGTCAGACAGCTGATCTTGGGCAGGAGAGAGCTGGTCTACGGGGACAGGCCTGCATTTGGTGTGGGCAAACTCAAGACGGCACAGCATTAAAATTCCTGCTCGAAAGTGACGTGAAAGAGGCGAGAATGAGTGAGTGAGAGAGAGAGAACAGAGGAGGTGGGGGGCTTCGGGGGTAGCCCGATGTGATGAAACCCTCGCTTGTTGCTGTTCGTGGCCCTCATTGTTGTCGCCCCCACAGCAATTGTCGGGGCGCTTGCCTGTTCTCCATTATGCCACATTTCCATGTAGTTTCCTGTCAAATATATAAAAAAAGGCTGGTGTGAATTTTACTCAACCTAAAAACACGTGTGGACATTTTCCCCCACCTGGCGCAGCTAAACTGGGGCGGAATGCTAAAATGTGCACTGAAGCAGGGGAGAGATGATGTGTTACACCAAAGTGTTTCACAACAAACACTCTCGAAGCCATCAGGCTGTTCGCTGCAGGGCTGTTTGGGCCGACCCACTTCTTTACAATATACAGGTGCTGAGGAGAAGGGGGAAAATGGAGAGGTAAGGCTCTGCAGTGCCACAGAACATAGTCAGTTTACGTGCTCTGATGGCGTAATGGGAACTGCCAGCTGTGGGCTTAATTACAGCACAGAGTGGTGAAGGAGATTGGTCCTGTTTTTCTTCTAGGACTCACAGCTTAACCGATGTGTAGACTCCAATGTTGTTAAACCAGATGAAGGGCATCGCTGAGAGTTCTGCATCAATGAGAGGACAGAAAACAAACCTGCCTGAGCTTATTCATCACACAGGGCAATAACTGCAACACAAGCCAATCAAATAACTGGTAAAGCCATCATAAGTCCCCAACTTTTTGGGTGACCCAATAGGTAAGTAGCTAGGTGCAAAACAATACCATCAAAGTAGTTGTAATTCAGATGAAATAATTCATGAAAAGGCTACAAATTCACTTGTTAAATATGATAAGACAAATGCTATATTTCTATATGTATGTCTATATTTCTGCATGTAGATTGAAGGTATACACACCTTCAATCTGTTGAGTGACATACTACTGTACCAGCACCAAAAAGCTATGATGAAATGTACTGACATTTTTTCAATGAATAAAAATAAGATAAAAATGTTTTGGCGAGATGAGATCTATTCACAAAAAATGAAGTTGTGTAGAAAGGCAGGACATATTTTGTGCAGTAAGGTTAGTACACAGAAACTGTAATTTGATCAGGTATTAGAAAAAACAGACTGCAGTATATACTTGTTAAATATTTGTATTTAACAAGTATATATTTGTATATATTAAATTAGTGTTCACCATGAGAATGAATGGCCTAAAAAATAAGCAACTGCATTAGCATGACAAACCACAAAGTATGCATTGTAGTTCCAGTCAAATGATCTCTTTAACCAGCTTCAGGCAAAAATGGCAACTTTGCATACAAAATGTGTCCTAATCTTACAGATCAGTTCTTGTGGAATTTCCCAAGCAGATCCACGGTCCCCTGAAGGTGAAAGAATTTACATTTTAAACACCCACAAGTTGTTTTTTTTCTTTTTACTCCTTTTGTTATTTTTTGTCGACAAAATGAAAATTTATTGCTAACGTTCTTTGAATTATGAGCTAAAATCTGAAGGTCAAGTACTTGACGTGCACGGTAAGTCAGACTAAAGTCACTAAAATACGCTCCTTTGTGCTGTCTTCTGTGTTAACAATATGCACGACGTGATACACATTCATTTAATCAAGGCACAATACCGCAGTTGATTTACAGGTTGTGCATTACCTTGTGACCGAGTGAGCCAGCAGCGAGCGTGGGCCTTGGTGGTAATGTAGTGCTAGTGTAATGCATTGTGCTTGGCTGCCTCTTCTGAAACATTTCACTAATGGCATTAATGTTCTGAGTGCTCGGGTCCTTAGCTGTGCCAACTAAAGGGGAGGGGGAAACGGGGAGACGGGGAGGGGAGAAGTTGAGCAGCAGTTGAATCTAAGCAGATGGCACTTGTTTTACTTTCTTGCCTGGCCATCTGGAGTTTACTTAAACTGATGACTTCATCATCAAACACTGGCCCACCAGCCAACTATGGCACTCACCACACACGTATACACACACTTACGGGATACAACAGCAGCAGAGTGACTGTGTTATGGTGTCGCACTTGAGAAGCGTATGCATGTACTTAGGTGCCTGTATGTGTGTGTTTGTGTGGTGGTTCATGCAGGTTTGTGTGTGTGTTTGTGTGTGTTTGGCACATCTTTCTTTTGCAGACACACACAAGTGTGTTTATAAGAACTCGACCTGTAAAAATGTCATCCCTCTGTCTCTTCAGTCCTCATTCAGAGTGACATAATACTGGCCTCGGGGATGGCATCATTAAGCAAAATGTCCTCTGGCATTTTCTAACTCCTCTGTCAACTACATAAAACTTTAATCACTGCAGTCACAGAGGACTGATCCCTGTCCCAGCTGAGCTCCACAGTCTCCAGGAGAAAGTCAAGAGCAATCAGTTGACTTCATTTACTTGGAAAAGCCTGTTTGTGACACCTGTGCTAAGAGACGTAAGCACTGTAAATGCACAAAAGCAGCGCAAGAACCACCCATAAAGTTGCAGCTTTTCCCTAAGAACTTCATAAAAGCTGAGTGATGGTAAGAATAACCACTTTAAGTAGGTGATGTACTTTTTTCCAAAACACAACGGTGAGGTGTGCTTGAAGATCCACACCAGAGTTTGTACAGTTATAAACTGTAAACTGTAAATGTTTGGGGCTATTTTAATGTTTAAATAAGCAAACACGGGGGCTTTTGACAAATTTGCATCAACTTATTTGTCTTTGAATCTTCAAGCTGTTTGGATCATAAGGATCGCAGCACACAGTTTAATGATCTGTTTGATGGCTTCACGTTCATCTACCGTGGTTTAGTTACTCAGGCAGCAGCTACACATCATTTAACCCGTTGGAGCCGGTGTGGAGGGGCAGAAAGCGAGTCATGAGGCTGAGCTGAATGAGACCACTGTGTAACAAAGGGACCCTGCTGAAAGACTTGCCATAATAAAGTAGAGAACAAAGAGGATAACAAAGGACTTGGGAGATTCCTCACGTATTCTTCTTGTGCTTTATAGACTAGCTGCGGGGCTAGTGCTCAATTTCAAGCACAGAGGAATGTGTTTGTTGTGGTCAAGGGCTTTTCAGGTTAAACATGTGATAGTTCCACTTTGTACTGTATGAAATCGAAATCGTTATAAAAACCAGGCACATAGAGCTAAGGACTATATATACAAGTACACAGTCCAGGATCTTGTATACCAGCTGTGTGTAGTTTCCTCTTACTGCAACTTACTCTTTGCCAAAGCTATGTTCACACTTCTGCTGTCACATTAAGAGCCCAGAGCAAAATGCCGGGGTCAACAGGGACAGGACAGGCGTGGGCTCCTAGTGCTGGATGCCCTCACTAGAGTGATGCTGGTTGTTTGGCTCATCCACAAGTTTAATGCTGGACAGCAAGTGTACAGTACAGGAAAAGTAAACAGCAGAGTTGATTATGGGCTCCAGCTGCAGTTGCAGCTCAGAAACATCCTGAACTGGATGGACTGCTGTTCTTCCCAGGATGTGGCTGTTATTAGCATAATTGTAAGAATCTTTCAAATGTAACATATATTGCGGGTATGATAAGTAAGGAAACAAATAATTGAACCATATTTCAACTCGGATTAGGAGTGACATTTTTGTTAAACAGGTACTGTACTCTGTATATTTGTTTTGCTGCCCATGTCAAACAACGGACTGCCTATAGATTTCTTCTCTTTCAATAAATACCACCACTTAACCCCCCTCCCCCTCCCAAATTCATTTTTCCCCCCATATATATATATTCCACATATATAAACATATATGATCTCCCCCAGCATGTGTCTGGAGGAAGGAGTTGAGGTCGCCACTGCAAAGAAAGTGAAAAAGCTTTCAAAAGCATTTCTCTTGGCCCACTCGCCCCTGAACAAAGCCTGCTGTCAACTGGTCAAGGTTTCACTTCCTAATTACCTTCTCCTGGGGCACAATGGCCACGCCGCTGCCTAGCCCAGGCCACTCTAGACACCAGCATTCTTTCCCAGACGAGTGGCCCCCTACCATGGACCTACAGTCTCTAAGGAAGTGCTAGATGCATGGTTAATATGGCCGATATGACCCCGGTCTGCAGTAGTATATTACATTTAGATATTGACAAATCACTCTGTGTACGTCATTGTACCGAAAAAACCAAACACAAAAAAACATGTCTGGTGATAGAATAACTATGACCTAAATGTTTTTTTCTTTCATAATTCTAAGAAATCCGATTTGTATAAGATCACATTCCTGGTGCTCTTTTTCAGTGCTAAGCTGATTCTTTGATTCATGCACACCAAGGCTTTTTATGGCTGTTTTACCTCAGGTTAGAGGTTGTGAAAAGTTCACACAGACTCACAACTAATATAGCACTGTTTCCGCTCTAAAAATCTATCCTTGCTACTGTAAAACTTCAAACACAGTCAGAAGAGAGACAGAAAAAACCTCGACGTGAAACGCAGCCGTGGCTCAAACTGGTTCCTTATTGACTAGAGTGGTGAGTGATTTTCCCTGATGCTCCTTTGCCACCCAGACTACTCCCAAGAACACCCAGACAGGAATTCCACTCAGGCTTATCTCACCGGCCCATCGACTGCCACCACCACCACCACAGAGGAGGATGAGGAGGAGTGGAGGGAGCTTGGTCTGAGGAAAAGGTCAAAAGGGTAAGAGGGGGGTCTCCTCTGGCTTGGATTAGGGGTTAGAGGAAACCTGTTGTTGGGGTAAGCAGTTCATTTGTGTTTACCAACAACTGCTCTGGGAGATAGCTGTCAGCGGTGTGTATGAAAATTCGCTGCAAGGGGAAGCTGCAGTGGTTGGCCTGAGACACTGAGGAGCAACAGGTTCACAGAAAGATAACTGACGAGATGCCTGGACTATCAGGGGATGACAGTGGGGGTAGAGGCGATTTGAGCTAATGCTGTATTAGGTCTTTACAGCTGTGTTTTTTCCACTTATTGCTAAGATAAATTAAGCCCCTCTGTGACTTTTTAAAGTCATCAAGATTGCTTTGGAGTCATTAAAGTTATTGGAAGACAGTAATAAGACGATTATTTACACACTATATACATAACTATAGACTAAATGTTGTCTTAAAAATCTAAACATTATAATAGACTATTTCAAATGAAGAAGAAGCCAGTTATAGCCAACAACTAAAGGTATCTTAATACATAGCTCATTAATCAAACTGCCTCATAAATGTAAATAAATCAGCCATATATTGAGTAATTTTGGGCAAACCAAGCAGCAAGCAGCAGTCAACATAGCAGAAACTTCAGTGATCTTCTTAAAGGAAATATGGCCACCTGTTTTGGCAGTATAGGGACTTTTTGTGCTGTTGTTTGAAAGCATTATCTAAATAAATTTGTATTTCAGTGCTCACAGGAACATAAAAACTGCATTACTGTCATGCCAATATAAGTTTCTAAAAGCTTTTTAACACCTGGAAGTTTTTACTTTATTCCAAACCTTTAATAATGTGAAATTTTCACATAGATTTCAAGCCAGGATTTTGTGTATGTCAAAATATCTCTGTTTATACATCCAGTAGACAAGAAGCTTTGGCATTTATTGGCGTGGTTCATATATGTTGTTTTCTTTTTTTTTCTTTTTCTAAAAAAAAAAAGGTTTTCACTAGCCAAACTTAGCATTAGCAGGAAACTGGGATACTTGGATCAAATACACAGCCAGTGTTTACAGTGCTTCCATGGGTGATTTAAGCTGAACTTTAAAAGGAAAAAAAAGCAATCTGTCATTTCAACTGCTGTGAAAACTCACGTCAGGAGAGCCGTACTGTCCATCTGGCAGAATACGCAGTGAATGACATTTCAGATTTAGCACTTCAACAAGAACAAAACAAATACCACAGTCTCTTTATCACATCACCATAGTATGTAAATACTTCTTGTAATATAAGTGCAAAAATAAAGTTTTAAGAATGAAAACAAGATGGTGACAAGATGGTGATGTGAGTAGCTTGCACAGTCAATCACTAGCATCTACTCCCTATTGGTCAAACAAAGGCCAGAGTTCTTTTATGTTTCTGTCTTTCCTCCTTTTTCTCACTGACTAAATCAGACTTATACATATTGTCACTCGTCAGTATCCAATTATGGGCCATCCATGTTTAGCCTCCTACAGTTTCACTGGGCCTCTTTTCTCTAGATTTCATGGTGTTTGCAGTGCTGAAAGACGCTCACCGAAAAAAGGAAAAAAGAAAAGGAAAAAATGGGACTCTTTTTGTTGGACAGTTCTGATTTTAAGTCACCGGCACTCTAATATCTGGGGAAAATGAAGCTTGCTCTTACTGCTTGTTTATAGTGTTTTAACTAAGCTAATTTATACTTTGAGCTTACGCTCATGAGCACGGTCAATCTTTTCATCTAGCTTTCAGAAAAAGAAAAAAAAACTTTAAATGCTTATGCCTTTCATTTTTGCAAATGTGCCTGGGTGACATGGACATACAGTCCTAAACCACACACAGACTAACAAGCAAGATTACACAGATTAAGCAGGTAATTGTGTTGAGACTGAGCTGGTAAGCTGCAAAGGAAAAATAACTGGTCTAATCTGTTTCGAGAGAATTTTGTAAGCAACAATTCAAAAGTAAAGGATTTTTTGTGTGTCTGCCTGTGTGTGTATATTTCTGACTCATAATAATATTATATCCTGTGACATGGAAAAGTTAGAATGCAAAAAACATTTGGAGTGTTAATCTTACATTTAATATCTCACAATTTACTAGGCAGAGCTGCCACTTATGTTGTGCACATTTAACAGTTACAGAAGGTAAAGTTCTTCCTGTAAATACCTCATCCATATATGTAAAACTTCACATACGTCATCCTTGGCCTACTGAAAATGATCATCTTACTCTTTAAGGGTCATGCATCCGCTCCTTCATTCCTTTTGTGGTGCTGGTACATGGGGTCATGACCTCCATAGCAGGAAGGATGAGGGTTGACCATGTGTGTGCATATATACGTGTGTGTGTATGCCTGTGCAGTAATGGCACAGTGGGAAGCTGACGATGAGTGTTTCAGACTTGAAAACTGATTTGCCCCTGAATTCACCTTTAATCTCTGATGGGTCTGGCCAGTGGTTGGGTCACGGGGTGGTACTGAGGGATTTAACCCTCAATGACGGAAAGGTTTGTCTAAATCAAAGAGAAAATTGTGTCACTGACTCACAAATTCATACTGAGTTTCTTCGTTCTTATGTTTTTTTTGATTGCTGGTTGACATCAAATGAGAAAAGGATTTTAAAAACCGTGTTAGGTTTGATACAGGGCAAACATGCCAAAAAACCCTGAAATGAACATGATTTGAATATTTCTGGGGTATAACATTGTATGAACTTCTGCAGAAAAGCAAGCAAGCAAGACTGCACTGGCTGCATTGTGAGTGATGTTTACTGGGTTTACAACAGAGTAAAATAAAGAAACAAACAAAGACTTCAAATGTGTGTCCTGTCAGTTTAGACTCTAAATATTGGCAAATGCATCATTGTAGGAGGAAGCGGGTAAATGTGTTGACAAGGTGTATGTGGAGTGGAAAGAAAGACCAGCTGAACAACAACCAAATTGGCTGTCTCATCTCTCTCGCTGATCAAAACCATGCGACTGAAAGTCACGACAGCTGATTTCTTCTGTCTACTGAGAGCAATTCAAATCTAATTGATCTTCTTTGTCTTTGACTTTGAAAAAAACAAAACAACTCTCATTTGTTTAATATCCTACTGAGTGGGCTATTGTAGCCAAAAAAGAAATGTGTTATTCATCCTCTTTGCCTCCCCTTTACTGTATGTTCCTTCCCACTTCGTCCGATTGGATCTTCCTCAAAGATTACAAGGATGTTTTGTTCTGCTTCGTGTTACAATCTGCTGCCGGTGGGATGGCCATGTTATACTGCTGCTGACAGTGGTCGGGTCTGGTGCATTTGCCGCACAAGATGTTGGAGTGGAGCAGCTTTATGGTGGGCCGACGTGTCTTTCGGATTAATAATTTTGTGAGAAACCGATGCGCTGGCCAGCTGTAGTCTCCAGGCGGTTGTAAGTTACAGGAATCCAAAATGGAAAAAAAAAAGTGTAATTGTGAGTTTCACAATGGAGAGGAGTCTATTTGAACAGCTGCTATAGTTTCTTTTCAGCAGAATTCTGATGGCTAATGCGGGATAACAGCCATATAGAAGAACATATTTTTAAAAAAGTTTGAAGGTTTTGATAAAGACTTGGACAGAATAATAATAATAACCACCACAGTGGTTGGTTTGAAGAGAGAGATTACAAAGGAATAGGCATTTAAACAGATCTGCATGGTTAAACAACCAAAGGCGTTAGGGCAACAATGGAAAGTGCCATCTCTGCAAAAATGTCCCAGTGATTGCGGCCATTCCTTTTATGTGAATAATGCTGTTTATGTCAGGGCTCAGCTTTTGTCTTACTGTCCTTCAGACATCTACATTCTGTTGGCTGTTTGATGTTTCAAAATACTTCATACAGTAAGCATCCCTATGTAGAGTCTAGCATCAGGGGCCTTCCACCAGTGGAACGTGCAAATGCATGTGTGTCTTAAGTGCTGTAGCCCAGCAGTCATTGAAGGGCTTCATTAAAGAATGGAAAGTATGTGGCCATCTCTGCAGGCTGGCCACAGCACTCACCTGCACCATATATGCCCAGTTATGGCCAGAGTTCAACCCAGCTGAGTAAAATAAACACTGCCCCCTACGGGTTTGTTAGTACCATTGCAATAAAAATGAAAGGAAACAAGATGTAAGAGAGCAGATGGTTTTTAATTCCTTTCTTTTTTTGACCAAAGTGGTAAATGTCACCACGCTTAAAGCTACACCCTGGCATGACTAATACAAATAAGGGTTTTCTCAGCTTTAACACCACATTTCATCATTCGTCAATCATTGCAGAAAATCTGAGGTATTTCTGTTTTTCTTTAAGCCATTCAAACACATCTGAGACCCTGCTTTGCACCATTCCCCCCACAAATCTGTTTGCTTTTCATTCAGCTTTTCCATCCCGTATTAACCTTTTTCAGACAGAACAATCAGTCTTCACAGAGCTGAACACACAGAAGTCAGGCAGACCTCCATCATGGCTGCCTTCCCAGAGTTTCTGATCACAAGATATGAGTGTGCATGTCATCAGTCCCAATTTTGTAAACGTTTTACACGCACGTCATGGCGCTCACTGATACTGACGGATGTACATATGCAGATGCAGTCATTCGCAGTCCTAATATCCGCCTCCTCTTATGCTTTTACATATGCCAAGGCAGACCCTAATCTGTAAATGAAGCATGGGAGGAATGAGAGCTCTGTGGTGAAAGAGTTGTTTAAGAGCAAAATTTGAAGTGGACAACCAAGCAAATGATTTCAGGTTAGGTTCTGGACTGACAAACACAGCAGCAGCAGCAGCAGCAGAGGCCACTGAAACACCATGCTGAGAAGAGAGATGACGAAGTGAGGGCTGAGTTGTGAAACAAATACATGCAGGGCCTAAAAAAGCCCATCACAGTCAATCAGGGATCAGCTGCTAGTCAGGGAGTAAAAGAGGGGAAACTTTACCCCAACTCTGGCCCTCCTGAGTTGGCCTGCCGTGTGCAGCGCAGGGGAAAACCACTGGATGTCACATACATCTTGATTTTTATGAATGCTTTGATAGCTCCCCTAAAGGCACTCCCATGACCAGGTGGAGGGTATTTATATAAGCATGTCAAAAAAGCAAAAACTAGGGAAAAGGATATTTGCTGATCCCCTTTGCTCACACAAAAAAAATCTTGCGGTTATTCTAATTGCAACTGGAAATAATTATCTGGCTGTGGACTTTGTACAGAGGGTCACTTGAACGCACCCTGCCCTGATCACCAGGTGTAAATGGTTGGTGGGTGGTTGTGACTGATTCATGGCTGTCCAAGTGCAGAGAAACCTGAATTCCTATAGCTACAACTGTGTATATGTGAAATTAATGTGTTAGAAGTGATACTTGATGAAAAATACTTAAATTACTTGTAAGTTGAAAATTAACAAATTTGCCACATGAAGCCTGATCAAAATGCTATATAATAATAATGTAACCTGCAAAGATGCCACATTGCATTTTGATAAATATATCACAATGTTACATTATCTAAATATTCCTCAATATGCAGAAATAGCACCTACATTTATAAAGAGCAGCTGAGTTTGTATTAAAACTGTTGCCTCTGGAAGTTCTGTCGCCATTTGTTTGAACTTAATAAGATCTACAAGATTTACAAGAAGGTAATACTTCATGTATATTTCAATTATGATGATATCCAATTTGCTCACTTCTTTAAAATTTAGTTTGTACTATCAGTTATAACTGAGGTAAGATTTCAAACCATAGACAGTATAAAAGATGGACATAGCTACCATTGCATCACCCACTGCTTGCTGAAGTCCTCTTTTGAAACCTCAAGTTGAGGGTTTCTGCAGTCACCATCTTTGGTTGCAACAATGGTGAAGGTGTGACGTGAAACCACACGCCTGTTGGCCAATTATTTGTGATTGACAAGCAACAACTAACCAATGTGGTCTCACACCACAGATAATCACCCCCCTTTGAAACATAGTATAACCAAACTTTACAAA
This sequence comes from Pundamilia nyererei, assembly GCF_000239375.1. Lineage (NCBI taxonomy): Eukaryota > Metazoa > Chordata > Actinopteri > Cichliformes > Cichlidae > Pundamilia > Pundamilia nyererei. The sequence goes on from NW_005187510.1 coordinate 1,946,795, forward strand.
ACAGATTAATTATTTTATTAAATACGGCCCTAAAATGACTGTCTGAACCTATAAAGTCAGCAGGAAGATGTGTACAGAGGTCAAGAGAGAAAGCTGTTTTCTCATAGACTTCTATATGGCTAGAATTTCTTTTAGCAACCACAGCTTTCGCCATCTGGTGGCTTTCACATAAAGTTGCACTTTCTGTGTTTTTCCAATCCAGAAGATGCTGTATATCTATGTATTATATTTTCTTTGCTTTAAACATGCATTTAATGGATTTGTGAATTGCCATCATAGTCCAATCCGTATTATTCTAGAAATGACCAACAATTGACAAAAATACTTGAAATGGTCTAACAAACTTCACAGATAAATCTAAATATGCCAGATAGCAGTAGAAAACCTTAACTTTGTGATTTTGGGGTTTAGCGCTCTTACGCTAACGCTAGCACTAGCTAGCTTAGTTTGCAAGCTCTATATGTGATTCAGTGTGATGTTAAATTGGATGCTAATTTTGGCTTGTAAAAATTAGACTTAAAGCTAAATGTACTTACATGAAAAGCAAGATTAAACAAAATTTGTCTTACTGCTGTATCCAGCACATTTTAAAAGGTGCAACTTTTATGCTAAAGGCAAACGGTTTCTGTGTTGATCAACAGATTTTCTTTAATCTTGTTCACCGTTCAGAACAGAAGATTCTCCGCTTTTTGTCTCACTTTTCACAGTTTCATTACAGCTCGAAGAATTATTTGCAAGTGTTTGCAGACAAGTCAGCATCTTCTATGCAAACTATGGGTGACCGGGGGCAATCTGCTAGCAATCAAAGCAACTGCAAGGAGGGTTTTTAGTGCAGCAACATATACCTATCTGTGAGAAGAGAATTCAAGTAACCTGGGGAATATACTTTTTTCCATAGTGAACTATGGCTGGCAGATGGTTGCCAAATGATGTCTAGGCTTGTGTAACTGTAACCTTAACCACTTGACCCTGTATCACACATCCAAACTGGTGGACAAGGTAACGTCATGTGGATAGCAGTCCCATGACTGCAGAACCTCACTAGAGTAATATCTGTTAAACGCTAGTCAACATTAGACACCATAACTTCTTTGCTATAGCTAATTGACAAAGTCCATTTTTCATTTGTAATAGGACTGCTATTTCCTTCAAGAAGTAAGAAAGTCTTGGTTGTAATATAATACCTATACACACTGAAGTTTTTAAGACATTTAAATATACACACATTAAAGAGAATGCACGAACCGTATGTGTGGAGAGACAAGAAACAGCTGCCAGCCAACGAGTTTACAAGAGAAAATTTCAAATACGCCTGAAATCAAATCAAAAAGCACACAACTATGCAAGCCAGTTCCCATTAGTGCTGTAAGACCCAAGACTTTATTGCTTCCAACACTGTAAACGAATTCCACGCATTGTAGTAGTCAGTGATAATTAGGATCTGTTGAACACCTTCAGTTTCCACCCAGCTCTCTCTTACATATTCAGTATCGCTGCTCAGTAAATGCCTTTAGTTCTTTAATGGTCCCTGTGCAACAGAAAAAAAAATATGGCAAAGGCAGTTACAATCTGTAAGCATGCTCTGTGATGTGACCACAGCTCAAATACATTATTCATAGAAATTAATATCACAGCTTTGACATTGAGAAGAAGATGAAGGATAAGCTTCTCATCATGTGTTAAGTTTTGGAACACATGGTATTTATCCAGAAAATATGGTGTATTGACAGGTTTAATCTTTATCTCAGAGACAAGGGAAATGGAAGCAGAACAGGGATTAACCCAAAACGTTTTCTTTTTTCATCCTCTGTGAAATAATGCTGGCACAAACAGCTCTATTAATGGGTTATTTTGTTTTGAAGAGCTCATTGGAGAGCAATGAAATCAGGCTATTAAATCTCAGCTGTGGATGTCAAATGTGTATGGATGTGCTTATTAATGCACAATATGCTCGTGTTTATATATTTTTCCATTGCTAGCTTTTTGTGCATGAAGCGCACACTTCTGTACGCTACAGCTGTATGTTAGCGTTTCGCCTCTTCTTGGTTTTGTAACGTGGTAACTGTGCAGAGCGAGCACCAATGTGCCAGGTCTCGGTTTAATGAATCCCACCTGTAACACATTTGCACATTCATTCCTCTCCAAGGAGAAATCCTGTTGCCAAAGCAAAGCCTGAGCGCAGTGGAAGTGTGCAGCTCTGCTGAGTTACAAATCTAAATAGTGTACCCAAGATGGCTGCTGATTCATTTAGAACCTGATGACTTTGGAGTTCATGTATGAAATCTATATATTTGTATACATTAACATTTACGCTACGTCCAGGAAACAGGAGAGGGAAGGTAAAAGAGAGGCCTTTGGAATGTCAGAGAGAGACCCAGGGATTTCACTAACATGAATACATCAAATGATTCATTTGATGGGTAAGCTCTTCACAAACTGTATACATACCAGTATCTTAGATGATAATTAGGCCATTCATCTAGGACTTTTCCATTATCTCAGTCTAATACCTCAGTAGCCTCTGCACATATTCCCGTGTGTACGTCTTCCCTAAACCCCTCAGAAGAATCCTTCTTCTCAGAAGAAAGATTCTTCTGAGGGGTTTGGGGATGATTCATACATCTTTAAGAAAATCAAAGTGAGGCCTTTGTATAATATATTGTAATGTTTGAACTGTTCAAACAAAATACAGTTTTCAAATCAGTTGTCTGATGGCACACATATAAAAGTATGTTAGCCAGGTTAATTCAATTTGATTCAAGACCAGGAGTAAACTCAGTTATTGTGCAAATGTACCATTTATAATGTTGAGGAAACCATATAACCATAAGGTTGAGTCACTTGGCTGAGTGATGAAACATTTTCTCCACTGGAAATGTTACGTCCAGACAAACAGAATCAACCTTTTGGGATTAAGTTACCTGGATGATTGAGCATGCATCAAGATTTTCCTCAAAATAATTATTTTTGCTGACAATATATATATATGTTTTTTAAATCTGACACATATATGGTAGGACTGTATGGTGGTGCGATCGTTAGCATAGTCGCCTCACTGCAAAAATGTTCTGTGTTCAAATCTAGGCAACTAGTTACTTGAGACAATCAACTCTGGGGCCTTTGTATGGAGAGCGTTTCTCCATGCGTACCTCTCCTTCCTCCCAAAGTGCAAAGACTTGCATATTAGGTTGATTGGTGACTATAATTTGGCTGTAGTTGTGAATATGACTGTACTTGGTTGGCTGTCTCTCTGCTGGTATAGACTCTAGCCTCAGATCCTTTTTGATCTTCTGAGTTGTTTGGTGATCAGGTCAAAATCCTGGACTTTTTGATTTAATCCATGAGTTGTTGTTGTTGTTTTTTTTGGATAAATCTGGGTTTTTGTATAGTAATTAATTAGTGACTTCTGTATCTCATTTCTAATGTGGGTGACAGTTAAAGCTGAATCACTCATGACATTTGCTGTTGTTCATTTTGGTAATGTTGCTCCCAGCTGGTGGTCCTAGTAATGAGCAATGGGGGGTGGGTGGTCAACATTGAATAGGATGCCAGAGATCTTCTGAAATGCTCCTTCAGGGCCTTTTGCATTTAGTCACCCTGAGCTCATAATAGTGTGACTAAAGCAATTGTTCTCTTAATTAAAGCCATTCGGGTCTTCTGTGGCGTCTTTCCCCCCCTACCCTCAGGTGGGACTCAGGTGATAAGGCACTGAAAGAGAAGATGTTTTTATATTGTTAATCAAGACTGTGCTCATGTTTTTAGAGCAACAAACAGCACCGTAAATTCAAAACAGCAGTGGTTTAAGAGTAACCGAATAGCTGGGAAAATCATTTATACTTGCGTGTAAAACAGTCCTCCCCTAAATATCCAGTTTGCATATTCAGCTGTTCTGGCATAGTGCAATCCATGAAATGACCGCATTTAAGTCATTGTTACAGTGGGTCATAACATGCATCAGTTATTCTCCTGCTATCAACCTACCACATGAATGACAGATTTGCAACTTCTCTTTATTTTCCTGAATTTCGATTTGAAAGGGTTGCTCCACCTTCAGTTCTGACCACATCTCCACATGTGAAACATTGTGCCTGCAGAACACCATTTAAACCTTAATTCTTCATTCTGAATAATTCACAAGCCCGAAGAGTGTTAGAAGGTTGAAGAGCCAAACTAGAGCATATGTGAAAGAACAGTTGGCACACAAAGAAAACTGCCCCAAAACCTTCAAATGGAAAAAAAAAGAAAAAAGAATCTGCTGGGGCCATAGTTTGTTTTCACCTGAAGTAGTCATTTATCTTGGCCAGTGCCCAACA
>NW_005187510.1:1951161-1978499 GCF_000239375.1 Pundamilia nyererei
GACTGCAGATTTCAGTCCTAATCTAGGAATTGTGAAACCACACTGTTTCCTTGCACTTGAAAAGCGCTTGGCATCTTTTTCAGCTGCAAAGGGCCTGTATACACCAGCTCACATGAGTCATGCAGATGAGTTTACAAAGTATGCTTATTTTATTTCACTGTGGTAAATATGTGAAAGCAGTGATGATGATAAAAAGGTTATTGTGGTTGTAGCTTTTCATTTTTTATCTGCTGTGTCAATAGCAAAGAGCGGTGGCTCTTAACTTTCTCAAAGCAAAGCCAAACACCAAAGAGAGCTACTGAAAGATGTAATGTTAAGTCCAGGTTTCTCTGAATAAACAGTTCTTTGTAGTATAATGTATGGTTTGTCACTTTGAGGAGGCTAACACTCGAATTCTAAAGCTGCACTTATCAACGTTATTGCCAATAATGACAGGATAATGAATTCATGTGACGAACCCGCAGATAATTATTGCTGGACTCTGCATTGCCTGTCTGCACTGAATCCAGTTTCTTCTGCTTATTTAATAGATAGTCGTAGCGGGGCTGGGGCAAAACTGGGGTTTTTTCAGCTAATCTTCCCATTTTTTAATGTAGTCTAACTTTAATGTTTGGCCACTGTCAGTGTTCTGGGGAACCTGATTTCAAAAGAAACAAAAAGGTTTATCTTTTTAAAAAGATCTTATAAACCTACTGTACTGTAGTGGCATTTTGTCAGGACAAGCAAGGCAAGCAGTGCTTGTCCTGCATAATTTAAAAACACATCAGTTCAAACATACCAAAGTGAAAGTATTCCTTATCTACAATCTCTGGAGGTTCGCTTGACCAGAAGCCACTGGAATCTGTAGTGTTTGTTATTTTCATGTTTATATATTTGTCCTGTTAACAAAGCTGGGTGAGCTAGGATACAATAAACTGTTTTTTTTGGTTATTTTTCTGTGCATTATGGACAGAACCTGCTGTCTTTGAATGGAGACTCATTGTTCTGCCCCTGGCTTTGTTCTCACTGTAAGAAATGTTACCACAGTAAAACCATTTGAACTCATGAACTCATGGTCCGTGTAGTGTTTTTAAACATTTTTAGATCAATTAAATTTAATGAAAAAGAGAACAAAGATATTTTAGGTGCTGGGTGCACAAATTACACTAAAAATTCATTGTCCAAATCTAATAAATTGGTGATAACAGAAAGCATTTAGTAAATAAGTTTGAAGTAAAAGGGCAAATTAGAAGTGTCAGTTTTGTTTGTGTATACAGATACTAATTACAACCATTTATGCTTTCCTCCATTTCCAAACTCCACACAGCAGATTGTGAAGTTAGATGAGCTCAAATTTCCTCTCAAGTTGCTGCACAATAGCAGCAGAAACAAAGTCCTCAGACTGGGAATTTACCACCTCCTTCCAGTCAACAGCCCCCTTGGGAGTTTTCCTGAATAAGTCCCAGACTGCTATGTAGCTCAGCTATCTCGCTGAACTACCGTGCAACCAGCTACTTCAAAACTGGAATCCACGCACTCTGCACTCGGCAATAAATCAGTGGGTTAGCTGGACTTCCTTGGAATGCTTGTTGACTGCAGATGATTGTAAGTCCAAGCAAGGTCCAAACCTTATCAGTGTCCAACACGTCTCTGTGTAATCACAAATGAAGCAGAGATAAAAGCAATTTTCCTAGAGCCCTGGTTCTCAAAATACGGCCCATGGGCCAATGGCAGCCCTCCGTAACATTTTGTGTGACCAGTGATGTAACAAGGAAAGAATTTATGCTTTTATGTATCGTATCGAGTTTACGTCACGCTATACTACCTATTTATGGTGCAAATCAGCTTTAACTAAGGGAGCACTTCTCTTTCATTTGGACTCTTCTGTTGAAGTTATTATTATTATAGCTGACTGAAACAGGCTGACAATTAATAGTGCTTGAGTTCTGTACATTTTTTAGGTTGGCCCTCTTCAGATGATGGTCAGGCATCAAAACTTTGAGAATCCCACCTTAGTCACATAGATTGCTATAGGCAGTTGCTGTCCCAGCAAAAAAATATCTAAGCGTTCTGCTCTGGTTATGATTGTTAACTTGTATGCCACTAGTGTGTGTCTTAAATATGACCCCTCTAGTGTAGTGCACAGGATGCATGCAAAGTGTTTTAGGTCACTTTCATGACCTACTCCTGGAATCACCCCTGTTGCATGCTGTAACACCAGGTGTGCATTTTTGCATTTGATTCAACTTCAGGAAACACATGTTTCTGGTGTCCAAAAGTGGCATCACCAGTGAAAATAAACACAGCGCTAGAGTTATTCTTCTTACCAAGGATTTGGAATGTAAATGGAGAAAAAATATTATTGCACCCAATTCAACCGAGAAGCACTTGCTTGCTGCAATTAAGTCAAAAGTTTTGATTTGCCAGTCCCTGCATGCCATGAGGATTTCTCACCCGTGTCTGCACCTGACTTCGCAAAAACAAATCTCAGAGACTGTACGACACTCAGAGACCACGTTCCAGTCTCAGTTTGTGATGCAGTGTGAGTCATTCAGCATATTTTGACATGCAAATATGGCCCTGAGCAAGCTTTCAGCTGACCCCTTCGGAGACTTGGGTGGGCTCCCGAAATACCTCCCTTAATTTGACATGACCTGATTTGGAGGATTTCAGTGTTATTACTCCTCTCGGACGTGTGGACTCACATGCGAGGCGTGAGGTTGAGGGAGGTCTTCCCGGAGCTGTTATGAGAGCTGATGTGAGACAACAGTGGTTCGTGCCTGGAGCAAAAGGGAGGTGTATTTAGAGGGAGGGATCGGAAAGAGAAGGAGGTGGATCACATGAGTGACAGAAAAGAGGGAACAGTGGGGGCTGGGGGCCCGACCTGAGTTGTCCACAGGTGTCATTTCAACATCTCTTTTCCTCTCATCTCTCTCTGTCAGTCTCTGGTCCTCCCAAGCCATCTCGCTATTGTTGTGTTGGAAGTCCTTGAGTTTTGACAGCTGTGCTTGGAGTGCTGTAACAGCAGTCTGGAGGGAAGGGTGTGTATGTCTAGCTGTGTGTGTCTGATAGTTATAGTGGATGCGGACACTCTAGTGTGCAGCTTCTTGGTACACAAATACTGGTGTGTGTGTGTTTGTATATCTCTAGAGGGTAATCCTTTTGGATGAAGACGCGATGATGATAGAGAATAAATCTGATTTATGAAGTACCTTGTGGACCTATAATGCAGCTCAGTTTGCTTTTTAAACGCCAGTTTGATATGTGATGTAATTATGCAGCCAGAAGAGAATCAAATTGTAAAGAAAGAGTCCCCAGGCGTGCTTGCACTTCACTGAAGCAGAGGAGCAGCTCAGGGTTTGTTTGTTTTTTACGCAACCTACTTTCAGCATGCTAGTTGAATAAGAAATAATAAACTACTGTCATACAAACACCTTGTGTGACATTTGGTCTTGACAAAGGCTGCAAATAATAAGTGAAATTGCTGAAATACTGGACTACTCACCTCAGGGGTGTTTGAAGTAGTTTTTTTTAAATCTGGTGTTACTTAACATTATACAATTCAATTTACACCGATGGAGAACGGAGCAGGTCTTTCACCCTCATTTTAAGGAAGGGAGTCACCAGTCACCATAGAATTCATCCTCTCGGGACAGTGGATGCCTTGAAAACAAGCTCCTCTCAATCCATCCAATAGTAAGTTACTTTTTAGGCTGCGGCCATGCACTGTGGGCAAAACTAGTGAAACTTTCTGTCAGTGTAAAGAGGTTTAACTACACATTTGATCCCTGTGATGTCATAATGTAAAAAAAGAAGAGGAATTTTACCATGACGTTTATATACATGATAAAAAAAAATGCTGCTGTAGTTAGTGACAGAAATGTGTCAGCATGACTGTTTGGGCTTTTTTTTACATTTTTTTAAAAATTATTATTATTTTTGTGTGCTTACTGTCAAAATAAGCCTTTCTGCCATAAATTTTTTGTCTGTTACTTAATTACTTTGGTGGGGTATGGATGCCCATGGGGTAGCTCTTTAATATTAGGAAAAGCAGTAAAAACCATAAAATTACAGTTAAAAGTCCTAAATTTATGCCCTCCTTCACACTTCCAAGGCCGTCCAGCGAGCCATATTTGAGTCTTTGCTGGGCCAGTTCTGGCCCCTGTTCCTTATGTTTTGACACCTGTGCTCAAAGTGACAGATCAATACTGACATTCCTGGAGTCCTTTTAGTGCAGCTTAAAGCCATAGCCATAGCCATAGCCTTTGAGTGCCTGAATTTATGTGCATGTGCCTGGGTGCAGATACACCTGTATGTTACACAGCTACCTTTTCAATAAAGGTGGCTTAAACAACTGTGCAAGAATCCTATTTACTTAATTATGTTGCAGCTGGTACATTTTGTCCTGACCGGTGTAGTAGAAGTGAGGTGAGCTTGGGAATAAAGCAGGAATGTGCAGTGGGTGAAAGGCAGCTGGTGGCTGAGCCCTGCTGGGTCGCAAGGGAGCAAGGCCACGGCAGCCACATGAGGCTCAGCTGATTCACACACCCACAACTGATTCACACAGGCAGCCTGGCCTCCCTGTCCATACATATCTATAGTAAGATCAGAGGGACAAAACACAATGTGTGTGAAATAGATGGGGCTGGATGATAATGATTATAAAGCACAGAGCCGATGGAATGGTTTTAACAACTTGATGCTAATTAGAATAGACTTGTTGTTAATCATCTTTAAGCCTGAAAGCTTATTTGCCCACCCAGCAAGCTGCACAGTCTTCCACAAAATTAGCAATAATCATGAAGGTCAGCAGAGTTCTCCCATTTTCCCAAAAGCAACTGTTGACCACATGTTCACGTAGCTAGCTCTGAACTCAAAACTAATAAGGCGATTGCATTATCACAGTCCGAAATGACTTCTATGAAGCAAAGCCAGGAGTTATTATTTCTTACTGAAACTGACTCACCACCAATTAGCATCAAAATAACCAGCTGCATTACGGTAATGAAATGGCAAGCACTCAGGCGTTGCACTTATCAGTCTGCTCATAGCTGCGTCACACCATAAAATACTTACTTTTTCCTCCTGTTTGCTCTCCAAACAAACTTTATCAGCTAATGAGTGGAATCCAGGACCATTTCAGGACAAATGTGCTACACCTGCACTTACTTCTCATCACTTCTTGTTATATACCGCAATTACATAACTACCACATCAGTATAGACTGAAGAAGTCGAATATCTGTGTCTTTATATATCTCACAGCCTTTGAAAATGAGGAGTAATGTCTCTTTGCCATAGCAGGTTTTCCTTGGGTCTTCCCCTGCTGTTTCTGGGACAAACAAAACATACAGCTGAGTTGCTTTCAGGTGCTCAAAATAAGGAACATTCTTCTTTATTTCACTCCCAGTGCTTGCCTGAGAAACTCATAAAAGGACAGGACTTTCTGTGGTCAGGTAATAACATGGCATGCATTGTCATCAGCTGAGTCACATAAATGCTCCATGACATGCCAACCAAAGAAGATATGTCTGTTTATCGTTAGCTTTAAATTCTTTATGAATGAAGTGCTTTTATGCACCCGAAAAACTGTGGGGAAAATTGAGATCGTATAAGTACAGGCAAGGAGGGGACTTATAATGATGTCCCACAGAGAGTTTATCCAAAGGACACAGAAAATTCAAATCAAAGCAAAACATTCCATGTGTATTTCCAATTTTCTTAATGAATCAGCAGCAGTTTAAATGACCTGCTATGTCTTCTCATGCAGAGTGCTCACTGTACTTCCCCCTCTGTCATCTGTTCTTCGGCTCCCTCAGCTGGTCGCAATTGGTACTTGCTGCTCTGCAAAAACCACGGCGTTCGTGCCGAAATAGAAACGAAGAGAGCAGATAAATCACTGCTAAACTGAGTCAAAATAAAAACAACCGCTTTGAAATTAACAGAAACCAGAAAGGCCCCGAGAAACATTTTAACAAGAGCATGAAACCGAATGGGCGCGTTTGAGTCACAAATTACAAATTGCTGGAGATTTAACCAGCTGAAAGATATTTCCTTATAAAAGCGTAAAGGTCAACATGTTGACATTGTTCGCTGATAGTCTGCTCCTTATCGAGGAATGTTTGCAGTAATTACCTGTTTATGATTGATGGAAATCTTGTAGCAATAAAATAGCCCATTAAAATGCCAGAATGTGCCCTGGTATGTTAAGAGGAAAGGTGTACATGAGTTTAATTAAAAATAAGGAAAGGCTAAGCTGCAGATAAAAAAAAAACATCTTAACACTTTGGGTGTGCTAGATTATTATTAGTTGCTATGATACCCACATCCTCTATTCTCATTTCTTTGTCAGAGCCTCCTGTGGTTTAGGGCACTATATAAAACCTACTGGGCTGGCCTTCTGGCTTCTTTTTGCTTGCAGTTATTGTTGCAGTGCACAAGCCATGCTGTTTGGTTGCTCCAGCTGAGACGAGAACCCCTACTGGGCTTTTCCCATGATGATGAGAACCCCACTCTTCTCAGCCCAGCCAGCAGGCAATGGATAAGGGCCCCGAGCTGCTCCTACATCCACTCTCTCCCCTTCCCCGAGGCCTCCTGAGCCACCCTCTTTCCTCCCTCCATCCTCTGCCTCCTTTAAGTTCCCTTAAGTCATGATCTGGCCCGTAAATTAGTGCTGGGAGAAAAATAGGTTCTGTAAGATGAAACTGGGTTTCGGCTTGTATCAGCACACGACTCAGGGGAGACAAGAGAGAAGAAGCAGGCAGTAAATCCATTGGAGTCCACTGATAGCGCCTGTTTGCACAGCCACTGCCGCTTCCTTTGATCAAATGGCTGGGGGAGCGGGGGGTCGTGTGGCACTGCCGAAGGTCAGCTATATATTACACTCCTAAAAGTGATTACTGAAATTCTTAAGTGAAACCATTCTGCTGCCAGGGTGTGCTCTAATCCCCTGCAGCGTTGTCTGGGCCGGGGCAGGGGCTGGGGCCTCTCTGTGGATCTGTGCGCCCAGCACTCTTTTTCTTTCTCCCCCTCCTGCCCCACTTGTGTTTTCTATCATCAGAGCAGGGCTAAAAGGAGCCCCTACATGGAAACATGGCCTATCCTGTTGCAATATCAACTGCTGGGGCTTGGAGGAGAGAGAGCGTGCGAGAGCAAGAGAGAGAGAGAGAGAGAGAGAGAGAGCAAGAGGGGGAAAGGTAGTGTCAGGAAACAGAAAAATGCACACACTTCAAAGGCTGGAGCAGCAAATTAAGGGTTAGGCATTGGACACGACAGTAAGTGGCCTTTACATCAGAAACAGGATAAACAATGTCTGGATTGTGTTTCGCTTCTTTCCTCCGTGTTGTTGCACAGAGACCCCCCGGCTTTCCCTCTACACACTGGCTGTGCTGTAGGTAAAGCACTAAACCAACTCAATAAAGCTTTTTTTTTTCTTCCCCCTTTTTTTTTTCTTCTTTTTCTTACAATGAGCAAATAATTTTCATCAATTGAGCCATGATGAAATGTTTTGTACGCGAGCCACCGACGTGTGTAAATGAATGGAAAATCTGACAACACATGCGCAGAATGAATGTGTATGAGCGTGTCACAAAGCCTCTGTTAAAATTCTGCAATTTTATGACTGGTAGCTAATCCATGCCACAGCGTTATACCATATCAAATCAGTTACAGCGACTTATAAAACAGAAGTGCTGCTTCGAAGCATCACACACAAACAAGCATGATGAGAGAAAACCGTGCGAGCGATTGCTTGTGTGTGTGTGTGCTTGGGTTTGAATGTGTGGCTCCTACTGCACCAGCATCACAGTTGAGCTTCAGCCAGCCAACATGATCTAAACAAGAATTATGTGAAGTCAAGCTCTATGAAACTTTATACACATTTGCTGATCATTACCTACGATTGCTTTGTGTTAACTTTGGCAGACCCACTCTGGCTCTGGGACTGAAAAAGGGGGATGATGTATTTCCTCTTATTTATTATTTGCACTGGGCTACTGAGAGGGAAAAGGGAGGGGAGGTGGGTGAGAGTGGTATGCCTGTGACTGGCGCACTGATGCCAGGAATAACAGAAAGAAACTTGCTCTGCAGCCTCATTAGCTTGTAGCAGTGCAGTTCCCAGGAGACTCAACAGAATGTAAATACATTTAAAACCCTTCTCGCCGCAGGATGCTGCATGCCAGCGCCTCCGTATTTCTGCTCCTCTGGGCTCGCTCGAAACGTGAATGCAGACAGCACCGAGCGCTGCAAGTGTGTAGGCTTCAAAAGAGTTGCAACCCCATGTTGCACGTCTCATAAATTCTAGTGGGGGAATTCAAAGAGAAATTTATCGAGCGTGGCATTCACATGTGTTGACAGTAAAGAGGGCCAACTGCACACCGGGTCTTGAGAATTTGGAGGTGCACATTCTCCCTTTCTCTCTCTTGGTTTTGAAACACCCTTTTTGACCGTTTGCCTTTTATGCACTGTCTTTGCCCTTTCCGTTAAGAAAAAGTCCTATAGCTGTGTTGTATACGTAAGAAAGGTTAGATATCCTGTTGTAAACATGAGAGTCATTTATGAACACTGCTTGGCACGGAAGATTTCGTGGGCACTTCTTAAACTGTTCCCCACTGAAGCAGGTGCACTGTTATCCCAAATAAGGAGATGCACTGTAACATCATCATTTCCCAACATTGTGTTTATAATACAAGCACATTTCTGCCGCATGTTTCCACCCTGAGCTGCCCTTTTCTTCAGATAGTTTGTACAGTATGAGAAGTGTTTATGGTCTTTGAATGTTGCCAATTTCACTGGAGAGAGAGAGAACGAGAGAGCACTGCCGAGTACTGCCGAGCACTGGGGCTCAGCATACGGGGCTACACATTTGGCTCTTTCACCTATTGACACAGCTGCTGTCGTGCTGTAGCGGTCTGATTCTGGGAGTGGTGAACGTATCTGCACACACTTAACCTTCATGCACATAAGTGCACATGGTAACACACACACACAGACCTATAACACGTTTGTCTTCTCCTTTCAAATGTCAAGTGCACAGATTGATATTGACTTTGCTCTTTGTTGTTGCCTGACTGATTGTGGCTCATTCGGAGGATGCCACGAATCATTCTGACCATCAGCACCTGCAAAAATCTCTGCCATATCCACAGATGCGTCCACCTGAACCAGCGAATGAGAAGAGGTAGTTGTTAAATCATGTTTCACTCATTGTTTTTCACAACTTTAACTTCTTTTTATTGATGTGCAGAGTCATCTGGTTACTGTACAGCTCCTCTGCAGAGCAGTTTGGGTCCTGAGCCGAGAACAGAGGGTGAGAAAGTAAATTTGAAAAACAAAAAACTATATGATAATAAATTGCATCATTGGGAATTCAGTCCAATGTCAGCCTGCAGTGCGCCACAGTGCACCTAACCCCCCTTTTACTGTATATGCAAGGGCCCGGAGAGATCTGCTGATAACATTGGGATTAATGCCGGCCATTAAAACGGAGCGTGTGTGCTGGGTTGAAGGGGTGCGTTACATTTGGCCTCTGCAGCACCACTGTATATCAGCATGTTGTCACCTGAGCTGATGTCACAGCAGGTCCTTTGGCTAAGAAAACACACTCTCTGTCTTGCGTGGGCGACGAGCGCAGAGTCACTCTCCACCCGCTAATGTGCTACTAGGGGCGGGTCATTTGGAGTTCATGGCCTATGTCAGTGCAACAGTGCATCCATAACCAATTAGGTGTCGTGCATGTGTAACTAGAGAAGCATTTTAATAACCCTCGTGATAAGGTTTAGTATACGGTGGATGGAAAACCACAAAACAAAGACAACATCTAAACTAAAACAGAAATGAGCTCTCTTTTAGACTGTGGTAATTTATGTTTTATGGATACCCCCACCCCCCAGCACTCATTGAAACACTTGAGCACACTTGTTCATTTTGTCCGGTACCCTCCGAGGACCTTGAAATGACCTGACAACCAGGTTTTTAGTAAAGGAAACATGTCCCCTCCATAAAGAAGGTCACCCCTGTTCATCCTTCCAGGATCTCTCCCCTCTGCTGGGAACAGTTTGTTATTCTGGGAAGTAAAGCAGCACCAGGCTTGTCATTACAGGATCATGGCTCTTCTTCGCATCCAAGTCCATTTAATCAAAGGACAATGTTAATTCACAGCACCAGCTGGGTGTGATTCGTGCGGCTGTGGGAAATAACTTTTTTCTTTCCCCCGTCAACTATTTTCAAGCTGTTCTCTCATTTGTCACATTTTTGTTCTGGTTCCATCTTTGAAGGGCCAGGTGTGAAGCTGCCTGCTGTGTTGATACCAAGGATTACACACTGCACATACAATTGGGCCCTCATTTACACTGGAATACAATGGAAAGCACATGTCCTAGGAATGCATATCATTTTGTTCTCGCATAACTGTCTACAGAGTAAATACAGACAGAATACCAAAGGCAAAAAAGTCATTCTTTCACTCTTATAAAATGCAATCAAAAATCAGAGGGAAAAAACTATAAAAACAATTGAACAATTAAACAGAACTCCTGACCTTCTTTGAGGATATGGGTAGCATCTCGACATCAAATGTCATCCATATAAGTTAAAAGATTTCTGAAATTCACAGCACAAAACTATTTTTGCAGCATAACTCAAATTTTTTGGAAGGTCCAGTGATCTTATAGGTTGAAAAACTGATTTTATTTCCTTCATAAAGTGCCTACATGTAGAAGACAAGAGTGCTAGGCTAGGCTAGCAGTCACCAGTTGTACCACCCAAACTTAAACCTTAGTTTCGGCCATAAACGTATGTAAATGTAGTCAAAATCTAGTTCATTCACACAGAAATCTGGATAAATGTCCTGTTTCTACCTTAGAAAATGGGCATGAGAGGAACAATCTGCAGCTTTACCAAGACCTGGCTGACAGGCTTTGACTCTGCATAGCAGGTGTATTTGAAGTTAACAATGGGCTTTAAGTCAGGAAATGATTTGGTACATAAAGACATTGCATCAGTCACGTTTAATTTATAATGTACAGTGGGGAAAAGCATTATTTGATCCCCTGTTTAATTTGTTAAGTTTGCTCATGAACAAAGAAAGAAACTCTCTAATTTCTATGGTAGTTTAATTTTAATGGAGATGGACAGAATATCAATCAAAAACATAGAAAATAACACATTAGATAAAAGTTTGAAATTGATTTGCATCTCACTGAGTGAAATAAGTATTTGATCGCCCAGCAAAACATGATTTAATACTTGAAGGAGAAACTCATGATGGTAAGCACAGCGGTAAGATGTTTCTTGTAGTTGGTCACCAGGTTTTCATGTCTAAGGAGGGATTTTGTTCCACTCCTCTTTACAGAAACTCTCTGAATCCTTCAGGTTTCTTGTCTGCTGCTCGGCCACTCAAAGCTTCAACTCCCTCCTCAGATTTTCTATAGGTCTGGAGACTTGCTATTGCATTTTGTGACTCTAATGTTCTTCTTCTTAAGCCACTGCTTTGTTATTTTGGTGGTATGTTTTGCTAGAAGACCCAGCAATAACCCATCTTCAGTGCTCTGGCTGAGAGAAGGTTCTCGTCCAGCATTTTATGGTATATGGCCCTGTTCGTGAGCCCCTCAAGTCAGTAAAGCTGTCCTGTACAGAAAAAAATAATGTTTCCACCTCCGTGCTTGGCTGTGGTGTTCTTTGGATCATAATCAGCATTTCCCTTTCTCTAAACACAGCCAGTTGAGTTGATCCCAAAGAGCTCAATTTTGGAGTCGTTTACATATTCACTGGCAAACTTTCAGATGGGCCTTCTTACTTATCCCACTGCACAAGAAGCCTGAAATAGAAATATCAGACGTTTTGTGTATTAAAATAATAACATAAAAGTAGTAGGATAAATTGCGTTATACATTTACCACTGGCATAGATGAAAATTGGATGTTGGAATGATAATATGCAAGAATTCGATTTAAAAAATTTTTTAAATCAAAGTTATCAAAGTGAGTGGATATGATTTTCTTCATGGTTTACATCATCATGATAGAAAATACAATCATGATAGCAGCAACTGTTTCCACCTTGTGCCCATAAAACAAGTCTGGACAGTAACTGCTTCAATCTGAAGGAATTTGTTCTAAAAATGACTTTCTCCAGTTCAAAGAAGAAAAACCTTTATTTAAACAGCACATCTCATGTACAAAGGATGACTATATAAGCAAGGTAGGTATATTTACATAACTGTAATAGCGGGAGGCATAGGATTGGTAGAAACAACTAGATCTGTCAGTACTTTGTGTGATCAGCCACAACATTAGAACCACTCACAGGAGACGTATATAACATTGATTACTTCATTACAGGACATTACCATGTTCTAATGGGAACCCTTTAATCCCAGCATGCATTTGTTGCCATCCAAACATTGTGGAAAACCAAGCATTACTCCCCACTCTGCCACACTGCAAACACTGATTGACAAAATGACAGAAAGCCCACGGCATTGACCAAGGCACAGAACGGCCAATCTGACAGAGCATCCTCGGTATGAGCTGGGACAATCCCGAGGCCAAATCCCGCAACGCACAGGATTTAAAAGTATGCACTGCCAACATCCTGGGGCCAGACAAGACAGGTGGGTTCTGTGTCTGTGGGCTGCTGTCAAAGCAGAATATTAAGGAGGTAGCTTTAATGTTGTGGCTGACTGGTATTTGTCTCTGAAATGCATTAAACTCATGAGAAATATAAATCTGTATTAGGGTAGTATAGACAAGTGGTGTAATGAAACATTAATCCAAATTATGTGGCATGCTGAGCCAAGAAGCCTCTTATTCTGTGTAGAAGGTCTTTCTTCACGCTGTCTGGCACCAAGGCTGCAAGACAAAAAAAATAATATCAGTTGCTGTGAACAATCTCTGTGTCTAAACTCACACAGACACAACCATGCCAATTTAGATCATCTAAACTATTATGTTTTCTTATATAAACAATACGGGAAAAAAGGAGAGTCTAGACAGGAACTGATACTTATACTACACACGGTTTCATTTGAATAGAGAAAGTGAGGTACCTCTGCCTTTGGGAGTGATTTCTACAACCAGGTCGTCCACAGTAACGTGCTCCAAGCCCTTTTCTTTGATGACTTCTGCATATTAAACAAAAGCAAAAGATGAGTCAGTCTCACATCAGTCTACAACAAAACACAACCGCAAGCTTCGTTCCAACATCTAGTTAATGAAAGGAGTTTCTACAGTCAAACTTTAGCTTCAGCAGCTAACCATGTGCATGCCAAGAGTGCACTGTCTTCATGTCTTCAACTGGCTTCAACAGGACAAGGGTGCTAGTCTCGCCTAGGGGAACACATTTCTATGCTTATCTCATCAAGTCTTTCGACTTTTCCTCACATTGTTTTATGAACGAAGGATGTTTTCATGCAGATTGACAACATCCAATGATCTCATTTCAGTTAATGTGTCTTTTCTTTTGATACGATAATCCATAACTGCTTCAAATTAAGAAGGATAAATTGTTAAGACAGGGCATGCACTACTGTGCATCATTAAGGCTGGGCACAGTGAAGCCTGGGCTTTGGCTGGGTTGTGCAGCGACCCCAGGTGCTTCCACCTCAGGTATAAAATGTTTATTCTAATGCTGACATTTAGCAACTTTATTACCACATGCTGTTGGGCACTGTTATTTTAGGGTTTCTTTAATAACTTCAAAACAGACATTAAAGGTCACTTTAATGTCAATATAGTAGAAATGGCACTGGTTACATATTAATATAGTTTAACCAGTCAGATTTACAGAAAAACTATATTTAAATATGCTCCAACTTTCATACAGAAATCTACGTTTGTTAATATATCAGCCTCTTTAAAACCACATCACACCGCCTGAAGTTCAGTTTTTGTTTTTTTAATCCTATAACCTGACCATATTGATGTGACATTTATGATAACAACACCACTGTTCTCTTTACCTTTGCAGTGAGCCTTCATCTGGTCCTTCCATCCGCACTCAGTGAGCCTAGCCCTCAGTATCTCTTTCAATCTGTCCATGAGATACAAGCACATATCACACTGCGCCCTTATCTCCTAATGTTATGAAGTTATGAATAACAGCTGGAAATCCCACTGTTTCATATAAACACCGTCAGCTTTACAAACATGTTATTCAGAGTGATGCGTGCCACTGAAATGAAGATGTGATAAGTGCAGATACTTTCTAGTTTGAAGCATCAACCGGAGTTGAGTATTTACTGTTATATGAAATGTGTGCCTAGTGAACATGTAGCAGCCACATGTTTGCTTTACAATAGCTGGTAATGTCTTTAACTCAACTGATGCACTGAGCACTACTGACGTACTGAAACGTGACAGAGCTTGTGCTTTATAGAAACTTTACAGTCACACATGCATGGATTCAGCTAGTTACAGTGAACAAATACGAATATATCATTATTAAGAAAGGGCTATAACCGACTCACCTCTCTCTTTCTCCCATCTCGGTCAACTTTTGGTTTATTGTTGCTCTCATTCTGGACTCCCTACTCATAATCTTTGACTTCCTAAGAACAACAAAGAACACACCGTGTAGTGAATCCAGAGGAAAATCGGGCTAATGTAGCCATGTTAGTTCATTAACAACAGTAACCCGAACGTGAATGTGTGCGCGCGCGCGCGCGTTACCACGTTACACCCACGTTACTAAAGTACTTTAAACCACATTAGTTCCCATTCCCAGCATCCAGGTCTTTAAAGCCAGTAAAAATGTGAGCTTCACAACCGAAGTCAAAAGTCAACATTTACTTACACTCCGGAGAAAGTTGAAAGACAGAGGTCTCAGTCTTTACCAGATTCGGTAAGCATACGCTACATCAAAAATAGAAATGGCGCTATACGGCGCTAACAAGCTGTGCTTTAAGTAACAAATATCCGATTCCACAAGAGATCCACGAAAAGAATCACAAGTTGTTTTTACTTCGCGGATTTAACCATCACGTATTACACTCCGAGAGGAAACACAGCTGCGTTCAATGGTTCCTACGCTTCGCAGACCATGCAGTGCAATACTCTAATAGGTCACGCGGAGGCGGTGTTGATTACGATATGTACTCTAATCGAAATCTGCAGCTCACTTTGACCTTTAGAGCTCCTCAGCTATTGGTCCCTGCTGCTGTATACTGTGCCTTACATGCATTTTATTAGCTTGACCTGGTCACCAGCTTTTCAAGACATGACTTGGATGGGTTAATTAGAATCAGAATGAGAATACTTTATTCCCGAAGGAAATTATGTGTGTTACAGTTGCTCCAAGACAGTAACATTAACAGACTAAACTAAGTAAATAATACAATAAGTTACAGAATTTACAAATTTAAGAAATAGCACTAAAATAATTTACAAGTTTAAGGAATTTAGTTAAGCATCTGTTTATCTTAAAAACATGATAGCTGGTTGACTGTAGTTCGTAGTTGTATTGGAAATGCAGTTAAAAGTATTGTTTGAAGCAAGCACAATCAGTGGTATTTTGAGATGGGGCAAATAAAGTATTATTCATTTAGTTTCTATGAGCAGCATTAACTCTTCCACAACACCTCTTCAGCACAGCTCTTGTAGAAGAGGTCTGCTGCTGGAAAGCAGTCTCAAATTGGATGCCAAAGAAAGAAAGAAAGAAGCTTTAATGCTCTGCAGTTAGGTGCTTTTTCATGTGTGTGTGAGAGACAGCACACACACTACTCAGACACTACTGGTCTGAGTTTGCACGTGTCACATCACACATCCAGAAATTGTAAAACCCACTACATCTTTATCATTGTATATGTTCTGATATGGTAGTAAACAAAAGTTCCAAAATAGGCTCTACTCAACATTGCAAGTACTATTTTGTATGTCAGTGTGTTTTGTGTATACATATTAGTTAAAAAAGTAGACAAAAAGTCAATATTTTTCTATATATACAATATATAGAAAATATTAAAGCTTAAATACTAAGTGCAAGTGTTCAGATTTTAGATTACAGATGACAGCTGCATCCAGCTACGAGCTAATGTTAAGCAGGGCAAATTAAAAATACAATTCTTAATCAAATTCATATTAACAAGTAATGAAAAGTATCTAAGGGAAAATGGTGCATGCAGATGATGGAGGGTCTGGATAGTAAACAAAAGCAAAGCCTGAGTGTTCTCAGTTTGGGCTCGATAATGTGACTTGATGCAAAATGAACGAGGCTTCTCCAGATCAGCTTTTTTATGGTGCACAGAAGCCCAGTAAGTGATGCCTGGTGGTTGTTTATTCATGTCTGATGTTGTTCATATATTCATTACATACCACAGTGAACATATTCGCAGGCAAAAATTGAGTTAGTGTAAGGATTTGCAGGGTGCCTCTTTAGGCGGAGGTGCCTGCTGTTACATCTTTGATAACACCTGAGAGACTCTGAAAACTAGATGAAGGTTTGATAACAGCCAAATTGAGTTTTTTGAGCTTCTTTAGGGCGATCGTGGCTTAAGAGTTGGGAGTTCGCCTTGTAATCGGAAGGTTGCCGTTCGAGCCCCAGCTTGGACAGTCTTGGTCGTTGTGTCCTTGGGCAAGACACTTCACCCGTTGCCTACTGGTGGTGGTCAGAGGGCCCGGTGGCGCCAGTGTCCGGCAGCCTCGCCTCTGTCAGTGCGCCCCAGGGTGGCTATGGCTACAATGTAGCTTGCCATCACCAGTGTGTGAATGGGTGGATGACTGGTTGTGTAAAGCGCTTTGGGGTCCTTAGGGACTAGAAAAGCGCTATACAAATACAGGCCATTTACCATTTCACATTAAACTGCTTCTACTTTGCAAGACGAAGAGTAATATTAAAAAGGGGGGAAAAGGAAAAAATAGTTGGAGAGTTAGTCAGAAACAGCCACTGTAAAATGACAATGCGAAACAAAGCTGGCGCTGCACAGGAGTGGCGTGGAAGCAATAATACTGGTGTCCTGGAGAGCACACATCAGAGTTCAGATGGTGGGGCCTAGAAAAATGCTTTCATGCAGAGAGTTGAAAACGAAAATGAATACCTAGTTCTTTCTTTCTGCTGAGCACAAGTGGTGCTCCAAATACCCCCAGAACACTAGCACATAGGGCATCTGTCTATTGCAATAAAGCCACCTGTGACTTGGCTGGTACATGACACTTTTTTTTAAAGGTCTGGGCATCCAGTGTTGCCTTTTCTTCTCATAATTTGTAGAAAAAAAAAGCATTGCCTTTGAAAACCTTTTTTTTTTTGGTTCCCCCAGAGACTTCTGCAGAAATGTTCAGTTTTCTGTCTCACATAAAGACCTCTAGCTTCTGGTGAACCTCATTGGCATACATCATTTTTTTTATTCCCAGCATTGTAGTAAAAAAAAAAAAAACGAAAGAAAGAAGTCATTGAATGGTCAGCCTGTGTCTTCTCCAGACTGACCTAATATGTTACATTCACTCATTTACTTTTTGGTCAGTGTTTGCTCAGTTTGAGGGTTGCTCATTCACATATTGCAGACTTCCATTGTTGTTTTTTTATTAACCTGAACTTGGAATACGTCGGATCTTAAAAAATGTGACACCACCAAAGAAGCCCTGCTTCTCAAAAGGAGGAGCTGTAATTATCCCCACTTGTTTGGCGTCACTAATTGATCATTTAAAGTTCCCTTCTGTTGCTCATTTTACATCATTAAGCAACATTTAAATCTTAAAACAACAACAACAACATAACTATGTAGCAGAAAGGATGCACAAGCATTTTTGTGTTCATTTTGTGAAGAAGTGGCAATGCCAAATAAACTTACAACTGTTGTTCTTTCAGGCACATTGATGCATAGCTACTTTTAAAAAAAGCATCTATCTATATTTTTGATAATCATTTTAATGCAGGAGTGAAAAGCATCTTCATTTGCAACAAGCAGTGCTCCTTTTCCTAAGCAGTTCAATCTTTTGCAGCCATTTTTCTGTGCTCCCCACCTCCAGAGTTCTTTGTATGAGAGAGGAATGATAAATGGATTTAGCTTTATTAATGTAAAAGTTAGTAGAAGCCTGCAGATATAGCTCCACTGAGAAGAAATGTAAAAGTGAAGTTTTAAGGGCACAAAATGCCTTGCACAGATAAGTGAAGAAATCCAACTTTCCAACGCTAATGAAACAGACTTGTAGAATACAAAGTCTTTTAATAAGGCAGGGGATGGAGAGGGAGAGGAGAAACAGGAAAATAAAGCAAATTCAAAGGCCATGATTCATGCCAAAAGAAGACTGCACAAATCTGATAAGATGTTACCAGTTCTTGTCCTACCCAGTCAATAAGCTGGAACTTTAGTCAGGATATGTCTTCAAAATAACTGATAAATGTAAAAAAAAAAAAAAGACTTTTCTTTCCTTTATGATTATAAAAGACTGTACCACAGCTACCACTCCAGTTCTGCTCAGTTGCTTGCATAAGTTTAACTGCTGCTGCTGTTTCCTCAAATTTAGGGGAGTCACACTCAGCCACAACTGATAGACTCTCATTGCAGGATAGACGGTGTGAGAAGTCTGGAAACCTTTTTAATAAAATGACAGGGTAGCTACAGGACCTCATGTCAAAGGCTGAGCAGGACTGTAGAAATCTTATGCCCCAGGGGGAGACTCTGCCTTTTGAGTTCTGACCAAGAACTGTCTAAGGGGAGAATTTAGCAGGACTCCCTTACTTGTTTGAGTGGGAAATTCCTCCCCCTGCATTGCCTTATGTCAGACTGATTGATGCAGTACCTGCTTTGGGATGAGTAATGGTCTTCTGTGTGCATGCAGGACTGCATGACAGAGAAAACCTCTCTGTCTGTCTGTCTGTGTGGGGAGCCTTGGTTAACTATCTTCTTCTCTGCTGACATTTGGTCAGTGAGATGAAAAGAAAATGAAAAGATAGAGAGGGTTTCATTGCTGCTGTTGACCTTTTTTCATCCCAAAGACACTATAAGGAGTTCATACTACTGTTTATGTTTGTAGACAAGCACATGTGCCTTTAGCTTGAGAGGGGGAGAGCTCCAGTCTCCACAGCTTGGTTATAACTTTTTTCCCTTCCAATCAGAGATTTTCAGACTCTTTATCTTCTCTCCCTCCTCACCTCTAATACTGACATAGTGTTGGTCTATTACCACACTTATCTCTGCTGGAGCAGCCTGGGGCCGCTGGACAGGTAGCTGAAGAGATGTGCTTCGCTTCTAGCAACGCACAGGACCTACAGGGATTTAAAGTTGTTGTTTTTTTTTAAATTGGGTACCATAAGTCAGAAGATGTGGTTCAGTATTGGGCTTTTTTGAAGAACTTATAGTTCTTTGCTCAGTTTATTGTGATTCTATAATTATTTTCTTGGTTGTTAGAACTCCCGCTAGATGATCGTGCTGCATCCTGAGGGTCACTGACCCACTACTGATCATGTGAGTCACCACATGAACCAAGGTGTGAAAAAAAAAGCATGGGTCATTACAATCACCGGGGGTTAAAGGTGAAACCACTGTGAAACCTTGCCCCACCTTATTATGTGACCTATTGAGGCCACCTGAGGCAAGCTGTGAGTGGGGGTTGAGGCAGCTGGGAAGAGATCTCAAGACTGTAGTATAAGTGGCTGATAGGGGCACTGGGATGCCATGCTTGGAGAAAAGTCTCCTGAGTTTCTCTGGGAAACCTGCTACATAAGGGTGTGTGAGACCCCAGTGTCATCCACAATGGCTAGGTGCTATGCTAGCCAATGACCCTCAGAACCAAATCAAATCAAATCAAATTCAAATTCAAATTTTATTTGTCACACACACACAACCATACACAGTATGACATGGGGGTGAAATGCTTGTAGCTGTACAATGCCCGACCATTAAATGACAGAAGAAAAGTTTTACAATATTTACAATTTACTACAAAAATTTACAAATTAACTTAGGAATTTACAGTAAAGAATGTGCAAATAGCAGAAGAGATTATAAAGATAAGGATTATAAATTATAGGAATTATAGGATTATAGGAAATGTGTGGTGGTGCGTGTGGTGACGTGTGTGAGAGTCCAGTCTTATAGTGATGTGTTTGGGAGAGTCCAGTTCCAAATGGGATGACTCCTCCCCCTGGGGAAAATACCTGGGACTCTCTGTCATTTTTAGAACTGAAGAAGCCTCTTGGATAAGATGGGAAATGTCTTCGCAAACCTAACAAAGTCCACTAGCCTTCTTTTATCAAGCTCTCAAGACTATCATGACCTGGGTCACTGAATCTACACAGACACACAGGAGAGAAGGCATTAAAACTGGATAATTCTTTAAATGAAAAGCTGAAGATACTTCCCTGAGCTCTGCTACTGGTCATAAGCCCTCTGTCCTAGAACTCTAAAATTGTGCGTGCAGAATTAAATTAGCTGTTTATATGGCTTTGCCTTCTAGCTGACAACCCTGCACCACCGCAAGAAGTCAATTCAGTGTTGGGTGTGCTAATAATAGTTGTACTGCACTTCATGCTTGGCATAAGGAGAGGCTGCGAGATGCAACAGGAAATAAAGGGGTGGAAACCATCTGCATTTGCCCAGTAAAAATAAGTTCAAAATGTTAAGGTTTACACCCTAATGTGGAATATTGAGTTCGACTAGGAGAACCATGACTGTCTTTTTCTGTGATATCCTTTTAGCTTGGAATGCAAAGTAGTGCATTGGGGGAACAACTGTAGTAAGAGAGTCAGAACAACCAATTTAATGATGAACTCATAAAAATGTCTTTCGACGTTTGCAGTGATGCCAGAAGTGTCTCCGATGTTCCCGTCACTCACCGAATCACCTCTGGTGTGACCCAAGTTCTGAGAGATCATTTCCTGTTGCCATCTGCTTCTCAGACATTTTCCAAGACATACAGCAAGCATCAGCACAGTCTAGATGACAGCTCTCTTACAGTTCGGTACCCCTCGTCACTCTTCTGCACAGGCATCAAAGAAATTTCCAGGTTAATGTTCCTTCTGCTCACCAATGTCTCTTTTACGTCATCTTCTCTGTTCTGTGTGTGGACTCTTGTGTTTTTTTCAGCACCCGTGGTGGCACATCAGTTGTAGATTAACTGCCATAATTGCTCTTGCTTTTGCATGTCTCTGAACCCGGAGGATCATCGCTGTTTTGACCACTTTATCTTATCCATTTGTCCCAACATCCGGCAAACTCTTCATTCCGACAGTCATGATGGAGCTCGGGATTTTTCCACAATGCTTTAACTTCAATCCAAAATGCTCACTTATATAAACCTTCTTGAATGTGTAGAAGAATAAAGAACATTATTTCTGTCAAATCATGACCCAATAAAGTTATGTTTAAAAATAGTTACTTCACAATTAAAGTTTTAATAAACCGTTGCAGCTGTGCCAGATGCTTAAATATGCACATCAGCATCAGTTTAAAGAGGTACTTATTGTTTCTGCATGTTGTGTGATGCTGCATGTATTTATTAAAGTCAAATAAAAGAATCTTCCACACAGCCAGCTGCATCAGTACTGCTGTGAGACTCTTAATTTCATTCATTAAACCTGCATGACAGCACTGTAAGAATCAGACAGTAATGTAATATGTTTAATATCTACGTGGGTAAGAATAATATCTGTATTTTGACACACATTTTAGTATGATATGTGAATCAACAAGATACGAGTCAGTGTTTGATAAGAGAAGTGAAAGAGACAAAATACGAGAAAGCTGATTTGAGATGCTGGAGATATGTGTGAGCGTACTGTTACTGAGTAAAGACACCCAAATAGAGGCTTTGGTTTACTCTGCAGAACAATCTGAACACAGCTAACGACTTCATTCTCTAAAAAAATGCCTGTTATTCATCTGAATCCAGCATACCTCTTCAAATAAGCAAAACTACCTGAAACCACCCTCTGAAAACCAGAAATACACGTGACTTAGCCTGAAACAGGTGTGGTGATGACACAGTGATGACTCACAGTTTTCAGCAATTAGTAACAGTTGCAATCAGCACAAAACTGGTAACCCAAGCCATAGTTAATCACCTTGCATGATTCATGTTCTCCTCAGGGGTTAAAGTGGACCAGAACTGCATTGCAACGTTTAGTTAACGAGTTATTAAGTGTCAGGCAGCTAAACACATAATGATAACAAGTGATTTCATTTTTCATGCGTTAGGACTTTGCGTTCCTTCCAACCGACGCCAGTGACATAGGAAATTAAAATGACCCCATGGTCCTTGGCTCACACTGACTTGTCACTATCTTACTTTTTTGTTTCTCGCCCATGCTGTATGTTCATGTATGCAGATGTTAGTGAATTTTGCTGCTGTGATATTTCAGCATCTTCAGCCCTAAATCGGGCTGAATCGCACCGATGTGCAGTTTCCTCCCCAAGGGTTTGACATCTTGAAAGACGTACAAATCGATATTAAATAAGCCCACCACAAAAATTTAACTGTGTTGTTACTATGCACCCTCAGTAAATCCCAATAGTGTTTTTTTAATGCAAAAGAACAAAAGAACAAAAAGAGGGTTTGTGCTGGTGCTGCGTCAGGTCTAGAGAGAGACAGGGCTCCATCATCTCAGTGATTTCCCAGGGCCTTCACTACTTCTGTCTGTCATAATAAGCTGTTTTCTTCTGTAGTTTTGCAAAAGTAACTCACTGTTGCAAAAGAAAACCCACAAGCTAGGTAAGATACATAAATTTGTTACTTAGGATATCAACACAACTTTATTGAGAACTCACTTCATTGTGCTGATTATTGAATTTATGATTTCCACCAGAGTGGCTAATCATGTTCTTTTTGGCTAGCCAAAATGAGAAAACCATCCCAGCTGTCACAGGATGTGACACCAGTCTATCGCAGACAGAGGCAGACACCCATGTACAAACATATTCACACATATGGCCAGTTTAAAATCCCTAATTAACCTAATCCCATGCATGTCTTTGGATCGTGGGATGAGCTATGAGGTGATGGTGGAAATCACTGCTCCACTGTGCTTCCCACTGATCACATCAGAGATTGCTCTATGCCAATACGGTGCTGGTGCTTATGTTTAGTCAGCATCCTCTTCTAAAATCCTGGTTTTTAGCAGCTATTTCTTTTGTGGCATGAATGTTGATGTTTTTACTGATTAAAAGTGTTGTAATGTAACTAAATGCATTTCCTTAAATATTCAAATATGCAAAAATTAGAGGTACATGTACTTTGCTGGATTTTTTTTTTCATTTTATGCAATCTCATATAGTAAGACTGCTACTTATTACACAAAACCTATATGCTAAAACCACATGGTTTTGATGTTCCTCTAAAAATGAGCAGTAAACAAATCAGGCACTTAACAACAACTCCATAAGTACTTGGCTAATCTTTCCATCTAGCTAATGATCTCCCCAATTCCTTTATTTGTTGTTCCTGATTGTGTTTCAAACACGAGCCAAGGTGTGAAAAACCTTGGCTCACACCTTGTGTGACCATTAAGGGGTCCATATCCCTCTTTGGGGACACTCCCATAGGGCTTAAATCTGGGACTCCCCACCATTTGAACTGAAGAAGCTTCTCGGATGAGAGGTGAAACGTCTTCAAGCAACTTAAACAAGTCCAGACACTTTTCTTTCCAAGCTCCCTAAAACATCACATAAATGCAACCCTATGAAAGTGAATTTTAAGGAACACTTAAAAAAATATGTCACGGTTTGTATCCTCAAGTTCCCAAAGCCTAAGGGTGTCATGGCTGTGTGCAGGCAGGCAGGGAGAAAGGACCCAAAATGCAGGACTCGGAGGCAGATGTAAACTCAAAACACTCAGCTTTATTGCTGGGCAGAAAAGGAACATAAACTTAACTAAACTGGGAATACAGAAATAAACTAAGCAAGCAAGCAAGCAAAACACACAGTTAACGTGAGGGTGAGTAGACGTTAACAACGCAACACTAACACAAAGACACATTGGGCTTAAATACACCGAGGGAGTCATCAAGGAATTAAATTAGAGACAGAAGGGGAACACAGCTGGGAGGAATAAGACCTAACTAGACAGGGAGCTGGAACACTGACATCAGACAGGAACAAGAACCTTCAAAGTAAAACAGGAAACAAAACACACTTTACTAAGACACGGACTAGACAGAGACAGACTTGACACTGACCAAAACCTACTGAATAATAATCATAATCAAAACAGTATCACTGATCAATCAGAACATAAATCATAATCTAGAAAAACACCAAAACATGAGAAACAGAAAGCTGGGTCAACATGACCCAGAACCGTGACAAAGGGCCCTTGAACCCTTGACTTTATAACAGCCAGAAGGGCTGAGGAAGCTAAACTGCCTTATATGGGGTCAGAATTTCAGCTATATAGTTTGGGGCCATACTCAGGCGTGAAGTGGAAAATCTTGTAAATTCATTCTAAAGTAAGGTAGCCACCCACATGGAAAAGAAATAGTAAAAACTTACATGATTTACTCATGCAAGTGGCCACTTTCTCATTACTTTCATACATTGTTTTAGTAAGTATCCAAGACATACAAGTTTCATTTATACAATTTTTCAAGGGATCTTATATCTGTTTTCACTCTTATATGCTTTTCATACAAGTTTCACACAAGACAGATACAAACTTTATAAGATTTATATATATCTTTTCCATATGGGCAGCGAAGGATAGTCAGGACATGATGAACACAAACTATTAAAAGCTTTTTAACAGAAGTGTGACCTTTGATTTGTGTCAAAAAAAGTATAACTGACTCTGTTTAGTTGCCATGCAAGGGCATCGTTTTGTTCTGGAGATGACTCTTCTTTGAAGGAAATGGGAGTGGTTCTAAAACTTCGAACAGTATTTGAAAATACAAGCAGGTTTCACATCTGCAGACCAGTGAGACTCGTCCTGAAAATTTCTGATTTTCAGTTTAGAAGTGGAAGAAAATGCTCATATCCCTGTGAAAGCAGCTAAGCATTTTCAGGGAAAGACATGTGCCCTCAGATGGTTTTGCCATGTGGGAGCAGGTAAGTAGAAAATAGAACTCTACCTACAATGGAACCCCTTCTTTTTCTTCCAAACTAGATTCTTCTCTGAGCTGAGGTTGACAATGGTTAAATTACCACATGCAGCCAGGCCCAGTTTCACTAAGTGAATTACAGCTGAGCTGCGCTGCAAAGGGGAGCTGCCAGAGGGCGTAACCGATAAACCGTGCAATGGACAGGAGACAAGAACCCTTGTTAAGCATCTCATCATTTGGTAAGATGGCAAACCACAGGACACCTGGACACCTTTGACGCATCGTAGCCTGCCTGGACCAGTCAGCAATGGGAAAAGTCATTACATTGCTCTGCGATGTGCTACTGCCCAACACCTGTTTACATTTTTGATATGTCAGACAGAAATATTGAGAGAAATTAAGAAATAACTCACAACTTCTTACACTTAATGCACATTTTTTAAACTGTATTAATCTTAATAGACTCTACAGACCTAACTTCAACTCATTTGTAATTATTTCCAGATCATGGCATTAAGGCAGGAGGTCTTTTTTTTTTTTTTAAATCTTGGACTCCACTTCTCCAATCATTTCCCTGAAGTGTGACTCATGTTACAAAGGTGTACTTATTTTCTCCTCCTTAATGAGCTCAGAAAACCCTAAATTGAGTTTATACTGAGCAGCTGTATCTGGAAGCGACTGAACTGCCAGCGTGCGGCACAGGTGCTTCTTCGAAATGATGTGGTGCTGAGTTTTAGTTGTATTTGGTGAACTGGTATGGTGGGGTGGGGGGTAGCAGCCACAGTGATGTGATCGCTCAGGCGTTCCTGTTTGTTCTTGTTGGTGGTGAAGAGTGCTCTGTGTGCTCTGAAGCTCCCTGACTTCATTAACCAGAAGGGCAGCCGCACTTAATAGATTGTTCGCTTTGTGAGAAACATTCGTCACCTTACAATATAACACACAGTCAAGGAGTCATGGCTTAACACACACATGTATGCAGACACACAGATATGTGGCTTCATGTTGTTTCTGGTGAGTAAAGAAAAACAATCACCTGCAGTCAGAGCTTTGACAGAGCAGTTCTGTCATGATCACTGTTGCAGGGAGACAGAAGCAGTTATCATGGTGTCAGGGATGGACGAGCAGTGCTGAAGTATTTGGACTTGTTGTCACAACTCAGTATTCATCACTGCATATTGATGTGCTTCAGCGTTTCGACACCACTATGTGTGTGAGGATGAAAAATAAGGATCAGTCGCATTGCTTTTTTACTTAAGAGTGCGTCAGCATTTTTTACATGTGGCCATCCATCATTTTCTTAACAGCTAATCCGACTTAGCCTTGTGGGGGGCCGGGCACATGGCCTCCCTGCATCAAGATGCAGGCTACACACTGGATATATTGCCAGTCCATCACATGGAATCAACACTTTTCCTTCAATAATTAAATGTCAATCCCACTTTTGTTTTGTCAAGGATGATGAAAATTTCAGTCTTAACAGTCTACTATATTCTTCTGCAGTATTACAGTTTCATGAAATATATCCATCTTTAGCCAGTAGCTGGTAACAAGTTTGGGAAATCTCCCTCGAGACAGACATAATAGATCTGATGTGATAGGCTAAAGTCTAGGATGCCTGGATGTGGATTTATGGGAGGACACAGCAAAGACAGAGTATATTCAAATTATGCCTGGCAAACAGAAATTTCATCATTGCAACAAAAATCTCATCTCCCTTATATATTTATCAAAATGCTCCTACTCTCCTTTCCAAACAAGATTCCTCACTGTATTTGTGGTAATCACAGCCTCTTGAATGAGGAAATTGTTTACGCAGCTAATTGCATAAGAGCAGAAATAACGATGAAAGCTGCAGGGAACTCTAAGTGAAAATTATGTTCTTAATTCACGCCACCTGTTTCACTAAAACGTGCGACATGTGACTATAAATATAAATGTAACGTCATCAGAGATCGCAGCTGTGTAGAGGTTTTAAAGAATAACTAGCGATTTAAAAAGTGCAGTCAGCCTTATCTAATTCCCTCCTTCTTCTTGGTATAGGTCAGATTTCTACTTGAGTGCGTTTCAGAATTGGGCTCAGAATCACTTCTCCTTGAAATACTATATCCGAGCTGTTCTGTGAGCTGGGTCATGGGTTCAGAGGTATTCACCCTGAAACTGAAAAGGTTGATGTCCAACATAAGGAACAGACTGAATTAAAAATATAAAGACAACCTGGTCATCTCCTGGAATTCTGTGCCCTCAAACTTGGTGCTGTAAAAGCCTTTTACATTTCTTCACCCGAAACGTTCTGATCACTTTAAACAACTGCTGTGTAGAATTCAGTGACATCTGGTAAAGCTACAGGCTGAGACCAATTAAATGTACCTCCTTCGCTGTTTTTAATCATTTAGATGAGAC
>NW_005187510.1:1979741-1983323 GCF_000239375.1 Pundamilia nyererei
GATGAAAACGTAATTGTAATTGCTTCTCAAATCAGTGCCCCTTCTGAAATTTGCAAAAAGGAGATTAATGTTTTTAACTGTATGAAATATGACATTTAATCACAGCACCGGTGCAGACAGCCTTTACAGTCAGTACATTTTCTAAATTTCCTCCTCCTTATCTCAAAGCTTAGAGACTGAGCTCTGCACCCATACACAAATACCATCCCGTTTAACCACAACATGCCACTTTAAAAATGTCTAACTACTCTGTATACCAGGTTGCCACAGTTACAGCCAAGTGTATGATTGTAAATGGCGGTATGCCGGAAGTTGTACAGTGCAGCGCATTGTACACTCCCTGAAATGAGGTCAGTGAGTATCTGTCATTATTCGGATTCCCTGAAAAGGTTAATGTACTGCCTTAATAATTCTCCTCCCCCAGCTTTTTCCAGCGCGCGCTTTATCTTCATTTAGTGACCTATTATGCCATGAGAGCTGAAGAGACTGGTTTTAATGTCACAAACAAACAGAGCTGTTATGGCTCATTTCGTTTTCTACCACTGCCCTGATTTCCTTTCTGTTAATGAAACGTGGCCTTCCTCATCAATTCTGCCTATACGCTGGAGCATTTCCAAAGCTCTATAGACCGAAAAGCATACAGCTTTATATTTCTTTAAAGTATGAGTTGTAAAAGGCAAAAACCACTAAACCTTACCAGGACACAGACAAAATGAATTTTAGGGAGAGAGGCTACCTCAGCTCAAGACTGCAGTGCACAACACATCATTATTGCTCTGCTCTTTTGTTCTTTTACTCTAATGGACTAGCTTTTAACACATTCTCTTAAGAGCAGCATTTAAAAACAATGTGAAAAGAAATGACAAACAAAACAGCTAAAGCAGAGTTAAGAAGGCTACGTGATGAAGTCATTACTTCAGAGTCTCCATTTTATGGGGGGAAAAACAGGTGTTTTAAAACGACTGAAATACCAAACACTACTTTATGCTGCACTTTAAGGATGTTATATACTTTTTAAAAAATGTACCTGTTCATATTAATTAAGCAGCCCCTTCTATTTCTAAATCTCAGTGAATTTATACATTCAGTCATTAGCATAATGGCTGCAGCAGCAGACAGCTGCAGAGCCAGAAATAATAAAAACAAACACTTGAAATGTGAAAAAGGCTATTTGTACTTTCTAGTTAAGAGTCCAAAAGAGACCCTTCAGTAACCAGCCTGCTGAAGTTCATGATGATCAACAGACTGGTGAAGAAAGGTGATTTAAGTATCTTTGAAAATGCCATGATTTCTCATTCTAGATGGGCTGATCTGAGTATTTTACAAACCACTGAAATACTGGCATTTTCCCACACAACCATGTTTTTTAAAGGTTGGTGTGATAATGAATGTATGGTGGACCTGAGAGGTCAAATGCACTGTAACTTAAAAGAACATCAGCAAGTAGAACGCTGCAAAAGCACATAAATAAAGGCAAAAGTTGAATAAAATGTAAATAAAAGTAGAAAAACAACAACAACAAAATCTCATAAACACAACAGAAGTGTTTTTTTGTGAGAGATTAACGTGATGGAACAACAGCAACAGTGACGGAAACCAAAACATGTGAAGGACTGCCCTGAGACATGCTTTAAAGAAGTGAAGGATTCATTGGTGTTGTGAGGGAGGACAAAAAGATGCAGGTAATGTGTGATCTGCAGGTCTGCATTCAGCATAATGATTCAAAAAAACTGGTCTAGATCCCAATATTTTTGAGAATTTTCGGCCTATTTCCAATCTACCATTCCTTTCAAAAATTCTTGAGAAAATAGTTGCCACACAACTCCACTCACATTTAACTAATAATAATCTGTATGAACAGTTCCAGTCTGGTTTTTGCCCCTCCCATAGCACTGAAACAGCACTTATAAAAATAACCAATGATCTTCTTATGGCAGCTGACTCCGGTTTACTTTCCATTCTTATTCTCCTCGATCTGAGTGCTGCTTTCGACACTATTTCTCACTCTATACTTCTCAGTAGGCTAGCCTCTATCGGTCTCTACCATACTCCACTAGCCTGGTTTAAATCATACCTGTCTGATCGCACTCAGTTCATTCAACTCAAATCCTTTACTTCTCAGCCCTTCCCTTTGACCACTGGCGGGCCCCAGGGATCTGTCCTGGGGCCCCTTCTTTTCATTATCTACCTTCTACCGCTTGGACATATTTTCCGTAAATACAATATTCATTTTCACTGTTATGCCGATGACACCCAGCTTTATCTGTCCACTAAACTTGATTCTGCTCTTCCCCCATCCTCCCTCACCCTCTGTTTAGCTGAACTAAATTTATGGTTCTCTTCTAATTTTCTCAAACTCAATAGTAATAAATCCCAGCTCCTCTTGGTAGGCACTAAATCAACATTATCCAGAACCAACAGTTTCTCTATTACTATTGATAACTCACCGGTCTTCATTTTTTCCTCTGTGAAATGTTTGGGTGTCATCCTCGACAGTACTTTATCTTTCAATTCACACATTAATAATGTTACTCGGTCTGCATATTTTCAATTGCGCAACATTAATCGTCTCCATCCTTTTCTCACCCCACATGCTGTAACAGCAGTCTGGCGAGGAAGGAGCGGTTAGCAGGTCCAGCGGGCATGTGGTTTGGAGGTTAGCCGGATAACACGGAGCCAGTCGGTTAAATCCAATAACAGACCTTTATTCGCCGTCAGCAACATTACACTTTATAAGCCAGGTCTCCTCGGCTGTACTCGTCCGAACCTACATGTGCGGGGATTCGTACCGCCAGCGCCAGCTTGTCACAACAGTAAGTA
The DNA here is from genome assembly GCF_000239375.1 of Pundamilia nyererei. NCBI lineage: Eukaryota > Metazoa > Chordata > Actinopteri > Cichliformes > Cichlidae > Pundamilia > Pundamilia nyererei. The sequence continues at coordinate 1,982,562 of NW_005187510.1, forward strand.
AGGTGTTTTCTTGGAGCATGGAACATGAGCAGCATGGAATGGCTGCCGCTAACAACTCACACACCCACTAGGAGACCCCCATAGCTACTACAATAGTTGGGCAACCCCCTCTAGTGGTGCTATAACCCAAAAGGTTTGTTACAATGCCACTGCCATTCTTGTCCGTAGCCTTGTTACTTCCCAGATTGATTATTGTAATTCACTTCTTTTTGGCCTTACTCAAAAATCCCTCCACAAGCTCCAACGCGTCCAGAACTCTGCTGCCCGTATCATCACCAGGACCCCTTCTGTCCACCACATCACTCCTGCCTTGCAGCAGCTTCATTGGCTCCCGGTCAAATATCGCATCAATTTCAAAATACTCTTGCACACATTAAAGGCTATTCATCATCTCTCTCCTCCATATCTGCTATTTTATTTGTTTATGTCTTATGCTTTTATGATTCTGTAAACTGCTTGCTTTTATGTTGCTTTTATTCTACTGTGTACAGTGACCATGAGTGTTTTGAAAGGCGCTTTCAAATAAAATGTATTATTATTATTATTATTATTAATACTGCAACCTACTGGGATGTCACCGTTAATGTAATTATTTCCCCTTGTGTCTTTCATACTATAACATGTCAAAATGTTTCCTAGGAAAAGACAAAAAATGTACACTTTTTGTCCAACTTAGTGTGTAAACCCAAAGTCTCCAAAGCAAATCAAAGAATTTGTCGATACAGTCAGTTCATTACTGCAAAATATGGAGGACACCCCCCC
>NW_005187510.1:1983639-1990530 GCF_000239375.1 Pundamilia nyererei
TTTGTTGCACTTGAATGTTAATGGTTAGTTAGTGGAAGAAAAATGGACATAATAATGACCACACATTGCTCACTGTCAGATTGATACTGGGTTTATTATTTCTATTTTGCACTTAGAATTAACCTCCAGGTTGTGAGGATCCGCCCAGCGACACCAGCTACTTTTTTTGGGGTCTGACTGAAGGTTTTACACTTGAAAATGACAAAGTGAAGATTAAAGAGAAAGAGAAAGTGAAGAGTAGGCCAGTAAAGTAAAAACCATTGCTTTAATTTCGCTGTCACCCCATGCACAACTATCTTTGTATTTGTTTTTATATATATTTTTATGTTACTGCCTGAGTGCCTGCAGTCCCTCTGGACACAATCTACTTTTTTCTTTTTTGTCCTTCTTCTTCTGTCTACAAAGGCAGTGTGTGTATGTTTCTGTCAGAATACATTCAATAAAAGGAATAAAAACTGTTGACTAATGTGACAAGTGCATTTTAATGATGTATGAACTGCTTGTTTTCCTTAAATAATTTAGGTGGCTCTGTGACCTGTGTGAACTGGACTGAGCTGTGGCAAGCCATTCATTGTGTGCTATAGTGATTGTCCACCTTGTGTATGTATGCTTTTCTCTTTAAGGAGCATTAAAAAACATTATAACTGCAATGAAACAGGTTACAAGAGCAGCACAGAGAAGCTGCACAGGAAATATCATTAACACCACTTACAGAACTCATACCAACCAGTGATACTGACGTTGACCTACTTTTTGATTTTCAGCCTTTAATCAACAAATGCTATCTGTGTGGAGTTAGTATTCATATGAAAACCTAAAGTTTTAAAGGATTACTGAACATTTTGTTTTTGTCAGATCTTGCAGATCTTGGAGAGGAATTGGAAAGGGTTGGGCAGTGAGTCGATGCCTTAATGTCATTAACTTGTTTGTTTGTTTTTTTTAAATTTGGAGTTCAGCCATAATGAAATACAGAAATTTTAATTGCGGCACTGTTGCATTAGAATAATGGGCCCAGAGAACAAATCTAACACAATTTAATATTAGAGATGCCCTGCAGAGATTTTGAATGCTAGCAGTGTTATAAAGCAGCCGTTTTATAATGGTTTGCGTCATCATGCGTGCATACAAATACTTCTGAATCCACGCTGACTTGTTGATCACCCTCTGGCTGTAGTAACAAATAAAAAAATCCTTTAATGTTGACAGGGAATAAGAAGCTAACAATCATAAATGAGTCAGTATTTTAGGATACACAGTCGCTGCTACAGCTGCTACAGATCCGCATCACAGATGTTATTGACCAGCTTCATTTGGACATTATGTCCAAAGAACCCTGTCTCCAAAGAATTTTCTTTCTACAATTTAAATATGAAAGTAAATACAAATACATTTCAAAAATGTGTTTACAGTTCATTTTCATGCTTTCCTGCCATCTGTCTTTCTCTGATCATCTATCTTACAGTAGATGCATTAGACAGGAAGCTACCTGTCACCCTGGTAACCCAGAAAACTGTGGAGAAGCTTTGACTGTTGTTAATTATTTAGAGCTTCGAGCAACTGATGAAGAAAGGAACTGCCCTTTCCTTCATGTTGATTGTTCGTTTTGCAGTGAACATGCAGTTTGGTCTGACTTTGAGAAGCACATTTCAACAACATCAACCATTATAATGCAGCCTAGAGTAACTGCAGCTGGATTCCCTCAGCACTATCCTTCGAGATTTTTTTTCCTTTTGAATTTAATTTCACATTTCATTTCCCTTTCTGCTAAGTTCAAAGTAAAGTGTTTAGGAAAAGACACAGAACATTAAAATATAATTTACTTTTTAAAAAATTGATTTTGCTGTTCAACCCACAACCATGATCCGATTGATAAAGGTCTTCTGCCTTATCCATCACCAGTGTCCTTAGAAAGACTTTTTTCTAATAGTACTGTGTTTTATAAGAGAAAGTAATGTTTACTTTAGCTTAATTAACTGATGATGCAGTTGAGATTTGAAGGGAAGAGAGTTTTCAGGCAGCATAGCTACCTAAAAACAATGCATTCGTACAGTTAATATGTAACAGTATATTCCACCCAAAAAACTTTTAAAAAAAAATTGTACAATACATTTTTAAGCAATACATTTTTAAAAAAAAAAAGGCAGATGTAGCAATTGTTATTTAAAAATGTAAACTCTCAAATTTTTATTTTAATGTATCAGAAGGTTCAATAAACACTTCAAAAAATTAGCATTTTCTCAATATTATTCAGATCTTCAGGCTTTAAAGTGTTAAAAAAAAAAAACTTAAGTCAAGTGGTTCCACACAACTTGTAAAAACATTTAAGTTGACTTGAATCATTTGTGTCATTTGTGTTTTGGTGGGATAAGTTAACCCTCTCAGGCTCAAATTAAGTTTTTGTTGCTAATGCACAAAAGAATACCTGCAGTGGTACTTCTGAGTAAAAAAAAACTCATAAAATATGTATGTGGGGTAATCAGGTTGTTAGTTTTTAACTGTTGCAAATCTGCAATGCCTGCCTTGAGAGGGTTAATGGCTTTTTGTTGAACATTTTAGAGTAAAAAACTATTAATTTTTTAGACGTTGCTTACCACAGTTGATTGGAACCACCTGATATTTAAAGTAGATTTTGGAAAAAACACAAGGGAAAAAACACATAATTTTTTTAATGTGCACAGTATTTAATTAAAAGACACAAATGACTCAAGTAAACAAAAAACAAAACAAAACTGTTTGATCAGTAAATCCAGTGAAAGACATTTCTTCAAAACCAAAAATAGTGGGATTGATTTTATTCTATTTTATGTATTTATTTATGTTTGTATTTATTAAATGAGTGGTGTCAGAGACCAAGCAGTAAGGCACAAGGACAAATGTGTACAATAAAAAGCTTCTTTTTTTTTTTTTTACTTTAATTGAATGAAAGATAATTAACAGTGTCCATGTAATCCAAAATAGTGTTAAAAGATCCAAATTAGTTACTAAACAGGCCTCATGTCAAGATGAGGTCAACTAAACAAAAACCCCATTAAGGTTAACTTAATGTCATGTCCCCTGCTTGTTGAATCCTTCCATTTCCTGCTTGTATAAAAGGTTCTCTCGCACAGCTGACTGGTTCTTTGGAGCTGGGGGAAACCCAAAAAGTACATTATTAACAAAAAAGGGAGGGAAAAATAAGACAGAACTGTCAACTAAATGTGTATACCCATATTAGAAAACATCTGCCTTGGAAAACGATGATATCAAAACAAGAGTTTGTACCCTCATATTTAAATGTGAGTAACTAGTTAAAGTGACAAAGAAAAATACTAACACTGAAGGCTGGCTCGCTACGAGAGGTGTGAAATACTTGCATGACCCTTGTGCGTGCATGCTTCACAATATTTGAGCATGTGTGTATGTGCATGCATACATTTGCATGTTCACACATGGGTGTCTTAAGATTCTCCAGCATCCCCTGTTGGCTCCATCTCCCTTGATTGACACTTGTGCCTACAAGTGGCCATCTGCTCCTTGTTTATTCAGCCTGAACTGCAGCTGGTATAAGAGGTTGTAAATCAGGTAAATTGTTAAAGAGAGCAGTCTGTGTTGTGGCCTGAGGCCCATCTGTTTTGTAGTGAGGTGGTAGGATGGAAGCTGCTCTTCAAACTGTGGACAGAGTTAATCTAGGGTTGCTTACACAGGATCTGATAATACACTGTGTGTGTGTGTGTGTCCATGTGTTTGCATCCAGGCATAAGGTGATCCCAGTTGGCACTGAGTCAATTTCTGTCGCTTGTTATGATGTGATAAAATCCCACTATGCCTCTCTTAAAGACTCTGATTAGATGCTCACTTCTTGAGCTCGCTTGATATTGATCTCAGCTTCTTGAAATTCATTTGGACGACTGTCAGCTAAGCTGCAGTACATCATTTTATGGTGCCAACTCAATCTGAGCTGCAAACTACCTGCGCATTAAAAAGCATGATATCCTTATTTGATAGTGTCATCTAATGTTAGTATGTAAGCATATTGCTGGTGACATTTCATTCACGGAATCCTAATAACGCATCACAGGGGAGTCAATTTACTGATGAATAATGCATTAGGAGATAATAGGGCACACTGTTTATGGAATAGCATTTATGGCTGTCATAATGATCAACTCCTACACAATGATCTTACTTACTGTGCTCTCACTGTGCATACTGCCCTTTTCTCTAATCTTAAGTCTTCCATCAAAGAAAAGCAGTTGAAGATGGAAAATGTGGCTCTCTTACATGGTTTCATATGTGTCACCGCCTGTGTTTAACTCCAGGACTGAGATGAAATCTGATAGATTAAAGCTGCTGGGGATCCAAGGTTTCTAAAAAATGTATCAGTGTGACATTTCTCATTGATTTTTGGTTCTCTGTCTCCAAAAACATTTTCCATTTGTATGTCCCTGTCTAAAGCCTTTTAAAGTATATCACTACTAATTCTGCAAGATAACACGCTGGGACAAAATTATCATCTGCAAAACGCACTGCAGCACTGATGAAGCTCTCGGGCCACTAATCAGATTCTGTAGTCCAGCTACACACAGGCTTTGGCAGTGGCTCAGCACTCAGGCAGAGAGCGCAATTTACCTCCCACACAAAAGCATGTCTGCCACACTTTCACTCTTAAAACAACATTTTTTTAAGCTGTCCAGTAGGATTTTGATATGTCACACGGATTGGGATGGAACTGTCTTGTTTACATAGAAAGAGGATAGTATCCCCAATGGCCAGCTGTTTTTCACCACTCCAGCAGATCACCCACATTCACCTCTCTTGCATCTCATTTCCCTCTGCTGCTGATAACACTCTTGATCCTCCTTTGCTGCTCTCGTCTGGCATTCATAGCCTTTTCCAGTCTTGATTTAAAAAGAAAAAAAAAGAAAGAATGAATATCATCCTCAGTGTTTAAGTGTGTGGAGCCAAGATAATGTACTGCAGAGTACAAGTACAATATTGCAACGCAATGTTGTTTCAACAAGATGGTAATAAAATGTCAATAAGATGCAGTCAGTCTGCTACCAGGTTTGTAGCCGGGGGGTCAACAAGGGTTGTTATATGATATCTAATGTTAATAATACAAATATTAGCTGTAATAAATCAGTCTTCAACACATTTGTGTTTACTCTCTCAGAGCAGTCTCATTTTGAGAAAACTTCAATGTTTGAATAAAGAACATTTGGGGAAATTTTTTGCTTTCTTGCTGAGCACAACAAAAAGAGAATCATACGGCTCTTATTCTTTGCATACAGTCTGAAGCTTAGCTCAATATAAATAGAGGGAAAATATATAAACAGATACCCTGCCTCTGTCCAAATGTAACAAATTTTGCCAAGCAGTGCCTCTCACGAACTGCGCAAATTGTAGGGCTCGATGTTAACCACGCAAGCTCAACGACAAGCTCAAAGTGGACTGGGTGAATGGACTGCGTGGGCGTCTCCAAGTACAGCTGCTATTTTGGCTAATGAAGGTGCAGCAGTGCAAAGTGCAAAAAGAACTGGATGAAGTGGACCTTAAATTGGATGGTTTGGTGATTAATACATTCACCCTCACACAATCGCATCGCTGGTCTCTTTGCAGTGCAACAGCTGTATGAGTGACGTAAGCACATGAAAAGGGGCGTCTCATCTAAAATGTGCTGTTGTGGAACACCACGACCTGAACACACACCACCACCTCAAATCCACATCCAGAGGCAGATGTTACAGGGTTTTATTGAACTGTCACAATGATGATAGGAGTAAATATTTTACATAACCAGTTACCGGTAGGTTATTTCAGTTGCATTTGTGATGCTTTTGCCTATCAAAATGTTACATTATATATAACAACAGCATTTGCAGTGTTATGCAGTTCAAGAACATAATGCTACTTTTTCGAGAAATAATAGGCAGTGGCACACAGCAATAATGTGCTAATAATGTGCTATTCATGCAGAATGCAGGGTAATGAATAATGAGCCGCTGTGATATGTGTAGTATTGAATATGGCTAGGTTTTAACTGAATGGTGTCATTTGCATATGGTTTAATGTGAAATTGTTGCATCTGGGTATATACTGTCCTTCAATGTAGTACATCTAAGGATAGAGAGGATGCAGATTTACTAGCACTTGCATCCTGCTCCTTTCCACTCTTCTACAATCGTTGACCATGGCTCATTGTTAATACACTTCAAGCCACATTCATCCACTCACACGCACACATTTGTACAGCACTTTCACGGTGCTTTCACAGCAACACAGGGACACTGAAACATGTTGACCGGGGAAATGTTGAAGGAAAAGCTCTATCATATCTGCCTTATTAAGCAGCTGTGGATCACAGATCCATCCAGAATGCTTTGTCATTTCTGCGTCAAAAATGTCAATTTTTTGTACATTTTTTTCTTTTTTAGCAATAACAAAAAATATAATTCATGCATCTTTAAGGATTGATGGGTAAGATAACGGAGGGTGAAAGGGAAGAGAAGAAAAAGAATGGCAATTTTCCCAACACTATGTTTTTTTTTGTTTTGTTTTGTTTTTTAACAAAAAGGAAAAACCAAGAGACAAACAGAAAAATAAACATAAAACAGCTTCCTTTCACACGCACACACAGACACGCGTTCTTTTCACATTTTTTATTGACTAAAAAAACATAATAGAGAAAACGCAACAACTATTCAGACCGCTCTGTCTGATCCAGAACGTCAAACCATTTATGATTAATGTTTGTGCAGTTTGATTATAATTGTGCCCTTGAGGATAGAAAACATTAATAAAAAAAAAACCAAGGTAATAACAAAACAAACACATGTAAGAATATTTTCGGGTTTATTGGGGTTATTTCTTTTTCTTATAATCTTTTAACCCTGACCTCTTCCCCAAACTTTT
>NW_005187510.1:1990728-1998818 GCF_000239375.1 Pundamilia nyererei
TTCATTTCACTTTTTTAAGTTAAACTACAGGTGTTTGCAGACAAGTCAGCATCTTTATTGCAAACTATGAGCAAACTGCTAGTAACCAAAGAATCTGAAGGACGTTTTGGCTGCAACACCCTCTTTGTGACTGAATTCACGCAGCGAGTGTTTCCTGACACAGGATGATTTGGCAGGGCTGGCAGAGTGCAGCCAATGATGATGATGGGCAGTGTTAATTACCCTCTGCAATATACAGCTTGAAGATGATTGGCTCCAAACTGATGACCACACCGTACTTAAAGAAGCAAGTTCTTCAGAGGATTTATTCACTTGGCATTCCAGCCACCAATAACTATGATATATTGCTGTGTGGCAGGCTGTCATTCAATTTGAACACCTTTCTCTATTTTATATTAGTTAAAGAGGTATGTTGCTGTACACAGAGAAAACAGGAGCAGTTACACATGTTCACATTAATAGTTATAGTGTTGACTGTAGGTGTGTCTTCACTGTCACCTCTTTGCAGTGTGACTTTCCTGTCTAGCTTTGTCACCTCTCTTGTTTGCATTTTTTCCTGTCCCTCTTGTGTGGTTTTCTTTGGGTAATCCAGCTTGCATGCAACTGCTGTCAAAATGGTTTTGAGTGATAAGTAAGGTTGACAAAGGACTACAAAAGAGCTGTTTTCACGCCAGATAAAGCATTGGAGACAATTCTTTTAAATTTTGCCTCTTTTGAATATATTTTTATAAATCAAACCAAATTTTAATCAAGAGCATGAAATTTCAATTATCAGTTTCCTTTGCAGTTTTTTGCTCCCACTGTGACAGAGTATGAAAAGGTAGTTGTTGCCCAATGGGGAATATCAATTTTTGAAAAGTATAATGGACCTCAGCTGTGCCGCCAAAAATGCACAGTAAGTTGTATTCAGAAGGTGAAAATGACAGAAAAAAACTAAACAAAAAGGGGAAAAAACAGACAGGATGGTCTATATGAATCCCACAAAAGGTGGCTTAGCAATGTTTTGGAAAAGACAAAGTAACCCTTGACATCCACACAGGTGGACTGTTCCACATTCCCTAAGCAACCCACCCCCATCATGAGTAGGTCAAAAGGTTACAATTAGGTTACACATCACACTTTCCATATTTTTGTGCAATCTTGTGCATGTTTATAAAATTGGTAAAAAAAACAAAAAAAAAAGAATTGTAAGTGACCAAAAAACTCACTCTGGTTTTACATTCATGAACTCTGTGTTCAATTAGAGAGTTAGAAATATTTACTTTAACACGGACGGATTAGATTTAACCCAAAATCTCAACACTGCTGATCAAGATCCAATTTGCCCAGGTTAGTTCTGTTATCTGGTCACTAAATTTCCTTAAAATTGTTATATCTGTCATATCTTATTATAGAAGAGTATTTGATTTTTTTAAAAAAGGTTTGCTGCTGTCGCATATACCCCATAATGTCAAAGTATTACTCGACTTACTCTTTTTGCAGTAACAACCTAAAATATCCCACTGCTGCTACTTCTTAATAACAAAAGCTACTGCCAGCTGCTATAAACTGTTGGCAACTACTGTTTTACAAGTCCCTGAAGGACTTGCATTAAGTCCGCCCATCAGTACGTAAACAGAGAAAAGCTGTTGCTATGATTGCTGAGTTCATTTTCATAATCCTTATGAAAGCCAAAAGAAGAGCGATAATGTCAGTAGGCACATTTCTGTCAACACTGTGCCTTAACCGTGACAGCTCTGCCCGGTGAGGGAGCGTCAAGAGGCTCATCAGTGCTCCAGCAGCCTCCCTTTGCATGGCCTGCCCTCCATTAACATTTTATTCTGTCATGCACTGTTGTGATAAGCCCATGTCTCCTCAAGTGCAGGTGAAAGAGGCTGACGGCTCATTTGCAGCAAAAATGGTACGTGGCAAACAGGTGGACTACATGTGGTAGTGTATGTGCTCTTGTTATGTGGAAACTAAATGCCATATTTTTTTCTCTTGAAAACATTTGCTTAAGATGTAGATGTGTATTTGTTAATGCGTGCCTCACATAGTAATGGCAAATAGGCCTGAAAAGCTTTGAAAAACCGTCATTCACACACTGGAGTGTGTTTTGGAGTGGATGTACTACAGTATTACTCTATATTGATATTTCTCAAGAAAAAAAAGTAAATTTTTTCTGTATGGGTGGTCACATATTGATCAGTCTTTCCATTTGCTCAGAGCTTTGGGATATGAACATTTGACCATTGTCTGTTCTCATAGTAGTGACTAGAGATCTATATTTTTCTACTGCAGCCAGTGAGCACACTGGGATTCAACGGTGGCTGACATTTCTCCTGTCACGCTATGTAGTTTGGTCTAAACTGAGCCTGAGGAAGCAGTCCACATCCAGCCACCACCTGCTGAAACATGCCAGCGCCATCCACAGCTGGAAAGCCTCGCTGGCAGGTGGGACACTGTGTTACATCTTTTATTAGAATTAGATAGGTTATGTTCTAGATGTGAAAGCATTCCCTCCTGACTGCTTTATTCACTCTTTGTCTTAAATTAAGTGCACAACACAGGGTTGCTTTTTGGTTACCTTAAAATGTTTGCTCACTACATTTGAATAGGAATATAAGATGTGTAAATGTCTATGCCTTTTATAAAAAGGTGATAGTCAGACTAGTGCAGTGTGCTAAAAGTTGTTACAATATTGTGACACAAGCAGGCAAGTAGCTGTGGCTCAGGTGCTAGAGCAGGTTGTCCATCAATCAGAAGGTCGGTGGCCCAATTCCCAATCAATTTATGTCCAGGTGTTGACGTGTCCTTGGGCAACATACCAATCCCTGAGATGCCCATGATGGATTCATCAGAGCATGAGTGTGCATGTGACTGTTACATATAGTGCTTAGGAGAGGATGAAAGGCTGTATGAGACTTGTAGTAGTAATTGCTTTTAGCACTTAGTAGAGGAGTACCAGTTCATTTATTAATGTTTTTATATTTTTATCAAACATTTACTCACTTATTGAAATAATTTAAATTTCAATCAAACCTTACACAATATGTTGCTGAAGCTGAAAAATGATGGGTGTGAAACTTGCAGACATTATAAAGGAAGGTGATACACTATACTGTCGAAATGAATTGCTTGTCTGCCTTCACACACACATATGAACTTGAGCGACATCCCATTCTTACTCCATAGGGTTTAATATGATACTAGCCATCCTTAGCAGCTATAACAGCTTAAATTCTTCTGGGACGGCTTTCCACAAGGTTTGCTGGACGAGAAGGCCTGGCTTGCAGTCTCCACTCTAATTCATCCCAAAGGTCTTCTATCAGGTTGAAATCAGGACTCTGCACAGGCCAGTCAAGTTCTTCCACACCAAACTTGCTCATCAATGTTTTTATGGACCTTGCTTTTTGCACTGGTGTGCAGTCATGTTGGAACAGGAAGGGGCCATCCCCAAACTGCTCCTACAAAGTTGTGAGCATGAAATTGTCCAAAATGTCTCGGTGTACTGAAGCATTAGGAGTTCTTTTCACTGGAACTAAGGGGCCGAGCCCAACTCCTGAAAAACAACCCCACAGTATAATTCCCCATCCACCAAATGTTATACTTGGCACAAAGCAGTCAGACAAGGACTGTTCTCCTTGCAACCACCAAACACAGAATCATCAATAAGATTGCAGGATGGAGAAACAGGATTTGTCACTCCAGAGAAGACATCTGTTCTTGAGCTAATCTCAAGACCACATGAAGTTTGGAAGTCTGAAGCGACTGACTCCATAGAAAGTTGGTGACCTCTGTGCACTATGTGCCTCAGCTTCCGTTGGCCCTACTCTGTGATTTTATGTGTTTATGTGTGATTTTATCTACCACTTTCTGGCTGAACTGCTGTTGTTCCCAATCACTTCTACTTTGTTGTAATGGAACAGTGGATCGGGGAATATTTAGCAGAAAGGAAATTTCATGACTGGACTTGTTGCACAGGGGGCATCTTATGACAGTACCACACTGGGATTCATTGACATCCTGAGAGCGACCCATTCTTTCACAAATGTTTGCAGTAGCAGTGTCCATGCCTAGGTGCTTTCACCTGTGACCATGAAAGCGACCGAAACACTTAAATTCAATAATTTGGAGGGGTGAGTGATACTTTTGCTAACGAGTGTGTAAAATCTGGAAAACTGTTAAAGCTGCATTGTATCTGAAGGTCACCAGATGGCAATAGCTGTGATTGCAAAAAGTTCTATGGTAGTCAACAGGAACAGCAACAGCTTCTTGACCTAGCCTTTGCTTTACAGTTAATGGGCAATCACTTTCTGATCGGGTTTCACATCTGAAACATCAGTCTCACTAATCCTATTGCAGTTCTCAAACATGTATTTTCCTACCACATTTGGTAGAGGAGATTTGGTATTTGGTGTTGTATTGATCCACTATTCATCTCAGTCATCACAATAGCTTACACTTTTGTCACTCAGAACTCTAGTTCTCTCACTTTCCTGAATACTGTCCAGTATTGTACTAGTGTTTTCAGTGAAATTACTTCAAAAATGTTTTCAAATATGTATGAAAGAACAGTAAGATCAGTAACACACTGTCAGTGGTAGCAGTGAAACTGCTCTTCAATGGAAAGCAAATCTAAACACATGTTCTTTGAAGAGGTTACGTTGAAACAAATGAAAACACATCCTACTGTTTCACATGTGCACGTCATGACAATGCTAGTTACATACAAACAGGCCTATAGCCTTCAGAACTCCCATAATTCCTCATTGCACTGATTTAACATTATGCTGGAAATATTCTCCTGAGATGATTCATATTGACATGATAGCGTCTCACAGTTGCTGCAGATTTATCATCTGCTCATCCAAATTTCCCCTTCCACCACATCCCAGAGGTACTGAGATGTGGTGGCTTGAAGGCTGCTGGAGTACACCATTTTTCTAATCTTCTGTTGCCCAATTATGATGAACCGTGCAAAATGTAGCCTCGGTTTCGTATTTTTAGCTGACAGCTGTTCTGCATACTGTTGTCTGCCTATGAGCTCAAAAAAGTCTGGCCATCCTACTCTGACCACCGACATCACCAAAGCACTTACACCCAGAGAACTGCTGCTCACTGGATGTTTTCTCTTTATCAGAACATTTACTGTAAACAAAAGAGATTATAATGGCAGTGTGTATGAAACAATGAGAAAGGCCAATTTGATTTCTGTTTCTGTGTTTAGAGAACTGCATTACAAGTAGTCAGAATGATTTTTATTCTGTGAGAAATGCGCCAAAGTGATTGAGAAAAACATAACACATGAGACAAAATGAGTGACTGAACTCATTAAATGAATTCATTTTTGTTTCTATACATTGAAAACAGAGTTTAAGTTTATTTTGTAAATTGTGGTCATACTATTAGTCAAAAAGGAGTATAATCTATGGTCTACTAACAACTTGTGATTGAAATTGTTAGCCAAAGAGCAAGTGGTTTCCATTTTTTACACTATCTTTGCACACTATCAGAAATCAGAACAAAGTATACAAACTTACAACCTGCTGTAGAACATATCACAAACAACAGTATAGTACAGGAAAGTCACACTGCATAGTAAATGTATAGTATATGCTTCAGTGTAATTAGCAGTGTCATGATATGCACCTATAAAACAAGGCTGATAGCATGTCTATTTGCTTTCAACTGAAGGACAATTTCAAGACTGGCACTAACAATGTGTTAGATGCCTTGTTATTTTATGCATATTAAAAAAAGAAAGTGAATTGACTGAAAACAGTGATGCAATATGGGAGAGTATAAAGGTAATTGAGAGTTTAGAGTTCTGACTGACAAAAGCACAAACTGTTTTCATGAGTTGTCAGAGAAGGATGAGAAATGCACCAACACAATGATGAAAAAATCTTTAGTAGTGCTGTGTAGAAACAATAGCAGTGTGTACAAACATAATGAGAAATCTTAATGTGGGAGAGGAAATGTATTACTGATTTGAGAACTGCATTAAGAGTGTTGAGAATGACGTTTCTGATGTCAGACCAGCATCACAGTCATCAAAGAAACCTGTAAACAAGAATTAAGTAAACGTTATGTATGCTGTTTAGAGAGTAAGTGCAAATTAGGCAAATTATCTTTTCCATATATTTTCCATATAGTAGTTGTACTTTTTGATTAAATATTTAAATTATGTTTTTACATACAGCTATCACCATGGTAATGTATGGTTGTTGTGAAGCACTTTACAATGTTTTTATCCACCCCTATTCAGTCATACACTCATGGCAGCAGAGGTGTCAGGGAGTGACTAACCCTGCAATTAGTGGACAAGCTGCCCTCCCTCTTAAATTACAGCTGACCTGACTACATTACATAAAAATGTCTGCTTATAACTTATAACTAAAGACCATTTTTAAGTAAAAATATCTGCCATTACATTTTTATGTTAAGTGTGTCTAATTTGAATTGATTTTTTCTACATTTTAATGCTAAAGTTTCAATTTTTTGGTCAAATGTATACATCCTGGTGGAAGGAGTTACAGTGTAAGATACACCAGAGAGATCGAAGGTAGTAGAATAAGACAGCGGTTCTCCCCGGAACCAGCCAAGGTGTACTGTCAGTGGCAGGGGAACAATATGAGAAGGGCAACACCAAGGCTGGAGACGGAGCAATACTGGAAGAGCATATGGGTGAACGACGCAACCCATAAAAGCAATGCTCAGTGGCTAGTGGATCTGAGGGCAGACCACAGTAACCTCCCTGAACAGGGTCCATGACCATCACAGTATAGAGTTGGTCTCCAGTATGAAGACTTGGACAGCACCAGTCCCCAACATAATTCATGCCTACTGGCTGAAGAAGCTGACTGTACTCCATGAGTGTCTGGCAGCACAACTGAACCAGCTGCTAGTTGACGAGAGACACCCGGAATGGCTAACTGAAGGTCGGACAGTCCTGATCCTCAAGTACCTCCAGAAGGGACCGGTCCAATCCAACTACCGGCCAATAACCTGCCTCAGTACCACATGGAAGCTCCTGTCAGGCATCATAGTGGCTAAGATGAACAGGCATATGGCTCAATACATGAGTGGGAGACAGAAAGGGATTTGCAGGAATACCAGAGGCGCAAAACACCAGCTACTGAGCAGCCTAGTCTTGCAGACCAGCTTGCTGACTAACTTGCTGACTAACCTGTGCATTGCCTGGATTGATTTCAAGAAGGCCTATGACTCGATGCCCCACACCTGGATCCTGGAATGCCTAGAACTATAGAAGATCAACAGGACCCTAAGAGCCTTCATCTGGAAATCATTGGGGATGTGGTGGACAACACTAGAGGCCAACTTCAAGCCCATAGCACACGTTACCATCAAGTGCGGGATCTACAAAGGAGATGCTCTGTCCCTACTGCTGTTCGGCATAGGCTTGAACCCCCTCGGTGAGATCTTTAACAAGACTGGCTACGGATACTGACTACAGAATGGATCAGTTGCCAGCCACCTCCTGTACATGGATGACATCAAGCTGTATGCCAAGAGTGAACGAGACATCGATTTACTGATCCACACCACCAGGATATACAGCAATGACATCGGAATGTCGTTCGGACTAAAGAAGTGTAGTCGGATGGTAACAAAGAGAGGGAAGGTAGTCATTTCTGTATATATCAAACTACCAAAAGGCAACACTGCAGACATAGAAGACAGCTACAGATACCTGGGGATCCCACAGGCAAATGGGAACCATGAAGAGGCTGCAAGGAAAGCTCCAACCACCAAGTACCTGCAGAGGTACTTGGCAGTTGTGTGGCACCCTGAGTATTTTGAGCATCAAGAACAAGTCTCAGATGTGTTCAAGTCTCAGAGAGCAGTATACAAGCACTACGTACATTTATGTAAAGCTGATACTTATTTAACATGTTTGGAGTGTAATTCTTGTTTATAAGATGGTTTTTTTTTTGTTGTTGTTGTTTTTTTGCCTGTCCCGTTTGGCTCTTTTGCCATCAGAATTGTTGTCTAAAGGCAAAGAAAGATGCCCAACGGATTTACTTTACCAAATTGACCATCCCAGCTTTGCTGTAATGGTCCATTTGATTCACCTTTTATTGTTT
>NW_005187510.1:2001322-2004946 GCF_000239375.1 Pundamilia nyererei
AAATGCAGCTGTCATATCCAATAAGACAAGCACAGCATATTTACCACGATCAGTAGCAACAAGAATGTCATTCATAACTTTAACAAGCGCTGTCTCCATACTGTGAAAGGGCTTAAAACCAGATTGGAAAATTTCAGACAATTGCGAGTCGCTCAAATAATCCAACAGTTGGGTATGTACAATCCTCTCCAAGATCTTGCTTAAAAAGGGAAGTTTGGAGATAGGTCTAAAATTTGACATAGTAGAACTATCAAGGCCAGGTTTCTTAAGTAAGGGGTGTATGACTGCATGTTTAAACCCACTAGGAACTTGACCGGTTAACAGACTAGTATTGGTAGACAGAGCTTGGACGACAGCTCTGTCTACCAGTAGTTGGTGTTTCACTCCTCTATGCTGCCTGAGAGGAGCTTCCATGTGCTACTAAGGCAGGTTATTGGATGGTAGTTGGATGGAACCTGTCCCTTGGGGATCAGGACTGTCCAGCCTTCCATTAGCCATTCCTTGTGCCCCTCATCGACTAGCAGCTGGTTCATTTGTACTGCCAGACGTTCATGGAGTGTAGGTATTTTCTTCAGCCAGTAGGCGTGAACCATGGGCTTGGTGCTGTCCAACTCTTCATACTGGATATCTGCCCCTGGTTACTGGTCCATCTTCCATAGGTTTTAATTTTGCACTCCTGTATGAACCTTTTCAAGTGGCTGGCCAAGGCTGCGACTCTTTGCTTGGCAGTTTCCAAGGCCTTAGGTATGGGCAGCTTGCTGTATTTCTTAGGGACCTTCTTCATCGCCCCTTTCTGCAACTCCAATAGTTGCAGAAAGGGGCTTCCCTCTGTGCGTCCTTGATCTTGGCCTCTAGTAAGACTTTTTTTTTTAAATTTCACTTTTTTTCATCAAAAAACACAAATCTACTATAAACATATAATTTAGTACAATGGGTAGTGGCTTTGGTGTCAGATATAGTAGACATAAGTTTGTGAATTAAGTTTCATGTTACACAAACTTGATTATTATTACAAGTTTCATTTGAAAGACTGAAAATTGATCTGCATCATTTCCATATGAGACTTGACGTCAGTAACAGAAGTGGTAATGAATACTAAATGTTAAGCATCAAGTATGCATAACTACATCTTTGCTTAATCGCTCACCTTACTTTACAGACATCGAGGTTAGAGCATGTGACAATGCATACATGACTGATTTCCCCTCAGCTCTTTTTTAAAAGCTAATTCAGCACACACACTGTTATTGTGTAAAATTAAATTACGTAATGATCTGACATGTAATTGTGTGGTGACAGTGATACTTTTTCATTGTGACCGGCATGTATGGAAAGGATGAACATTTCACCATCACTCAGGCTAAAAGCACCATTATTAAAAGGGGAAAAGCTTTTTCCCCCTCACATGAATCATCAGGGTGAATGAATCTATGATGGCATTAGGTACAGAAACCTTGTCTACAATAAAGCTTAGAGTATTCAAACTCTGAAGTGAGAAGCTCTGAAAGAAAGATCACTGTGTCTAAGCTCTGTAATTGATTTTCTGTCTGCTATTTCCAAACTCCTCTTACTGCCTCACTCTCTCTACCTCTGCCTCTCAGTTATCCCCCTCTCTTTGTCTCCTTATCCCCTTCTGCCTATGCTCACCACCTCACTCAGCCATCCATCGGGCTTGTCCTCATTAATCAAGCGTGTAGGCAGCATGAAGAACAAGGGTATGTTAATGTTCTCTGTCAGGAGCCTGCTGCACTGTGCTCATGCTTGCCTGCCTGGTTACTCGTCTTTCTACCTGCAAGCCTCCCCTCCTGTCTGCCAGTTTGACTGTAGGTGGCCACAGACCAGCAGGGTTTAATGAGCCATAAAGGACAGAGGTTTTGACATGGAGCTTTGCTGTCCATTTACGTCAGACCTGCGAACACAAGTGCAACCTTTCTCTGGGGTCTTGCCTCAGTCGCTCCTCCTGTCTGAGGACAAACAATTTGATCTCAGCTTTGGTCTTTTGCTTGGTCACTTCTGCTAATCGAAAACAACAAGCTCATGAAACTTGGAAAGCAATAAAATCATGTGTAATCCATAAAATGATAAGATGTGGAATCATTTATTAGGTGTCAGAGGGGCTAATGACATGCCTGAGCTTGTCCAAATTAAATGTATGAAATCAAACTGAGAGCCTCACATTCCTCCAATAGAAGCCAGCATGAACCCAAAATAACTCGTCTCATCCCTTCAGGTACCACTTCAGCCACTGAAGAGAATGGATGGGTGAGGTAAGTGAAAGCTGCTCTGGGCATAACGACTCAGGTGAAGCACGGAGAGTAAACCACAGACCTGAGAGTTTGAGGTTATTTTCCTTTCCTGGCTGTCAAGGCAGATCACACCTCTATATGTTGGTCTCTGTATTAAAAGAGAGTAGCATTTCCCCCTGAGGTTACCATGCTGTTTGTCACGGAAAATTTTTAGATCATAGGAAAGCCTTATAAATTTTCCCCATATATAGTGAGTGATGCTACCTTCTTACAGAGCCACATGAAGTTTAGTTTGTGAAGTTTTCTTTTAGTATAGAAAATGCACTTAAATACTGACCTTAATGCAGACACAGTCGAGCTCTCATTGGAGGAGGTTTTCTCTAATCGCAACAAGAAATATTGAGTCTCCACTAAGAGGTTTCTGTATGAAGCCACAGGTGCCTGTTAAGTGAGTGGTTTTCAAAAAGGTCAGGACATTTTTCTCAGCGCTCATGCTGATGCCTTGTTTCACAATAGCAGGCCTCTGAGATCTCTGAGCAAACTGATTCATTCTGTGTAGCTGTAGCTTATATCAAAATCACCACTTGGAACAGTCAGATCTAGGAAGAACCTGCTTGTCATTTGAAAAACAAAGAAGCTTCCTTAATGAGAAAATAAATAATATCATAGTATAGTCTCACATTTTAAAAAGGAAAATGAAAAAGATATTTATTTCATATCCTAGCTGTCAGTCTTCTCTATCTACAGCCCAGATGGGCTACCTGTACCGACTAGTAACCAGGCTGTCAAATCTGCTATGCTGCTCAGAAATATAAAGTATTGGATCCACATCCTAAAATAGTTGTATATGGTGGACAGAAAAAACAACAACCTGAATTTAAACTGATTATAGATTTGGTGACCTGTTGCTTCAGGCTCCAGCTCATTTGTTTAATTATAGGTGACTAGAGATTTTCTTTATTGGTGTGAGTCAAGTCAAGTCAAGTCAAGTCAACTTTATTGTCAATTCTGCCACATGTACAGGACATACAGAGAATAGAAACTACGTTACTCTCAATCCCTAGATAAAAAAGCAAATGAACATTTAAATATAAGAGTGATTAAAAAATGCAGGTAAAATAATTAAAAAGTAAAAATTTTAATAAATAAATACAATACAATTTTACATATAACAAGAAAGCTATACAATATACAATATAATGGGTAAATGACATTGGGTGTAAACCAGGCAGAGTAGTGCAAATGGGCAAATAGTGCAAATGGAGATTTAGTAATGTACGGTAAGAGATAGTGTAACAACAAAGTCTTATGAGGTAATGGCAGTCCAATGCTCCACAAAGTGACTGGTAACTGGTGCAGGCCAGTGAGTGAGTCAGAG
>NW_005187510.1:2005063-2008883 GCF_000239375.1 Pundamilia nyererei
TCCTTTAAGCACAGATCTACTTTCTTCAGGTAATGTTCAAGCCTGGATGTTCAAGCCTGGATGTGCTATTTTTTATGTAACTGTTCATAAAATACTGCTATAAAAGCGTATTTTGTTCAGAGTACATTGGCCAATATGAGTGAGGAAATGCATGTCTTTAGTTCAGGCTGCACCACTGTGTTTAAGACTTTTTTTCCCTTCATGTTGTAACTTTACTGCAGTTTGAAGAAAAAGTCCAAATCTGATCATTTATGTAATCTAATGTTTTTCCCACATTTAAATTATACAAAACAATAAAACCCCCGACATTTACCTGTGTTAATTTAAAATACTTGAAATGTGCTTTCACCATTGTGCTTTTATGTAAAAGCACACATAAACAAGCACACATATCTATAAAATGATTTGATTATACGATGAATTCTTTCCTTATGCCACATAAAAGTGAAAGAGAATTTCAGCTTTTTGTTTTGTGCAAAATAGCTTTTTTGACATAGGATGAATTACAGTGTAGCTTTAACTGAACTGTGTGGTTTTTAAAATTCCTCTAAAAAAAACAGTTACTGTGCTATCAAATGACTTCCCCACCCCCATCCAGATACTGAAAAAGAGCCAGTGCTGAGCAGCTGACAGGCGAGTCCTCTGGGAAGCTGGAACAGAGAGAAAAGCGGTGATGCAGTGGCTGAATCCTTAAATTGAAAGGATTGCATTTTGCTTGTGTGAGAAGCTCTTAATCATTTCAAATGAAGTTTGGTATAAAGGCGTGAATGCCTCATTTATCAGACAAAGAACTTCCGATGTCTCGGAGCAAGACAGTAACATAAAATGCCAGACGGTAAGTCACGAACTGAGGAGCACCATTTAAGACACAAAAGCAATGTAAATAAGAGGCATTAAAAAAGTAAAAATACAATGAAAAGGTTGTTAGAAAACAAAAAATGTAAATAAAAATAACTGAAATTAAAATAGCATATTGATGAGTTAAGGCTGAATTAAGACACTTATGTTTGCCTGTTTTCCAGAAAAACATAGAAATTGGTGAGTATCTATTGTCCCCAGGCATCACCATGGTGATGGGGTGATGAGTATCATTAAATAAATTAGCTTTTGAAATAGTAAAAAAGAGGAAAACGACTCCAAAGTTGCCTTGGCCAACCCACAGAAAAACAGCGTGATTAGGAGAATCGTGTCCGGAGCTGCATACTTATATGACCTTTCCTCTGGCTTCTCCTTAGGTAATTATTACTTTGATGTCATTGAAAAAAAAAGGTCTTTAACACCAAAGGAAATGGCAGGGCCATATTCAGACATGGTAATAAGCCTACACCGGGCATGATTTTGTAGTGACACCATGCTGAATACGTAAATGCTATTGGAAGAATTGTTGGCAATTATTGTAATGTTGCGTAACATGTTTGTGAAATTACATTTTCAGTTACACATCATCTGTGAGGTTCAGTGCAATGTTAGATGTTACACTTAATGTTTACAAAGTGACCACGCAGGCCTTATGACTCATAAGGCTGCCCTAAAGGCAATGTTTGTAATAAAATTGCTCCTATTTACCATCAACGCGTAATTTTGGACCAAATTTGTTTTCTAATTAACTGCAGTTCTACACTCACTGGCCGCTTCATGAAGTATACCCTGTTAGTATCAGGTTGATCCCATTTACCAGTTGCCAGGGCTGTCTTGCTTCCTCATGGCACAGATTCCAAAAAGGTGATAGAAATATTTCTCAGTGATCCATATTGACATGAGAGGCTCATAGAGTTGGTGCACATTTGGCTCTCATGAGAATCTCCAGTTCCACAGCAACCCAAAGGCCTTTTGGTCTATTGGATTGATATGTGGTGACTGTAGAGGCTATCTGAGAACAAAGTGTAATGTGTACGAAACAAGCTTGAGATGATTTGAACTTCGTGACATGGCATCCTGCTGGAAACAGATATCAGAAGATTTGTATACTGTGGATATAATGGATAAAGGTCAGCACTGTGGCAGCTAGATGGTAAAGTGACACAAAGTTTTAATTAACCACAATATGAGATTATCTACTCTCAGTTTCCTGTTCTTAGCTAACAAGACTGGCATCTGGTGTGGTCTTCTGCTTCTGTAGTCCATACGCTTCATGGCTTGGCATGCAGAGATGCTCTTCTGCATACCTTGGTTGTTGCCTTCCTATCAGCTCAACGCAGTCTGGCTATTCTTCTCTGACCTCTGACTTCAACAAGGCATTTTCGGCCTGAGAACTTCCGTTTCTTGGGTGTTTTTTTTAGACCATTCTCTGTAAACCCATCAGTTGGTTGTTTGGAAAAATCCCAGTATATCAGCAGTTTCTGAAACACTCAGACCAGCCCATCTGCCAGCAACATCATGGCACATTCAAAGGCACTTAAATCACTATTCTTCCTGATTCTGATTCTCGGTTTGGACTTCATCAGGTCATCTGGACCATGTCTATCTGCAAAAATGCTGCCATGTGGCTGATTAGATATTTGTCTAGCAAGTAGTACACTATCTTTTTTTTTTTTTGGCAAACATTTTTAAAATTTTAAACAGATGTTTCAGGCCAAGAGATGGATCCAAATCCTTTACACCCTCTCCTCTGTGCTCTATTTTAGACTTAAGAAACCTTACAGGGTATTTCCAGCTCGTGTTTTATTTAAAACATCTATTGGTGCAACTTTAAAGATCCATTGACTGTGCGAGTAGTTGAGTCCATGAGAATCCTATTAAAACAAATAGTTATTACAGCGTCTCCGATGAAGCTGTCTAATTCATAATACTGTGCAGAAAGCATGCAGTCTGCATTGGTAATATATGCAATTATACAAGATATAGTTTGTGATTTATGGGCAAAGCCAGTTAGACAGACCAGTTCTCCCTTCAGCTTTAATTGCGCTCCATGGCAGGCAGAAGCTGCTACCCGCCAACTGTAACAAGGCTCACAAATCAGCCACTATTTCCCTTCACATCCTGTTTTACTGCTGAATAAGAAGGCAGCAGCTTATGGGAGAAGTGAATCTCTCCACAGACTAAGAGATGCCAGCTCTTTTATAAAGGTAATCAATTGTAGTCAAGGAAGAACTGTAAGTACTTTTCTGAACAGATCGTGCTGTAAATCCTTTAAAAAAATGAGAAAGATTTCAGCCAAAGTTCATGTTGGGAGGGTGACTAAGTCATTTCTGAGATGAAATTTCATCTGTTATGATGGTCCAACTACTGTAAATGTAATATTAGTGTTTAATAAGTTTTGCCTTATTCATGGCTCAGAGTGTGTTTTCTTTAAATTAACTCTATGTAGAGTACTGCTATGATAGTGTAAGGCTGATTCAATCACATATTAAAAATAGGGGATGGCTGTAGCTCAGGAGGTGGTGCAGGTCATCTTCTCATCATTATGTTGGTAGTTTGACTCCTGGATGCTCCAGTGGGCATGCCTTCAGCAAGATACTAACCCCAAGTTACTCTCTGATACATGTATAGGACTGTGGATGTTAGATAGAAAGCACTTAAGCATAGAAAAAGTTCTTGCGATTGGGTGAATAAGCCATGCTCTAGAAGAGTACTATACTGTATACGACCAACTCCATTTACCATTTACATCTCACATGCAATGACAAACACTATGTGAATATCATGAAGTAACCCTATCAATGATTTGGTTTCAGGAGAGCTAGCCAAATTCACTTCCCAGTGCTATTTACATTACTCTGGATGAGACACCACCTGCCTGACTTCCAGACATCCATGCAATTATCTGCCAATGCAGTGCATGATTGGAAGCTATTCTGGAAGTGTGTGTGTGTGTGTGTGT
>NW_005187510.1:2008903-2072733 GCF_000239375.1 Pundamilia nyererei
TGTGTGTGTGTGTGTGTGTGTGTGTGTGTGTGTGTGTGTGTGTGTGCTTGGTTTAGTTTGTGTTGGACAGCATTCAGCATGTAAAGACTTGATCCAGCTCCTGTCCTTTTTAATAAAGTGTCCAGCGTGCAGGTTTTAGAAGATTCATGAAAGAACAAGTCTTTGTTTGATCATTAAGTACTACTGTTTGTGTTGTTACACACATACAGATATCAGGGTTTTGATAATGTTACAGCCTTGTAGAAGTATTGCAAATACTCCAAATGTCAGCTCAAATGTATTTGTGAAGAGGGAAAGGTAACAGTTTAACTGGTTTATACAAAATCAGGTTAAAATACACACACGTACAAATCATGAAAATTAGGTCTGTTTTCTGTCTGAAAACAGAAATGTTCTTTGGAAAAATGTTAATGTTAATTTCTGTATTAAATCTGAAAAAAAGAGAAGACTTTTGTATTCACTGAAATAAGATGTCCTGTAGCATTTGAATCCACCATTTGGCTGGGTTTTTTCTGCGTGGGCAGTTTGTGGGGTTAGATTAATATAGTGATTGTAAATTGCTCATGAGTGTGAGTGTGAATGGTTCTCTGTCTGTTTGGCCCTGTGACAGATACATGACCTGTTCAGGGTTTACTCTTCCTCTTACTCTATGGTAGCTGGGATAGTCTCACCGCCACCTTGACCCTGAATTGGATGGATGGATGGATGGATGGATGGATGGATAGATAGATGGATGGATGACTTTAAGTACTGGGCTTGTGGGTTGAAGTTTTAACTGGATAATAATTTGCAGCTTTTAGCTGCTCCCTTGTCACAACAGTTGCCACAGCAGGTAGGCCCACATGTTTTGACTTGGCAGAGTTTTACATCAGATGCCCTTCCATATATAGGCCTCAAGGGATTTGTGTCTTCAGCAAAAACCCAACCAGCATCTCTTTGCTTGCCAAGCAAATGTGTAAACTACTACACAATGAGCCACCTATTAGACCAACTTCCCAACTAAGCCTTAAAATGCTAAAGGCATGACCTTAGGACTTTCAGTTCTAGCCTCTAACCTGAAAGGTTTTCTATTCTTGATATTCAGTAGAATCCAAATATAAAACATAATCTTTTTTTTTCTTTTTCTTTTTTTTAGACAAGATTACCCTGAAAACAGTAGTAATACCACTTTCTACAATTGCAACGCATTTCCGACATTGTAATTGTAACCAGGATGGGGCTTTGCGTAGTCTTTATAATCTGCTTAGATGTGTGAGGCGCTTAGAAAAATCTACTGGTTTTGACTGTGAGGTTGTGTGAAGGTTGTCTTTTTGTTTTAAAAAGAAGCACTGCCTGGCAACATTTTGGCTTCTTGATCATTTTTACTGACAGCGCCTAGATTTGAAGCACACTCTCTACTCCAAAGTTGATAAAAAAAATACAATCCTACCAACACAAGTAGTGTAAAAATTAACCACAAAAAGGAAATGTCCCTCTCTTCCATAAATCCGTATGTCCAGGAGTGACTTCAAACCTTATCTTTAAAGTCCTTTTTATGTCAGCATGCACAAAAAGGTTTATTGAACCTGGTATGTGGTTTTGAATCTATAAAGATGCAGGGTGGAGGTCATATCTGTGTACCTGTTATTGGTCCAAGTTTTTTTTTCTTTCTTCCTTCAGCTCTGTGCTGGTGCTCTTCTGTGAAGGTGAGCCATGATAGGGTCATGATTCTCCTGTTGGTACTTTGATTCAGGCATGGACCGTAAACAACTGCTGTCTTTTCATTTTAAGAACCTATGCTGCTTGAAATGGCTTCAACAACAGGGCAACTCAACATTATGGAAAAGTTTGTCTTTATCTGAGCTTTTACTGTGAATTTCACGAGGTAAGAATACGACAGAAATGAATCTGGAATATTTTAGACAACCTTGACTGATGAAATTACATTCCCTTTCCTTTTCTGTACACTCCCTTAATTTTCACTCCTTTGGGGATACAATTTAACAGTGCTAGCTCAAGAGAAATGCATAGTATGCAAACCTTCAGCTGGAACTGTAAACAAAATGGCATGCACAATTATCATAATTTATAAAAGAGATAGAAGCAATATGCTATAAATTTACAAAACCATTTACTGTTAGTTTCTGAATACTGGACGGTGCTTTGGAAAAAAGATGAAATAACCTTTGGATTAAATGGAAAGTTTATAAATAAGTTAGGGTAAATATAATCTGCTTTATGCATTCACTGAGTTGGGATTCACAAAAAGTTATTCTGACAAGTTTAGAAAAAAATGTGTTCTTCATTAGCACGGTGTATAGGATATGAATACAAAGTTCAACAAAATGGTCATTTAAATTCCTAAAATCAGTTTTATGTCCTGGCTGGAAGGTACAGCTAGCCATTGTTACTCAGCAACGTTGCTATCATCTGTCAGAAGAAGAAAGGCAGGACCAAGGTCAGCAAGGCTACATGTTGCTCAGCTCGTCAGCAATGTGACGGGAATGCGAACTGGAAATTAAATGTGCTGCGCTTTACACACACACCTGACCTTGTTCCCATCAACTGACCAAAATATTTTCTCAGATTTTTTTTCTGTTCACATTGCTTTTTAAATCATTTATTCTTTGCCTTTCTTATGTTCAGTGATTGCTACAAAAAGTTAAATCAATTATCTTTCTTTGTTTAGCAAACTGGCTGATTTCCTTCAAACACTGTGTCTGTTAACACACAGTGTTAGCAACAATTTGAGCAAATAACTACAAAGCACTACATTCAGGTCTGTGGTGTTTGAATTGTACAACCCCCCACCCCACAGCAAACATGAGCTAAATGACCCTAAGCTCAATACACATCCATATGGAACTTTTCACACACAAGAAAGAAGCTGGAGCACCAGCTGAGGAAACACTTCAGCCCTCTTTGTAAAAGAAAACCCATTTTAAAAAGCCAAAAATATAAGCATCTTATCTGCTGATTCATGCTGACTGTAAACATAATGTTGATGCATGTTGTCCAGCTATTGTTTAATTAGCACTCTGAGCTTTTCAGTATTTTGCATCACTGAAGATTGAATATATCCTTAAACACACACACACAGAGGGACAGGGAGTTGGCTAAAAAGTTTGGCTGTAAGAGACATCCCACCACCAGTTCCTGCAAGTCGCTTTGCAACCCACTTCCAACCCAACTCATCCTTTCATGCTTTTTCAGACTTAGCAAATATCACGACTGGGTTCTCTGTTCACCAGCTCTGATGTTCCATGTTTGCACATGGAAGTGCAGGAAGGTCTGTAACAGTGCAGTGCGTATTAAAGCCATACAAATTATTGCACAACGTATACATTTTCTTTTGACAGTAGAGGCACTGACTGAAATGATGTTTTAGCCCTTGATGTTCAAACTGCAGACACTTCAGATGCCCTTCTTTCCATGATTCTTTTGATGGAAAAGTTTTGAGAGTCTTGCTGTATTGCTTTAATCCATTCCTTCCACAGTTTTGAATGTCTGGAGGTCACTGGCAATCACTTTAGCAAGCTCTCCATCTATCTTCTCCTCCTCTCTCTCGGCGGGTTTATGATAATCGTGAGAAGATTTAGGCCTTATCATAGTGGCTCCATGAGATCTTGGTGCCTGGCGAGGTAATGATAGCAGTGATGTATGCTTGTTGCTAGTTCCACAGGTGGAGATTGACAGTGGATGGGAATGATCATTATTTAGTAAGTTGCTGGTTCAGTCCCAAGCTCCTTATTTAAATGTCGTAGTATCCATCTATCCATTTTGAACCCTAGATTACAATGTCTGTGATTAAAGAAAATTGCTAAAGAGCTGTATGAAAGCCTAAATGACTGAACGTGGCTCACAGTGTGTAGCTTGTCCAGTGATTAATCAGGCTAGAGCTAGAAATGTGTAATATAAATGCCATCAAACTGGAAATATTAGTACATTTCCAATTTAATGATGTGATGGTGAATTAGGCAGATTATTCATCATTACTGCAATACTGTCATCTGTTACACAATTGGATTGTATGTTTTTACATGGCAGGAAACACCGTCAGTTGATCATGCTTGACAAACTGTATTTTGATTTGTAAATAATACACACACCTGTATGTTTTTATTGTTAAAGTGTAACTTTTAGTCTAACAAATGCAGCTTTCTGTTCAAGTTTGGCTAACACAGTTTGTGTGTATGCCAGAAACAGCCCAATGGCAGGTCACAGCAGGCACCAAAAACAGCTAATGCACCCAAACAGGTGGCAGAAAGCACTATGTAGGGTCATCTCTGTAGAATTTCATTATAAAATAATAATTTAAATTGTAAAAAATATAGGAGGCCCCGGGGCCGACCTAGGACACACTGGAGAGATTATATCTCTCAGCTGGTCTGGGAATACCTTACCTTAGCTTTTAATCAATGCTCAGGTGGTACTAAGGGGCCCAAAGTGTGCTCAGAGCAGTCTAGCCATTTCACTCTGACTTCTAGCTTCACCAAGACATTGTCATCCATGAACTGAATAGTTTCTCTCTTTTTGGCTCATTCTCTCTAGAGTCTAGAGAGGTTCTCTATGGTCTAGAGTCTAGACCATAAATTAACCTGATTGTGAAGGAAAATCCTAGTAGATAGCAGCAGCTGGTCAGCCCATCTGGCATCAACAACCATGCCATGTTCAAAGTCACTGAAATCACTTCTTGTCCACTCTTGAGGCTCATTTTGAACTTCAGGATGTTGTCTTGACTAGGTCTACATGCCTAAATGCATTGGGTTGCTTCCATGTGATAGGTTGATTGGCAGTTGAACAGGTTTACTTAAAAAGGTGGTCGGTGAGTGTATGACTAGCCAATTTGCAAACAAAAACAGTCACTTCAAAAGAAGCCTAATTCCACGGGGGGGGGAGCAAACCAAGAATCCTCCCTAGCTAGCTGTCGTGTGAGGTGCTCAGGGGATCCCGCCCTAATCCTCTGACTCTCTGCATGCAGATCAGTTAAACACCCAACACTACATTTTTAACCTGAGGAAACAGTTAAAACACAGGTAAAATTGGCTGACTTGACACGATATTGAAATTAGCAATTGAAGTAGAAAGGGTTCGTTAAATTTGAGGAAAGACTCCATATCCCAATGCTAATTTCACAGATATGTGTAAAAGTGCTGAATGACAGTGCGTAAAGTCGTCTTCTACGAAGTCTACCTTACAGGTGACCAGCTCATCTGTCGCAAATTGTTTTCAGCATCCTCCCTCTACTTTTATTGTCCACTGACTTGTTTCATAAAGGCTGCACTCCTGAGAGATTTCCTGAGGCGCCTAGCTGTGATTACACAGCTTCTTTCATACCACAGTCATTCTCTTTCTCTTCACATTTTGATTGGCTGAGGTAATGGAAACATTAGCCAGCATGGTCTTATTTTCCCCTCTTCAGTCCAGATTTTTCATGCCTCGCTTGATGCTTGTATGCACCATCAAGGTTTGTAGCTTACGCCTTAGAGCAGTTTTGCAGAAGCTGCGCTACTGACGAATAGGGAGCACTGGGATTCATTTTAACCACAAACAAATTCTACAGGATCTTAGCTCTCACAAAACGGCAACATGTATATTTTATTCACAACTTTATTATATCTTAATCTAATCTTATCTAATCTCTTTCCACTTTACACCATCTTAGGAAATATTGTCTCAAAACTTGCTTCACATCAAAATACCATAAAGGTTTTTAGTAACAGCATATTGAGAAAGTTATAGTCTGTATGGCACCACTCCTTGCTTTACATCTGGTATCTGACTATAAATAAAACCACAGAAATCATAGAAAACATACATGGAAAGATGAAAACATGAAAGATGTTGCAAATTGCTTTATTGTTCCAGCATATATGCCTTTCCATATTCTACTAATCTTTAACATTGGAGTTCAGAAGCTTAATGAAGGGACAAAATAAAAACAAACAAAAACAGCCTCTATAAGTGGTTATGTTCCTTCATTTCAATTACCTTTATTGCTGTTTTGTGCTGGTGGTCCTGCTTTTCATTTGCTTTGTCGGGTTACTTTCTCTGATGTCGCCCTCTAGGACTCTGCAACAGCACATCAACATGATGTAACTCCTAGCCCCATACAGCCTCAAGTGTCTTAAAACAAAATGAAACATTTTGTTGCATTTTTTGTCCATGCTGTGGATGTTTTTTCTGAATGTCAGAGCATTAAGATGAGGACCACTAAATTTAAAAGCATGTTGTCTGTTTGGGGTTTTTGTGCTCCTTTCTATCTTTATTCTAGTATTTGATTTGCAGGGGGAAAAAAACCCTCCTAAGGCTGTGTTTGTATCTCCCCCCCAACTCAAACAAATTACATCCTAATAATGAAAAAGACTAAAACACTGACGATACTAAAATCATACATGTTTAAACCGTAAAAGCTAAACCGAAATGAGCAAACTCACTCTGGAAGCTAAGAAGAAATGATTAAAGGTTAAACAGCTGTGGGAACAGATGACCATACAGGTAAATCAGCTTCAGTAGAAAAGAAACATTAAAAAGGGGGAATTCAAAGCAGTCTGAAGCCTGAGCAATTTGAAACCTTACCAGTGTTTCATATAATAATCCAACCCAGAAGCTTAAACATACAATATGGCTAAAATAAGAAAAAAGCATTAGATGGGGTGGAGTTTGCATGTTATCTCCGTATAAGTGTGGATTATCTCGGGGCAATTTGTTTTTTTGATAACTTCTTGTCATAACTTCTTGCGTATAGTCAACGGCTTGCCCTGCATCAAGGAGCATTTCATTTAGAGACATTCAGAGTGAGGCACTAAGTCTCACACTGTTTGATAAAGTTGCCCATCTTATTGTGGTGTTGAAAAGGTGTCTGCAAGGGCAAGGGTCAGAAATAGACTCCCATCAGAGAACATATTAACATAGGTTTTAGAATGTATTTGGTCATTTGCATGCACGATAAAGACAGGTGACATTAATAAATGCTTTGACATTAATAAATACTCCAAGAAGCAATGTGTGTTTTTAAAAGTCTTCAGAGAAAAACCAGAAAGACAAGAGGCAATCTGATGCTTGTTTATCAGCAATATCATAGATATGGGTCACGGTCCGCAGTGGCTGACCGTGTGGAGAGTGTTTGGAGGACCCAGGTGCAGACACAGATGAGCAGAAAAATTAACTTTAAACCTGGAATCTGACATGACATAGGGTGTGGAACACAGACGACGCAACACAGATTGAATGAAACACAGAGACTAAATGCACACAAGGGATGATCAAGGGAAGTGGCCACACATGGGAGCACAGCTGACACACATGAACCTAAAGACAGGACAGGAGAAGTGAAACTAAATACACTGACATTGGACACAGACTTTCAAAGTAAAACAGGAAACATGGAGATTAGACATGACATGAACTTAACATAACCACACAGACATGACACATGACAGGTAGACGCACGAACCAGGGAGACTGAGTACAGGAGGAGATGACATAAACAACTAAGAAACAAAGGAGTAAACAGCAACCTAGAAATTAACTAGATGAACTAAACTAGGGCACAAATGAATACCAAAGATACATAAAAAAAACCTCAAACACTGGGTCACACAACCCAGGACCATGACACATATGGCCTTGGCAACAGATAAGCTCTTCCACTTTTTTAGCCTTTACTAATTTCCAAGATGATCATCAGAATCAGTAGGAGGCAAATGTGTGATGTCAGACAAAGTCAGTGTACGGACCAGTTAAAGTTTGTTTCTTAAAGTCAATTAGCAGATACATAATGACTGCCACTTGCGGAGTTACTGGATTGGAAAGAGCAGCCATAATTCCAACCTCTTTGACCATCCTACTGCTGTCTGCTATTTGAGTTGTATAGTTCTCTTTTTTTTTCACTTTAACTTTGTATTTTTATGTTTTTGGAATTACTTCCTGGTTGTGATGTGATGAATCCCTATTTTTTTTCAAAATGCCACCATAGTTGTTTTGCTAATCATTTGCACTCTTAAAATGAGAGGTAAATTAAAGTGAGAACAAATATTTATGTGCACATATCTCAAAATGTTGATACTCACAAATTAGTGCATTCATAATTCTGCTTTTATTCTATTATATTAATATCCTTATTGACAGTTTGATCAGGATCACACAAGGTGTAGCTTGTCTTGGCTAACTACTGTTGCTAGCTAGTTAGCAGTAGCATATACATCTCAGTAAATTCCTCTTTAAGTCAAAGCAACGCCTTTCTAGAAGCAAATGTTTTTGAAGTGCCTCAGGACACATATTTGCACAGTTATTTTTAAATTATTATTAAGATGAAAATGAAAAAAAAAACTTTCATTTCAATTAGAAATCAATCTGACTCTGACTCTCTCATATTGTCTGTGGTCAAAGCAATATTTCTATGTGCACACTTGTGCTGTTGTATTTCAACTATTTTTACTTTTACAATATTTCACATCCTTTCACATCCAGCCTACAATGGTAATTTCCTCTCTGCATCATTTGGTGCTAAAAAAGTATGTGAGGTGTTGTCTCACATATGCAAAATCCAGTGATAAAGGCAATAAAATGCCAAAAGGGAGGAGATGGTTGATATATTGAACAAGTATAGCAAATAGCTCCAAAACAAACATCACTCATTTTTATCACAGGCTGAGTGAAGTGTTGGGTCTATCAATTCAGTGAGCTAAAATCTTCAATAGCATGAAAAACAGCAGCAAAAATAAATATATTTTTTTAAAAGGTGACTATGTAGAGATATAAAATAACATAAATCACAGATGCATTAAAAGCTGAATTGTGTTGACATTTTTATCTCTTTCATTTTGGTCACTTTGGTGGTACTTTCTGTCTAGTGTAAGTGTAAACCTTAGTTCAACTTTGTTATTTTTATTTCTATTTTTTGCCATATTAAAGCCAACCGTTGATACAATAAAATTGAAAATGAGCTCTGGAGAATGAACATGAGCTGTAATTTACTTTTGGAGCAAGTAGTTGGAATTGGCACTACAATCTGGTTTGCCTCTTACCTGTAATTATTTTTATTTAATTTAATAACTGTACAGTACTCTCTGTTTATAGTAACCATTGTCCTTGATGTAAATATGTAAGAAAAATTGTGTATGTTTCTGTTCTGTGTACTGTTTGTTTGTATATTTGTCTTTTTGGCTGCTGTTACAACCAAATTTCCCCTTGTGGGACAATTAAAGGATTATTCTATTCTATTCTTCTAATTTGAATAAGAGCTAAATTATCACAACAGTGTTCTTTGCCCATTAAAATTTCTTTCTTGGCATTCTGCTCAGGGTTGAAACATAATTTCCCGTCTTGCTCCTCATATTCAAAATGGACATGAAAATTACCCGGCACTGAATATGTAATAGGGCTAGAAAGCTGAGCAGGGAATAAGCCAGGAACATGCCATCGGTGTAGCTGCCCACTGCTGAGGCGTTTAATCCTCTTGGCTACTTCAGTCTGACTTCCTGTCTACTTTTCAATAGTTTGAAACTCTGTCAAAGCAATGTGGCTCTCCCAGGCCAGTGCATCTTTATTATCATTACTCCTTTTCACTGAATAAATGTGTCTAGAAACAGTCGGTGCAAAAAGCTGGTACCTCTGTGGCTTTTCCTCCTATTTAGTAGTGTAATACTCTGACAGGAGTATAATCAAAGGCAGGTGTCTTGGCAAGCTTGAATTAGTTGCATGTCAGTATATCAACTGCTGGGGTTTACTCAGCTGTTTCTCACACATGAGAAATATGCTTAGGGACTAACTGTATAAAAGGTAGCACCAATTAATGTCAGTTGATATTTCAATCACCGTAAGATTCATTCACATTTGAACTCCATGAATATGGAAATATTATCCTGACCTTCTTGTAACATAATTACTATTATTGTGATGTAAATGAGGTGGAAAGCACTCAAAGACAGCAGCATCTGGGTACTGGGGCACCGGATTTAATGTATTCTCATTAGAAACAATTTAATGCAGTTCAAAACTGTACACTGAGTTCACTGAGCAGAATAAGTCACTTTGCAGCTGGTGGTGCTACCTGCATGAGTTGCAAACTTGGCTGATCATCAGTTTTTGGTCTTTGTTTTGTAATGGAAAAGGTTTGAGCCACGGCAATTAAATGTCTGTCAGATAGACTCAGAATTAATACCTCACACTCTCATCGCATTGCCTGGCTTGGGGTTCTGCCACTGGACTCACCTCACAGACATCTAGGTTGTCCTCTATGCCAGAAAGCTTATTCTAAACTGGAAATTCACTTGCAAACTCCCCAAACTCTTTGAGTTTGAATGAGGGAATGAGAAGAAAGACAAGTTCTTTAGCGCTTCATCCTTTTTGCGTGGTAGTTATGTATGTGTTCCTTCTTTGAGGAGGTCACTGATTATGTGCATATATTCTTGGAATTATTTGTTTGCATGTTTCTTTGACTTTCCAGGTTTCACCTTGACCTGTGTTAGAGCCCTGAAGGTGCTGTTCAATGGTTTCTTCTTTTCAGCTGCAGCAATGGCTGAAATGGTTTTATAAATGACAACTGAACCTTTCACCATCACTTGGCAGTGAAGGTGGGCTTTGCATTTTTATTCCAGTTCAAAGAAACTAGGCGAATGGGTGGGCAGTGTGAATATGTAATCAGCTCTGTTATAATACTCCCGACCCTCAAATCTGAACCCGACAGATGACGAACTCACTGAAATTTTGTGAAACATTCTGCTTTCCCATCACCGTGTTGTTGATTGCGCAAGAACAAGTTCTATGAGTGTCAAGCATAAAAAAAGAAGCAGGAATAAAGATTAAAGGTTGTGCTATGAAGCCATACTTAGGTACAGACAACTCTTCAAATCTGTGTGGCATGTTCTCATCTTTAACATGCTAATGTTTGGCAATTATTTGCCATGTTCACTCATTGGAGTAGATCACGAGCTGAATTATTGAACAAGCTATAATTCTGAGCTGAAGTGCTAATAATTTATCCTAAGTAGGCATGAATGTCTGTTGGAAAGTTTATGGAAATTCATTCAATAGCTGTCAGGACATTTCACAAAGAGCCACATACTTGAACCTCAGGGCAGCACAAGATAAAAAAGACCAGTGATCATCAAAGCCATCTCGATTTATCCTCTGAGATTCATGCGCAAACTTTTAAGGCAATCCACCCTCAGAGAAATATCAGCACTATGCAGTCTGGAACAGAGGCACTATCACTGTAAGGCCACAATGCTTACATTGCTAAAGTCATATGCATTTTTTTCTTTTGGACAGAGTGTGATAGGGGAAAATAATTGTTGCACATACATACTTTCCATAATCTGATCTCAGTATTAGTTTTAGGTAATCTTTCACACCTGTGAGCCTGTATACTAGCTGAAGTAGCAGATGACCTGGAAAGGAGCAGAGGTCAATCACAGATATATGCAATATTCAGAAACACAAGACTTTCCTTCTCCTTACTTACTGCCCCCAGAACATCTGAGCAATAAGCAGTGTGAACTTCTCACATGGTTTGCAGTGCTGCATTTTAGTTTGCTTGAGTTTTTTGTTGTTGTTTTTTTTAGCATTAAAAGACACTGAAGAAAGGAAAGAGTTATAGCTTTGAGACACACTTTGTTTGATTCTGTTTAGCTTATATTTATACTCCCGTTTCCAAAAATATTTAGTTGCAGTTTCTAGTTAGAACACGTTGCAGGTAACAATCAAAAAAGAAAAGCAAGTCAGTTTGACAAGTCAGGCTAAAAAGGAATAGATCTGCATACTGAAGAACGTGAGCCTGAGTCCATAGTTTAAAACATTCTGTGGCAGACTGCCTATCTGGAGCACTGGGACATTTACCAGTGGCCAGAGGGTCATTTTAGCCTGACAAGAACAGCCAACTGGAGCAGTGATAAAATAACAAGCAGGGATGAGCTGGTAGACATCTCAAAATTAACGCATCAGTTGTCATCCTCCTGCTTGTCCAGTTAGAACACTCTCTGCTTCCACCCGAATGTAATTTTATTCATAAAAAAAGATACAATAATGAAAGCTACAGATGAATTTGATGGATAATATTATTCTTACTTTTAGTAGCTCCATGGTTTAGCATTTTTCACATTCACTTAAGATGTGAAAGATCGCTATTTTGAGAAGACGCAAATCCCTTTAAGGTTGCTTCAGGAATGGCATCCAGTATAAAACTTGCCAACTCAAATATGCAGAGCTTTCTGAATAAGGGAGTTGCTGAAAAGACCTTTTTTTTTTCATTATTCAAGTTCCACCACAAGCGGAAAGCTTTCCAAATAAGTTTACAAATTAGACACAGAGCAACAAACAGTAGGGGGATTAAAATAAAATCTGTGTCTTCACATGCATTTGTGAAAACAATTGTGTGCCAGTCAGATTACAGCTAGAGTGCGTGCAGCTGATGAAATGCAGTCGGCAAACAGTGCCTCCGTGTTCCAGGGACATTCTCTCCTGGCACATTAAGCTCTTTCCAACTCCATCACAGTGCATGGGAAATTACTGTGTGACTCCAGTGGTGGCATTATCACTTAACAAAATTGAGGGAGCTTTGACGGATCAGATATTTAGTGACATTACCTACAGTAAACATAAATTTCACACGGTTGTCACATTATTTGTTTTGAGCACATTTGGGTTCTGATAGTTTTCAGCAAGAGGAGACGAGGCCACCACATGCTGAGTGGTTTCAGAACGAAGCAATCAACACCTGTGATTGATGTCCTCGGTGTGATCGCAGCTCGCAGAGCTATCTGTGCCTGATTCATAAGGGCATCTTGGATGAGGCAGTTTCTTCAATGGCTGCTGGTAATAGATCAGACGTGGTGGAGCTGTAGAGAATGGGGAACAAAAGAGCGTATATCGACGTAGCAATAATGCACCATCTCCAGCGTCGTGTAATTATCATCTGTGTTTATTATTGACAAAGAAGGTTACAAAATACAAAACAAGCCATCAAACTGATAAAGCAGAGAAAAGCCACCTGCAGAAAGAAAAGTGCACAAAAAACCCCACACTGCATCAGATGGAAACTCATCAGGTAGCACTTCACAAAAGCCTGAGTTCATGTTGCAGACAGTGCACCGTGCAGAACAAAAAATCTCCATCGCAGCTGTTTGTCAAAGAAATATGTTTCAACCGAGAAC
This sequence comes from Pundamilia nyererei, assembly GCF_000239375.1. Classification (NCBI taxonomy): domain Eukaryota; kingdom Metazoa; phylum Chordata; class Actinopteri; order Cichliformes; family Cichlidae; genus Pundamilia; species Pundamilia nyererei. The sequence goes on from NW_005187510.1 coordinate 2,022,037, forward strand.
AAAGGAAGAAATTGAAACTTGTACGAATAAGAGGTACTTTACGCTACAACTACTACAAACCACGGTCTTTTTCTTCCACTTTGGAGTTCAGCCCCCACCCGCTGTTGTGAAATGATGGTAAACACACTGATGGAACAATAGATCAAAATGAGCTATTATTTCAAAAAAAAAAGAAAAATACAAAATCCATTTTGCTGCCACATGTTTGAAAACACAATACCAATTGAATTTCACATTGCACTGCACAATCAATTTCAAGCAACTTCACAATATTGACAGAAAAAAGCCTTTAGATTAACACAAAAAAGGCCCTTCTCACTGAGCTCCTTACTTATTTATCCCCTTGAGCCGTCTTCAGTTTACACACACTGTACACGTAGCTCAAAGAAACACTAGAAAATTCATCCTTTAATAGCGGGGTGTGAGCAATATACACAGTGTGGATTGCGCCAGCTCAAGTATGGCACGTCGTTGCGATCTATTTACACCTTCCATCATTGCTCTGTTGGGTTTTGCTGAGCGGATAAATCCCACAAAAGTGCTGCAATCTGCAGTTTCAGTGAATTACTGTCACGACTGTTACCAGACCCTTTAACAAACAGCCTCTCTTTCTGCACATCAGAGCTACACATTCTTCTCTTATCATTATGATACACCGGCCACTCACCCCCCCCCCACGGGCTCTGATTCCACAGCTGTCATAGTCACAGTAGCCAACAGAAGACTTTAGTGTTTGTCACTGTTTAGTTTGAAATCCACAGAGAAATCGTTAGACATCAGTGGATTTTAAATTGAGAAAGCAAGATAAAGTTGTTCTCATATTTAGACCTATTTTTAAAAGGTCACATAATTCCACATCTGTGTTTTCCCTGTAGTGCTGTAGCAAGACTAAAATGTCATGTGCATTGGATTTATGTAAAATCCTGTACTAGCCTTCTAGTGGTACATTAGCAACGGAAAAAGAGTTTTGTATTTGCTTTTGTGTATGGTAGGGTTGGTAAAACGATATCCTATGGGGCTGAGTAATGCAGACAATATAAATATTTATCATGACAGAACATTTTAACGACTGAGAAATGAGAGGCTTTGATGTACAGGTGATACAGTGTATGCAGTCCAAGCACAGAAACAAAACAAAAGTCGAATATTGTACAGAACACTCAAAAATGTAAACATAAAAGAAAGTAAAATGTTACTTTACAGCAAAAGCACTTAGTTACATTACAGATAAACTTTATAAAATGCTTGATGATAAATAAAATGAAAACTTGAACCCAGGAATCTGCTGGGACGCATCTAAATGAACCTCATTTATAGGTTCACTGTAAACTCTTGAACACCTGCGCTAGCATCTAGTTGTCCACCCCACTGAAATAATTTATCTTTATTTTAGTGTGTTTAGTGTGTTGCTATTTCAACTATAGTCCAGTGTGACAGCATGTCATGGTAGAGGGTTCACATCCTCTTGGTCTACTCATGAATGTTGCCGTGTGCTGTGAATAAGATTAACAAAAGGAATAATACAACATGGGCACCTGCTCCATGCTAACACACACCTGGCCAGAGAATGAAATTATATCAAAATGTCATTAGACTGACAGAAAGTCATCAACCGAACTGTCGATGTAACAGAATACTACTATGATTAGTTGTCAGTGTGCAATGTGGTATGCTTATGGCATACTTGTGGTGATAAAAGTAATCGTCTGACTGTTACTAACCACTTTAGGTCAAAGGAAAATAAGAGCTCCATTCCCAGAACAGGGAGAGGAAGCTGGGCAGAGTCAAGCGAATAGAAAGTGATCGCTCAACAGTCACATCAGCCATAAATATGAAGAACAGTTGTACATAAACAAGGTCTCATCACACAGCCAGTTCCTAGGTTTGAATCCACTGTATGTTCTCACTGTGCCTCTATGGAGTCACTGTGGGTACTCCTCTAGGACGTGTGTTGTGCTAACAGGTGATTCTAAATTGCTCTTAGCTGTAAAGGTGAGCGTGGATGGTGGTCTGTCTCCGTGTGATTGTTTTGCAAGAGACTGGCGAACTTCCCAGGGTGCACCCTGCCTTTCACCATATGATAGCTGGGATAGGTTAAGAAAATGAAATGAAAATGAGTGAACGTCCATTTAGTATATACTTCTGTCTGAAGCTGACTATTTAAGTATTGTTTGATAATGAGGGAATGGACTAGGGATTAAGCTGTGTTTCAGGCACACTCTGGAGTTTCTCCTTTTTTTGTTCACTTGCAGTGAAAATGTTTCTGATCAGCTGGCAAATTGAATTTAAATATGAAATGTTCGACCAAATGGGGACTCCCGGGGGAATATCTGATCTCCTCAACATCCACAGCAGTGTTTGCTAAATCTGTCTGTCTGCTGTTTCGTACTGGATGGAGAGAGAGCTGTTTGTTGAAAACAGCTGCCTGCTGTAGCTGAGAGTGGCACTATCAGACTAATGGGAACAAACAAAGAGTTAAGCGAGACAGCTAAATCATTTTAAACTTGCCGTAAAGGTTTCTAACGGCAAGGCTATTATCACAAAGACCTATGACATCCACTAATGAAATTTCCTTTTGAGTGTGACTACTACTTTAATGTCTTATTCAACAGTCTGGTTTTGTTTAGTGGGAGAAAGATGAGATGAGAAGGCACCCTACTTCCGACAAATTTGTCATACAGCTATACAGCAACTTATAACAAATCGGTGCCATGCAAGTTTATACTATAAAGCTTATGGTAAAGTTAATAGAAAAGGTGATTTTGTATTACATCATAGGGCTGAGGAGGATCACTTCCTGCATTAATAATTAAGACTTCCTATTTTATGATATTTTCTCTCTTCTTGCATTTCACACAAAAATGCAAGAAAGCCTACAGCACAGGGCAGCTCATCCTATTTGTCTTCTGGCAAATGTTGTTGTCAAATAAAACAAACATTTACAAGAGGAAAAAATCTTGAGAAATAAAGCTGGAACCTGTATATTCAATACATGTCAGAATCAATACTGGAGCTGTCAGAATCTCTGATACCACCTTCAGGTGGAAAGGTTGTTTCTAGTCAGGCCTTGACATCCCTGCTCGACGGAGAAGGCTCTTCATATACCATCTTTTTGGCATTTGGCAGGATGCTGGCAGGTAGGTACTGAGCAGACGGTGTGTGGAGCTCATCCATAACTGTGGTGAAGTGGTCAGGACTTTCCCCGTTGGACGTTTCCTTGATGACACTGTAGGTGAGGGCCACGCTGTAGGAAGCAGGCTTCTCCATGCGCTGAGGGCCACAGTGACACAATTTCTTAAAAGCGGCACGAAACTTCTGAGACATGGCGTTGTAGATGATGGGGTTGATGGCACTGTTTAGGTAGATGCAGAGACGGCAGAAGAGCAGGAACCAGGTGTCCAGGTAGGGCTTGTCCAGGAAAGAGTTGACCACCACCAAGGTACGATAGGGCATCCAAAGTAAGGCGAACAGGATCACCACCACAGCGAGCATCTTTGTCACCTGGGAAAAAAATTCATTCATGTGTTAAAGAAGCTTTTTTTTTTTTATTTAACTTTTATTTTTACAGGTAATCTCACTGAGATTCAATAACTCATTTACAAGACGAACCTGTTTCGGACAGCATAATAAAAAGTTTTTAAATGCTCATCAGGTGTAAATGAAGCCCAACACATTGCACTACTGCACAGCTTTTTACCCAGTAAGCTATGAGCCAGCATGCACAAAACCAACACCCTCTCATGCATCGACATTGTCTTTACATGCAGCTGCGCCTTCCCCACAGTTAAATGAAAAAACATCTTTATGTGGTGTATGAAATTTCACCCCTAACTTTTTTTTTGCTAATATTAGTTTTTGTCTGTAACTAACACTCTGCATAGTTTTGACTGTGATTCCTTTGGGATTTAATTTATTTAATGTATGCAACTCTGTAGTTCATCTACAAATTTGTTCTCAGTGTGGTCAGCCTATCAACATCCCTATTATACAGCTGCAGAACATCAAACACTTCTGCTTCTCATTGGAAACATTCAGCTGGTGAAGTGGCTTTTCCTGTGAAACAGCCTATTTGTTTCAGATGTCAGAGCACAGTACAATGTGTTAAAATAACTCTACACAAAACAACAGCAACAACAAAACAAATCCTTATTAGTGACCACAGGTGTCACCAACTGACCAGATAATCTACCGGTAAGTTGTTTTTTTTTTTTAATTTCAAGGTTCATGTGAAGGCACTGGAATAATTTGAAAATTGGTGGTGTTGCCAAATTGAATAGGCAAAATGTAAAATTCTAAAGAAAAAAAAAGGTAAAATCAAATCCTGAGGCGGGGATAAGCAGTTTACCTCCTGACCTTATGAACCTTTGTTCTCCCGCCTTTAAGCCACCTCCACCCAGCCACTGTGTTGGTTATTTAATCTCTTTACAATGGGTACAGCCTGAAATGGCAAACAAAAAGCTTAACATGTGCTTTCATGGCACAAAAAATGTCCTTAAAAACAGCACGCCATGATTTAAAAACTCATGACAAAACTTCTGACCAGGGTTCAAAGATTTAAAACTGCAGCATATATGGGGTCATCATTCACCTGCTCCCACATGGTGGAGCGTTACTACAATATTTAAAGACAACAATATTGAGCTCAGAAGAGGAAAGCTGCCCCAAACTAAATTTCAAAAAACCTTGTTTTAAAAAATTTTAAACTTGTCACGACCATTTATTTATATCAGTATCAATATGAGCTGATAACAGCTAAGCAAACAGCTGGTGGTTCAGCTGATACACTTCTGTGTTTCCCACTTGCAAATCTCATATACAACGGGACCCACCTCCAGCTCAGCTCCTCATTTTTATGCTGTGTCTGACTTCATCAATGTCATGCCATTGATGCCTGCTCGGATCTGTGTTCTTAGGGGTCATGCTGCACCTCTCAGCCTAAAGCTTTTCACGCATGCAAATACAAAGGCAGGAAGGTGCCAGCGCTGAGCCTTACTGTCAAACATGGATTACTGTGGACAGTAATAAGAGTTTCCTTTGACCATAGTGGTTATGAACAAAATTTGAATGTCAGAGCTGAGTAAATGTGTCCAAGTTATCAAGTGGGTGTTTTCTTCGACCTTTCCAGTTTGGTGATTGGAAATTCTGAGTCCCTATCAAATACAGAACTCTGCTTTTGTCTTTAGACCTTTGTGCTCAACTTTGATCATCTGGAACCAGCAAACCAAGACACTGTCACAACCTTTGGACATTTTCATGAAAAGGTTGCCAAAAATGGTCTAACTTATAATACAGCATGCTATAGTACCAGAAAATCACCTGTTTCAAGCCAAAAACTCTTCTTCGTTCACCTGATTGCACTTGTATATACTAGGGGTATAATTTGAATTGAGAACTTTGTTGATCGTAAAAGCTGTGAAAATGCCAGCAGGTCTGCTCGAACATTGCAACAAATAACATGGCTACACATACACCGAGGCGTGGATTGACCTTTTTACTGCTGCACTGGGGTTTTGCCAATTATTTATCTGGTAAGTGTTTTAGGGTGGAGTCACTCGCATTGTACAAAAATCACCTGAATTAGCAGCACACACCAGATGGGTGTACTGTGAAGCAAGCTTATTAGGTTTACATGTACAGTGTGTTCCTATGTCACTCGAGGATAATGACATCAGAAAAAACAAAAGTGAAAATGGGTCCTTTTTACAGCGGATTTATACAAAATTTGGGTGTGCTGCATAAGCACACCCCTCAGGGACTGGATAGTTTTTACCATGATTCTAACATGGGAAAGAGGGACAAGTATACTGCTGATCAGCTTGTTGCTCAATTGGTGCATCACTTAATCAAAGCAACATTGATGCTACACATCAGTGGCTCATACCAAACTATCCAGTTAAAAAAATGAAAAGATTTGATGAGATAAAAATCTTTCCAGCTTGAAAGTCTCTCGTCAATATTAGTGACCTATTTGAACACCTATTTAATGTTTATATAATTTATTAAGTAACTGGATCAAATCGTTAATCACAACTTTACAAAGATTGGATTTATTAATTTAGTTGCCGGGTAAAAATCTTGATGTTTAAACGTGCATGTAATCAAACCGTATCCATATTCATGACATGTTGTCTCAGCTGCAGTGAGGTGAGTCTAATTGACTTGGATAGGGGCAGAGCAAGTGCCATCAGCAAGTGGAGTGCCTAATCTTAGCTGCTGTTGACATTTAGGTAACTCGGTAAGGTATGTGGTAGGAGGAAGGGGTTGTTGGTTGTGTCTGTGTTGAGTTGTGAATGCTGACGATAACAAGCAAATGTGGCTGTGCTTTGGCAGAAATGTGTTAGAATAAAAACCCCACTGATGGAGAAAAGGCCTAAAAGTCTATTTGAGTTAGGGTTAACTGATCTGACTACCCAGCAGAGCATGGAGCTCCCTCAGGGTTACCACACCCCCTTGTCATTCCAGGAAGACTTCTTCCCCTGATCTGATAAACAAACATCTCTCCCTGCAGCCTACCTAGGTGTCTGGCATGGCGTCCTTACCTTTAGAGGATTCAGTTTTATTCATAAAACTGTTTTTAAAATGTTAAAAAGAAAAAACTAAACAGAAGATAGATAGTGAAATTGTTTTAGACTGTTTAGCAGTACTGCATGTGGCCGTGTGTTTAACAAAAGACATAGATAAGATAATTCATTTTTTGGCCTATATTTAGGATGGACTATCTCAAAATTTCTGCTTCTTATTCAGTCCTAAACTATAGAATCTCCTCTGTTCCACGAAGAAAGAAAGAAAGAAAGAAAGAAAGAAAGAAAGAAAGAAAGAAAGAAAGAAAGAAAGAAAGAAAGAAAGAAAGAGAAAGAAAGGGAGGGAAATGAACTGGCTGGTTTTACACTCCACCAGGCTCAGTTACCAGTACTTTAGGAACTAAAGCTTAATGGAAAGTTTTCAGAATAAAATACGATTAACAGAAGCTGCGTTTAGGTATATGAATTTGTCCTAAACCCCTCCATAAACCCCCTTACTAAGACAGGCCCTCCCTGTTGTGCTAGAGGGACAGTATAGTTTAGGCATTTGCATGGTCTGCTTGGGTCCGAGTGAAAATTCGTCAGGAGAGGGTGAGGTCTCACCCTTCAGACGTGTCTGAAACGCAACAATCCACCAACTACTCATGCGCCGTGACTGCAGACACGTGTGTGCCTGCAATGTCGGCCTGAAATACAACCATTAAGAATGTAGCCCCGCCTCTGATATGGGTGCAGCATTGATGGAATTGCAGTTGAGGATTTTTGAGATTTTTTTGTTTTTTGCAGGATTTTTAAATTTTTACCCCCTCACACGGAGATAAGGACGAGAAGACATATTCTAATTTCTCTCAATGTCTGTAATCCACGAAGCTGTGGATCTTTCACTAAAGAAACGGCTTTTTAAAAAGCGTTCTTTCTTTTTAAAGAAACGCTTATAAGCCAAGGAACCCAGGTTGGGTGTTCTCATTCTGTTTCATGCGGTACAAGATCTTCCAAATCCCAAACAGACGGGTTTTTTCCTGTCACCATAAACTTAGACTAGCATAACTGAACGCAGGGCTACATTTCATTGTCAGAATATCTATCTGGATTTAAAAAGAAGAAGAAAAAGCAGAGAAGCAGAATAAATCTGCTGGAAATGAAACATTTAACTTGTTTTTAATTGGAACGAAATACAGTCCCTCCGCAACCCAACTCACGCAGAAAAGTGCTACAGGGATGATGGCGACGATAATGAGCTACCTGTCTGCGGGAGGCAGCCGTGGTGCTGCTGGAGGAGCTGGTGCTAATCATCCTCCCTCCCTGAGTCGTCTCCTTCTTCCACTTCTTGGTGCTGTCCTTCGGATCCGAAGGCAGTGGATTGATGAAAAGTATCCTGGCGATCAGTCCGTACAGAACCGTGGCCAGCATGAGAGGGAGCACGTAAAACACCGTGAAATCCGTGAAGTAGATGGGCAGGTAGTGACTCCTGGACACCTTGTAGGCGCAGGTGAGCAGCACCACGTTGTCATAGATCAACTTTTTAGTGTCTGACAGAAAGAGCCACATGATGCAGTAAACAGAGGTGAGCGCCCACACCAGCATGATGATTTTCTTAGCCCTGGATAGAGTGCACAAGAATTGCGCTTTAATAGGGTGGCAGATGGCGATGTAGCGCTCCACTGTGAAGGCGGTTATGGAGCAGGAGGACGCGTTTATCCCCAGGTACTGGAAATAAGTGATGCCCAAGCAGCCCGCGTAGCCGTACACCCACTGCCCGTGCAGGGCGTCGGTGATGTTGGGCAGCCCGGCGGCCGTAAGGACCATTAGGTCAGCCGCCGCCAGGCTCACAAGGTAACAGTTAGTGGGAGTCCGCATGTGTTTGGTGGTCAGGACTACCAGTATGACCATCACATTCCCCACGATCCCAACCCCACATATTAGAGTCACCAAAAACACGCTGGCCACCTTGTATTCAAATGAATAGTCAGTCCACACTCCAAGGGTCTGGTTGTCGTGCACCGAAGTGTCATTTTCCACAGTCATGTTATCCATGGTGAGATTTTTCATGACAAGAGGAAGCTGTCGCTCTTTGGAGTTTTAAGAAAATTACACCGAGCTTTCAGAAACATGCATTACACAGTGAAAAATCTCTGCAGGGCCACAGTACGAACTGTATCCACCAAGAGCCCCTTTCTATAAATCCTTTAAAAACTTAATTTCATCCGCACAGGATCCAGTCAAACTGTCTGTTCTTCTCAGCGAAATCCATTCCACTTTGTGATATCGAAAAGCCATCAAATCAAACTCCAGCGCGCTTTTCCCTTCACACATCATAAAGAGGTCTGAAGTTTGCAGCCAGAGGAGAGGAGGTGCTGCAGGCTCCACGCTTCGCTCTCGTCTCACCGCTCACACAGTCATGACTGGGAGCTTCCTGCAGAGCATCTCTGCTCCTTCCAGCCCAGTGAAGTCACAGGCTGACGCACCGGAGCCACGAACATTTTTTTTTCAAACCAGGGACTCCCGTGGGGCCGTTCTAAAAATACATGCTAATTTTGAAAGTAATATTCCAAGAAAAAGTAAAACTAAGACAAAAGTTCTAATAAGAGGGAAAACCAATAAAGGTTTTAGAGTGATTTCCAGTTAAACTCGCATTTTGCTTTACTAGATCAGTTTCATCATCACCTCCACAATAAGTGTTCTGCTGTGTATGTGACGCAGTTATTTTTTGTTTTGTTTTTTAATTTGTTTTAATTATGCTAATTTAACATATCCAGAGTTTTAACCTGAGAGAAAAATCCCCATATTCTTAAGCCTATAATTATTCCCATCTATGTTGAACCTAATGTGGCAAACTTAGGCCCATCACACACACAAATCTCATGTAAATTTTCTTTTATATTTTTTATTCTTTATAGCCCAGAAGCCAATGATGCTTTTTCATCTTTGTTTAATGTATTTTCTGTTTATTATATGTTTGTACCGCCTCTCGCATATGAACAAATCATAGTGAAGAGTCAGATTTTTTAAAAAAAATAAAACACCTCATTCACGGGATACATTGAACTGAAATGTATTTATTATATCTAATAATAATAAAGATCAAGTTGTGTTAGGCACTCATTTGCTAGAGTTATTTATGCCGTCATATCTAATTGTAATATTATTGTACTGTGTTATAATTATGTACTCCTTAAAATGCATATAATAAAGAAAGTTAAACAAGTGAACAGATAACCCTGACTGTTAATGATTAGGAGGAAAGCACACTTATAAGCCATTAATACATTAATACTCTAAAGCCTTGTTTCTTTCATAAATAGCTCCTTTTCACCTTTAAACTCCCATTTTACACTGTAAGTGTTCTATATTGACTCAACCAGCAATTGCATAAAAATGAAAAGAAAACCGACAAATTTACTGTAATTAACAAATTGATTTCATTATTTCAGTGAGAAATGTGTCATTTTTGCATTTCACAATATTTTAATGCTTCTGCTAAGCCTTGTACAGAAACGTTGGAGGTTTTACATATTAAATATAAGTTTGCCAGGGACTTTATTGGGTATGCCTTGATAATTTGTGGGTTGAACCCCCTTTTTGCCTTCAGGACTGCCTTAATTAATGGTGTAGCTTAAGAAAGATTTTGCTCCATATTGACATGACAGCATCAAATACTTGTTGCAGATTTGTTTCTCATTAAACACTCCCATTACACCACATCCCAAAGAGCACCTTTGGGATGTGGTGAGAGCTGGTGAGTGTGGGGATCATTTGAGTACAGTGAACAAACCACAATGTTCAAGACACCAGCTTGAGATGATCTGAGCTGTGTGACATGGGATGTAAGCCTGCTGGAAGCAGCCAAAAAAGATGGGTATGCTGTGGTCATAAAGGGATGGGCATAGTCAGGGACAATACTCTGATGACATCTTTACTTCTGAATGCACTTTTTGCCCAAGGAATTGATTCCCATTGGGAAATATATTTTCTCTCTTAATCTTAGAGGTGTTTGTGCAGGAAAAACCCCAAGTGCCAATCAGTACCACCACCAGAAAACTGACACATACATGCAGCACATTATTCATTTATGCCTTACCTTTCCTTACGCCTAGTAATATTCATAAAGAGAGAGGGTAAAAAAAGCTACACAGAGTGTCAATATCCAGATACCTGGAACCACGTGAACATAGTAATGTAATAAAAGATAAAACATAATCCCATAAAGTGCAATAAGATAATACTAAACATGTTATTGAGTCCTGCAGGCACCAAAGAAAACCTGTTATGGCAGTATAAGGATATAAAATTTTCAAATATATAAAAGGTGACTTTAATATCTCCATAGTGCAATATTGTGCAATATTGTGTCATCTGTGGTAGTTCCAGAAATACTGGCAGCATGACTCGGAGCTATCTAATGTCTGACAGCAGCATATCTGTACCATATTACATGTTTTTAAGCTCATTTATGTCTCTGAGATTTGTATTACACAGTGCGTCTCTATTCAAATTGACTTGCAGGTGAACTCTGTGATCAGCGTAGCAGGGGAAAGGGCTGTCGCTGCTTCCTTCTCACTCTCTGTTGTCTACCTGCATCAACATGATTTTCTCATCAAAAAGGAAAGGAGCTGAAGGTTCACGCTGTTCAGCATTGCTTTTCCATTATACCTCTCTGTCTACATTGCTACGTAGACAGAGAGAAAGGCGGGAACCCACCAGCAACAATTTTCCTAGGGGATAACACCTGTAACATGAGCTGAGGTAGAGTTGTATGTGCGTGTGTGTGAAGTGCCTCTCAGAGGGAGAGGAGGGGGAAAAAAGTCCTCTACTGTCTACTTCTATCTCCATCTGCATGGAAATCCACTGTGGATTATCAAACTGACGCAGGCATGATTTAACTCTTTTTGATTAGCGCTCTTCCTCTCATCCCTGTGGTGTTTTTAGGCCCCGCAGACAAAAAAGGATGAGCAAACCAGCTGAGGCAGTTGCTCATCACTAGTCCAGATTACAGTGATACTGATTGTTTTCCCAGGAAAGCTGCACAGGCTTGAGTAAAAGAAGGATGGATTACTCAGATATTAGCAGAGTAGGCAATGCAGCTGTTTATATCACTGTGTGGATAACCTTCCCAGAAGGCCTGTTCAGCAACAAGAGCTGAAAGGCGTGTAGGAAAAGAGCTACTTTCCACACCGTGGCTAGATTGTCCACAGGATGTATGGATAAAAAGCAAGACAGTGTAAAAGGATCAGCAGTTATCTTGGTTTTAGGCTTCCTGAGTTGTCGCAGTCTTTAGCCAGTTGGCTTTCTTGGGATAATCCCAGCATCCTTGCAAAGGTTTTATATCAGTGTCCTTATCCAGTGGCTTTAATTCACTGTCACCTCTGTATTGATTTTCTCTGTGCTATTACGCTGCACCACCGGGTAAGTGAAGTGTTTCGGTTCAGGTGGGAGACCGCGACAGATCATCACTCATCACGGCAGAGGGGTCAAGAGGTAAAATCACACAATTTGCAGGTGGGCAAAAAATTTTGTAATTACTCCCCTGAAGAACACATCCAGGCCTACAAGCTTGCATTTAACGAATATTGATTCTAGTAATGTGCAAGATCATGCTCGCTGTGATGTAGCTGCATTCTGCTAACTGCGTACCAAATCATCATTAGTCAGGCATGTGTGAATCAAATCTGATCATTGTTTTTGTTTTCTGTTGTAGGTATTTCAGGATCATAACTGGGAGATTATTTATTTATCACTGAAGTGGAAATGTTACTGTCAGTCCCTTTCTTATTTGCAACAACGGTTTGACATTTTAGAGAATTTGATTTCTGATGCAAAGAATGAGCTGGTGGCCATGGGAGAGAGAGTCTGAAGATAGCCATCCAACTACAACAACAATCCTCTCACGACCATAACATCATATTAGACACAAACAATAACAATAACTCATTGCCAAACAAAATCTCAAACTATCCCTTCAAGTAAAAGCAGGCTAATGATGTTTGTTTTCTTTACTGCACAATGTCATAACAGTGTGAAGTTCATGTTCATCAGCTCTGTGCATCATATGATCATGTGATCATGATTCACATTCACTCAAAAATTAATCTAAGTCAAAGAGTTTTTCTCTGAAAATACCATAAAGGCATAAATAGAAATAAACATTGTTCAGTACTTGAACAAACTGTACTTTTCACAGCTAACCAGTTCAGAACTTTCACCTATGTCCTGATGCTGTTTCCAACTCTCACCATCATTTATTGTGGGTCTGCAATGCCACCTGGTGGTTAAGGTGTGCTACTGCCTTTAAATGAACAAGATGAGCTAAGCTGCCAGAAATGTGTGATCACTGACTATTAACTAAAGATAAGAGAGATCTATGCACATGTACTTAGGGTCTGTGAGTGCATTCTGGATGATTGAAAGTGTGAGCAAGTGGCTGCTATCTAGTTTTGTATTATTTGTTTGTTTTTTTAAAAGAAGTTCAAAGGCCTAATGTTGTTTGAATTTGATATCTATTGAGTTTTTGTGCTATAGAGTCCTTTAACAGTTTCCTTTGGGTTACATAGAAATGCTTTTCTTTCCTTTGTCTCCATAATTCATATTTATGAAACGCATCCCTTCAGTGTTTCTTTGGGTTGATGTTTCACCTCCAGGAATAGCCGGCTGTTGCTGAAAGATTACAGGACACAAAACAAATCGTGATGGAGAGCCAGCCATCTGATGCTGTAAAAGGGTCTCTCTATCTACTTTTGCCCAGGAGGTAAAAGAACTGTTATGCGAGTGGCTACGGATATCTGAATATCTTATCACTGGGCACATTCGCAAATTCACATCAGTCGCTTCTGTGTTAATGCAATCCATTATTCATGTGCTGCAGCTTTTAAGAAAGAGGTCCTTTTGTTCCAACTCGAAAATTCAAGGTAAACTTGAGAAGCAAAAATCGGTACTGATGGTAGTGGTGCCAGTAGACTACTCAGTGCTTGGCTCACTGTATTCACCAAATATAAATGAGTTCTTTGGCTCAAACACAAGGCTTTCCCATTTGCCCGATGAATAAAACTCATTCAATTTTCTCAAAAATGTTTGCCTTGCCCATACTAAATAGCAATTGTGACTTTGCCTGCACACAGAGATCCCAGAGCTTAACTGACGTTGACTATGTATTTGTTAAAAGAAATATGCGATCCGGACGCTAAAACATGCGGTTTGTTGTGTTTTAATTAGGCCACAGCATAATAGCTGTGAGAGATAATCAGTGTCGCAGATGGAGACACAGAGGCAGAAGACAGGAGAGACCATTATCATCAAGAGCACTGAGAGCTTTATAATGCAAAAGCAGCTGTGGCGTGAAGGGATAACATCGCATTAATTATGATAAAGAGACGATAAAGAGAAGAGGGGTCGATGAAATGGTGGATTTAATGAATTATCTGAGTTGCCTTTCTTAATTACAAAGGCTGTTTGTGTGTGTGTGTGTGTGTGTGTGTGTGTGTGTGTGTGTATGAAGGCTAATCTTTGCATGTAGTATAAATCTTTGCCTACACACACACACAAACACATAAAAGCCAGTAGGAGAGCCATTATTATCCTTCCATTGTCCCACAGTGTCTGTCTTGAAACCAGACACACCGCGTCATTTAAGAAAGTCACTGCAAATTTACTTTAAGGTCTAAAGTGCTAAATAATTTATAACAGTGTCTGCTGCCACCACTACATCGAGTATTCAAAATAAAATAAAAAAATATCCCAACTAACCCAGTCAGCCTTCCACTTAATTCCCTCGTCACCCCGCTGTCTGCCAGCACTCTCCTCTCTGGAAGGCCTTTTAAGAGCTGCTCGAGGGTTTGCGTGCCAGATTTCCCAAACAAACTCTTGTGTACACCTGCTTATTAATAATCTACTGTTCCCTGCCATGTGGCACACTTCATCATAAGAGACCTTAGCATGACCTCTAGCTGCAGGAAGCATATGGTACTCATGGCTTAGTTTGACCTACAACTTGACTGTACTTGTTATTTTCAAGCTGTGAGGCAGCTCCTAAAATCACCCACAATAACTGAGAAGATTTTCCTGCCATTTCTATTTGAAATGTGTGGACATGGCTTGAAAGAGCTCTTCCTAAACTGGTTACTAAATGTACGTGGACATTGAAACCAGTGATTTACTGAATGGGGTTGAAATACAAGAAAGAAAACAAAAAGTATGAACATTTTTTCAAACTTATGTCTTTCCTCTGTCATGGGTGAATTGTATTTCTGTCCACTGTTTCAGAAAATGTATTGGGAATCTTTCAAGGTTGTTATTGCAGCACCTTTAAAACCTACAAGCGCGGATCCCAAAAAAAAAAAAGGGGGGGGGGGGGGGGACATTGTATAAAATGAAAAAATTAATGCTATGATTTGTAAATCTCATAAACTCATATTTTGTCCGTGCAAACATAGAAAACATATCAAATGGTTAAACTTTTTTTTTTTTAATAGACTTGGTGTTACGGCCCTAGCAGGGCCTCCTCCTGAAGTTGCCTGTGTGGGCGTGTCCTACGGTCTCTCCTGCCTTAGGTGCCACCTTTTTCTTTCGGGGGTGGCTGTAGCTCAGGTGGCAGAGCAGGTCAGCCGCTAATCAGAAGGTCGGTGGTTCGATCCCAGGCTGCCTCCTGGCTGCATGCCAAATATCCTTGGGCAAGATACTAACCCCATGTTTGCCTACTGGTGGTGGTCAGAGGGCCCGGTGGCGTCAGTGTCCGGCAGCCTCGCCTCTGTCAGTGCGCCCTAGGCTACAATGTAGCTTACCATTGCCAGTGTGTGAATGGGTGAATGACTGCATAGTGTAAAGTGCTTTAAAGCGCTATACAAATGCAGGCCATTTACCACCTTTTTCTTTTGTACAGCTGACTCACATCAGCAGTTAAAGGTATTTAAGGCCAGAGAAAGATGAGCTCTGGTGCCAGAGAGTCATGTTGGTGGTTGCAGCTAGCACTTAAACTCCCAGAGACCAGCCATTTGGCTTTTCTACCTATAAAACCCGGAGGGTTGCCAAATGGCTGGTAGGCTTTTAGCTAAGCTTTAGCTTCAGCCAAGTGGAAGCTAAATTGGCTAGTCATTCATATGTATATTAGGTCCTGCAGTATATTGCAAGTAAACCTGACAAGTTTGGGACACAAACACACAAATGCAAGAACAATCATGCCACTGTGCGATGTGTTCACTGCAACAGATACACATGTGGTAAATGCAGACTACAGATACCATGGCAGTGCCAGGATTGTGAGTGATTGCTGAAAATGTTGAAATGTACTCACTCACTTTTTATTATTATTTGTAAATATGTGTACAAATGGTTGGTTTTTTGTACTGTTTTTATCAATAAATCTCAGCAACAAAGGACCTACACCCATGTGTGTTGATTTCTCCCTAAGATGGCAAACTGAAACACTCCAAGTTGGTGACTTTTGGAGATTTATTTCCCTGGATGATTGAGAATGCATCAAGATGAAACACAAAAGGAAGTGCACAGCTTTTAGCAGCTCCCCCACGCCCTCAATCACACACCCCCACTCCCCTCCCTCCAGAATTCCCAGGTAACGACCTAATATACATATGAATGACTAGCCAATTTAGCTTCCACTTGGCTGAAGCAAAGCTTAGCTAAAAGCCTACCAGCCATTTGGCTGCTCTCGGGTTTTATAGGTAGAAAGGTAGAAGCCTGGCTTTGCAGGTGCTCTAGTGAGCTGTGTTCGGTGATGGTTTACTCCTGCTCTGTGGAGAGGAGTGTTTCTTGACTAAACTTTTTTTAACTTACTTTTCAGTTTACTGACCGATGCCTGAGTCTTTGTTTGTTTCTTCAAATGGTGATAGCGGCTTGCCCGTCTCTTTTAGCTGAGTTATTAATAGAAACTTTAATAAAACTCTTTTATTTAACCCTTTTGCCTACCTGTCTCCTTTTTCCGACCTGGACACTTTTTGTTGCTTTCCCACATCGCCTGGACCCACTTGGCCATGTTTACCACTATGCAGCATCCCTTCGTTTTTAAACAACAGACCCTAAACATCTGGGAAATGAGGACACCAGCTGCTGGAATTTTGGGAGAGATATCTTGTCCCAGTCTTTCGTTGATATCAGATTCTCATTTGCCAACACTCCTGTGTCTTCTTTGTCATATTTTGCATTTTTCATGATTTATCAAATATTTCCAACTGATGAAAGGTGTCGCCTGCAGCCAGGTCAGCTCAGCATCCACTACTAAGCCATGTTAGCAGTCTTGCTGAAATGCGCAAAGCCTTCTCTCAAAATGCTGTAATCTGGATGAGAACGTGTTGCTTTAAAACCTGTAGATACCTTTCCATATGTACAAGCTGCCAGTTCCATACACACTGATGCACCCCCATGCCATCAGAGATGCAGACTTTGGAATTGAGAGCCGATAACAAGGCAAACATGTGGATAAACATGCATGCCACACTGATTTTTGATGCTGCAGGTATTTATCAAAGTCAAAGGAAAAACCCAAGACCCATCCGGCTGTGGACAGCAAACATGCCATCAGTAGGTCTACTTACGTTTTTTTTTTTAAATCTAATTACATTCACTGACACAACAGTATTGCTACATTCATGCATGAATGGAAGACACTTCAGTTCTGTGTGAGTCACATTAAGCTGCAGTTTCTATGATGGTCAATCTTTATGCAAAAATGTGATTAAATAACTGAAAAACTGCTCAGCATACTGCAAAAATGTAACTTACTGCATGTGATACGTGGATTACTTGAATATGTCTTGCATTGGGAAACTAGTCTTCCCCTCTATCAGATGCATCAACTCAACTTCTGTAACATTAATATAACAGTAGAAGCCCAGATATATGTGTGATCCTACGGTGAGATGACTCAGTGATAAGCTACAGGTTGGATTCATTGTCTTAGCACTTTGCTCAACGCTGTGAGACGTCCACCTGCAGCAATTACTAGTTGAGTGAAATACTCTCCCACTAGTGACGTCAGGTGCAGATGATTAAAGACATCCTTTTCTGTGAGTGTTAAATAATGGTGCAATTTGCAGAAGATTGTCTGCTGCAGAACCATATTGTGTGATTCATATACCGTAATATTCCCCGCCTCAGTATTTGCTCTTTGATCTTTATTGTTCTCATGCATTCATGGGGCGATGAATCTACAAAAGAATATAAAAATAATATACAATCGATGAGGGGAAAAAGTTCACAAATAAGTGCAGATAAACATCCATATTCCTTGTATGTAAATATGGTTTTTATGAGCAACGGCTCACTGAGCTGTATCGCTCTTACAGTTCAAGCTGTCTCCACGAACAGTCAGTGAACATTCAGTGACAGACACATACCAAAAAGTAGAAATCATAACACAGTAAAGCATGTTGAATATTGTGGCTTTACAGATTACAGCTACTGATGACCAGCCTGACCACAATTTTGAAGCCACAGCCGGGAGGGATCAGTTCAACCAGCCCTGCACATTCATTTGCATGATGAGAGTGCTGACCAAGTGTCACAGTATCAACGCCTGCCTGCAGGACGAGTGTGTCACCCACATCAGATGTCGGGTAGCTCAGATAATGGAGCGACTCGTCATCTCCAAGAGCTATGGTCTGAACAAGAACTGCACTAAACAGGTCAGCGGAGGTGTGCTGAAGGGCCTGCAGAATATGTTCAATATGACAGAATACATTAGTGATTTTTGACTCTAGGAGCCGGAGTTTAGGGGCCCAATTCAGCGGTGTGACCAGCTTGTCTGATTATTAAATAGTGCAAGATTCTAATAAACTTAAAGATTGAATTGTAGGACGTTTGTAAGATCTTAGTTGCCGGATAGCTTTAGGCTGTAAATATACTTGTACTGCAAAGAACATGTTAGTTTCTGATTCTAAGGACAACAGATTAGAAAACGAAAGATGTTGTTTAGGATCGCGTGATCTGCATTTTTACATGGTTGAGAGAGGACACTGTAATTTAAAGACGACTTTGAGTTAAATACAATAAATACTGGAGTTTTACTTTAAGTGTAGGTCATACATCTATAGGAAAGTTCTGCTTTCTTTAACTTTTTTCAGAAGTTTCATTCAACAGTTATAAATCAGCCAACCAATTTCAAAACGGTAATTTCATCTATGCCAAATCTGTTTTATGCTGCTCTACTCATTACCCCCTGGGATTTTATAAAGCATGGCTGTATGAAAGATAAGCTTAAAGGCTCTCAGCTCTAGCAGATCCCCCATGAGAGGGGAAAACATGTCTTCCACAGGATGTGGGATAGAGGGGGCCACTTGACTCTGAGAGCAGACACCTGCAAGTCCCTCTAGGTTTCCAGGAAAACTGTCTTTGCTTGAGGCTGGGGCAGCCCTCCAGTCCTCCAGGCCTTGCTGATATGAGAACAGAGACTTCAATGCCTTTCTCTGCACTTACAGGAACAAAGTTTTCACTGCAGGCAGTGGGAGTGTGTTGCTGTCCTTGCTAATTTACTGGCAAATCCTCAGAAATTCAGGACTTATAATCTACCTTAATAATCCATATCTCCAGATCTTTCTTCAGCTTATACTTCAGTTACCCATCAGACTGAGAAGCAGTGTGACAAGTGCTTGATCACACATGTAACCATGATGCCTCATGCTGACTTGCTGTCTAAACAGAGTTGGGGTTTTTTATTACCAGTATTCACTGGTAACCAAAACAATGAACAACATCAACACTTAAACAGAAAACTTTATAACTACAGACAACCCTAAATCTCACATCAGACACACTACAGGAGCTTTCATGAAACACAAGTCCTTATCAGAGTACAATAGCTTAAAACAGGAATAACTAAATCAGACATACTTCTCCGGTGAATTATATTATACATACTATTTGGAATATTTGGAATATGGGAGAAAAGTTGATTAAAAATGATGCAAATTAGTCAATTTTGTAATGTTACAGAGCTCTGTGTGTGTACTGCTGAGCGAAACACAGACAGGCTCTCGTGCTCTCTGCAGTTTTCATTATGGGACGCTGTCGCTATAGAAACTTTGCACTTAGATAAATGTTTTTAAAAAAACACTGGAGATCACTCTGATCACTGTAAAAAGGATCTTGTGTTGGGCAACTATCCTCGACTCCCCAAGTTAACCTCTGTTTTGTTAGATAAGAAATAGTAGCAAAGCTTACCAGAATTTTTTTCAGGGTGAGGACTCAGTGAAGAGCAGTAGGATGGGGCCAAAGATTTGGTGCAGCGCTCACAGCTGTGAGAAGTTCACCTGCACCAACAGTCGTTCTGCTAACAACTCCATCTGACAAAAACACACAGAAACACCTTCAAATACATATGCAGAAAGGCTAGAGCTAGTGGGAGAAGTTTCCTCTCTTCTAGATTTAGGTCCATAGGTATTTGGACAGAGACACATTTAACATACAGCACT
The DNA here is from genome assembly GCF_000239375.1 of Pundamilia nyererei. Lineage (NCBI taxonomy): Eukaryota > Metazoa > Chordata > Actinopteri > Cichliformes > Cichlidae > Pundamilia > Pundamilia nyererei. Next base: position 2,041,970 of record NW_005187510.1, read on the forward strand.
CATATTATTTCTTACAGTTAAGAGTAAAGAAGTACTACCATCATACAATAAAGCTAACAAATAAAAATGAACTTTACTCAGAAAAGGTAAAACATTTGTCAAACAGCTGAACGCTTCCCCATCACAAATGATTGCATGTTGAGCCAAACTGCTGTGCCCCACGGTAACACTCGAGCAGTTCAGTGGAAATAATTTAATGAGGGTGCATCAAATTAATAATATGTTTTTGTCCAGATGGATAGAGCTAAAATACCCAGTTTGTTAGTCTTGACATTATATTTCCATAATCAGAACCATCTCTAAACCTTTTATAGTTTTAACAATTTCTTTATACGACTGTGACTGTCACTGTTCCAAGACAACATCAGCCACAACACAAGTTACATTTATGGAAAATATTTAAAGTCAAACAAAGCAGGAAAAATTTTCAGCCTGCAAAAGTAATTTATAAGGCAATCTTCTTTCCATCATTATTTGTGAGAAAGCCTACTTTTTTTTTAAAGCATGCTAAAGCTAGCAAGCTAATGCTAGCAAATTGCTTTGTTTCACATATTTTATATGCACTTAATGGAGACTATATTATCGGTACACCTTAGTCAAAGCAATGCTGGAAATCAGAACATGGGCACACTGTGATCACAGAGAGATGAACATGGTCAGTAACAAAACTCAGGTAAGCTCCGGCATTTAAACAATGCTTAGATGGCACCAAGAGACCCAAAATGTCCCAAGAAAATATTTCCCACAACATTACACCACCAACAGCAATCTAAACTGTTGATACAAGGCAAGATGTTTCCATACTTTCGTGCTCTTTACACCAAATTCTGACCCTACCATCACCAGAAATCAAGGCACATCAGACCAGTCCACTGTCATCCCATTTGTGTTCAATATGTTCTTCTGCTGCTATGACTTGTCTGCTTCAAGGTTTGAAATGTTGTGTTTTGTACTGGGAAATTCCCAGTAGATCAACAGTTTTTGAAATACTTAGTCCAGTCCATCTGGCAGCTTTCTTTCCTATTCTGATGTTTACTTTGAACTTCAACAAGTCATCTTGTCTGAGCGTCTAAATGCGCTGATTTGCTGTCACGTGATTGGCTGAGAAGATATATGCATTAAAAAGCAGCTGAAGTGGTGGGCCTTGCTCACAGCTCTCTCATACAAGATCCTAAATAATCAGACTTCATCTTTTCTTAAAGACCTCATTGTACCATATCACCCAAATAGAGCACTTCTTTGTCAGTCTGCAGGCTTGTGGTTCCTAGGATATTTAGAAGTGGAATGAGAGGCAGAGCCTTCGGCTCAGGCACCTCTTCTGTGGAACCAGCTCCATGTTTGGATTTAGGAGAGGGGCACCCTGTCTGTTTTTAAGATTAGGCTTAAAACTTTGTTTTATAGTTAGGGCTGGATCAGGTAACCCTGAACCCTCCCTTAGGGAGCAATAGGTTTAGACTGCTGGGGGCTTCCTATGATGCACTATTTCTTCTTTACTCACCTTTTCCACTCCCTGTGTGTTTATGTACCACTCTGCATGTAATCATTAGTTAATATAATTTTCTGTCTCTCTTCCACACAGTGTCTTTTATCTTGTCTTCTTCTCCTCACCCCCAACCGGTCACAGCAGATGGCTGCCCCTCACTGCGCCTGGTTCTGCCAGACGTTTCTTACTTTCAACAGTTTTTTAAGAGTTTTTCCTTTCCATTGTCACCAAGTTCTTGCTCATAGGGGGTCATCTGATTGCTGGGGTTTTCTCTGTTTTCTCTGTATTATTGCATGGTAATAACCTTACAGTATAAAACGCCTTGTGGCAGAGGATGTTGTGATTTGGAGCTGTATAAATAGTATCTTATTGAATTGAATCAAGTGGTGTGTAAAGGTGAGTGTATTAGACTGATTGAATCTAATCATTTAATTATTATTAGGAATCTCATTTGGCTGAACATTTCTTGAAGAGTATGCCCGAGCTCAGCCCTGGACAACTCCTGATGACATGTACTGTGTTGGAGCGTAAACTACAAAAGCTGCACTACAGCCTATATCATTATACAGCAATAAATGATTTCTCTTTAGGAATGTGTTTGTTTTTTAGTCTGTTTTAACTTCATTATGCAGAACGTTGTTAGATTAAACCTGCAAGAAGGTACAAAGACCCTCTGGGCATTTTTCCTGGTAGCAGCTTATTTCACATCTCATGCGATTTTGTTAACGATGTTGCTTTGCAGTCTGCTGCTCCTGGACACTAAATAACTCCAGGAGCTCCCGGAGCAGCTGCAAGTAAGGTGAACTCAGTTATTTTCTCATTCATGAATTCATTTCATAATTCACACACCCACATGTGTCTAGCTCTTCTTGTCCCTCTTGCTGCCCCCTCTATCCCAACCATGACATCCACTACTGACTAAAGGAAAAGAACATCCATCTTTCATAGTCTTTACTCTTGTGTGCGGGTCTGTGCCTTTGGTAGAAGAGGCTACAAGGATATATGGATATGCACCCTTTAGGAGCACTGAATCCCCTGCTGCCCCTCCTCTTGCAGGCGTGATGTCCTTGCCAGCAGGAAAAGTGGTGCACTGTTGCAGACAGATAGCATCTCATGTTGGCTGTTGTTACAGATTTCAGCTTGCTGCCTCTGATTCTCTGCACAGGACTGGCTCTGACTACCATTATGATAAACCATTATGATCTATCAGTCAGTGACCTGGGAGGATTTGTGCTTCACATCCCTCTGAAAACTAATTTCTGGAACAAAAAGGGTAAAGTAAATCTTTGCCTCTTCCTGCCATTCTTTCTTCCTCCCCTCCCACTCCTGTCCCTCTCTCCTTACTCATCTGTTAAATGGAAGTCTTGTTGGGAAATGAGCCAAAGCGATTCACCCAGCCACCAGGACCCAAGGAAAATGTGGCAACTATATTTATAGCTGCTGTCTGCTTGCACCAAATAAGGTGGAACAGTCAGCAAATTAATATATGTTTTAAAATAGGATTAGGCACTTAAACAGTTGCTGGTAGTTCGTACTTAGCATTTCGTTTACAAAGTGACACTCTCAAAGAGTCATTTGATTAATATGAATCCTTGAGTATGGTGCCAAGACGAGTACGTGGAAGATGTAGAATGAATGACATAAACCTTTCAAAACATTTACATAGGGTCACAGATCAGAGGACCTATTATATGTCTAGATTAAACATGGATTAGGAGCGCTTTGAAATAGTGACCAGTAATCTTCTGAGAGAGCTCAAAAGAACAGATGGATATACAAAACACAGCTGGATAGCTTTTTCTGGCATGATGATGCCATTAATTGACATACAGAAGAGATTACTCTATGTTTGTCTATGATCTTCAGTTGTGTGGCTACAGAAATATTAAAATGCTGTACTGTATTTTTCCTGTAGAGTAGGCTATATGGGAACTAGAGTGACCAGGTGCCCCACCTTATGTGGGACTCTACAGCATTTTATTCCCCCTCTTTCCATCCCACATTTCGCCTGCCACTAATTTAAAAAAGTCAACACATGAAATGTGTGGTTTAAAAAGAGATGTCCTGGCAAAGGATGCATCACTGCTGGAAAGCAAAGATGATTAGCAGACAGAACAGCAGCTGAAATATCACTAGAGCCTTATTGCCAAAGCAAAGCAAACAGAAAAAACTTTTGTTTTTATATAAATCATTAGTGGTCACCCACAACATTAAAAGCACTGACAGGTGACGTGAATGACATCAATCATTGTTACAAAACAGTAACACTTTGAAAAGTCTGACCCTCCCAGCCTTTGTTTGCAGAACAGTTATACACACATCACAGCAAAGGCTATTTCCAAAGACAGCAGCTCCCCTCTGCAGAACAACAACAAGAAGCCCAGAGTACTGACCCAGTGCCCAGACCTATCCCAGTAAGCCGAGGAGTCCCCACTGTAAACTAATTTAATTCCCTTATCTTTACTGCAATAGCATCTCTGTATGAATTGTCTCTGTGGGGGTTTAACATTGCCTTCATAGAGACCTTAGGAATCTTTCCTAAACTCCTAATTTCACCAAGAGACTTTTTTTTTCAATTTGTTGATGGCATTTGAGCTTATACATTATTTACGATATTTCCAAGTATAGTGCGCTGGAGCTTTACAACTATTAACTGGCATTTCGGTGCCATTCATAAGGATTTCCCTCGGCCCTTCAAGTCTTGGTTTCTGTTGACGGACAGCGATCGCAATCGACTCACAGATAGCAGCGCTCCTTTCAGCGCCACATCGTGGGCGTCGCAGGCTGTGTGTGTGTGGGAGGGACTAAGGGGAGAGCTCCCCTCAGTGCAGCCGGTCTGCCAAAGCACTGAGCAAGCTCAGAATATATTCAAAGCATATCTACCGATAAGGCTTTTTTTGTCTGCCTCCGTTGTGTGGTATCATCCGCTGTGACGGAGAGAAGTCGGAAGGGATGCTTAAGTAACGCGGTGAGTTTATTTCTGTTTATTAATGCAGCTTGAGGAGGATTGAGGGTTTTTTTGTGTGTGTTTTTTTTAGTCAGGGATTAGAAAAAATATGCATCGCTGGTCCAACCCTTATGCAGAGGAGCATCTCATAGCTTACGCCGAATCCAAATTAAGTGTGCAGGACGATTAGGGTATATTTTAGTGGTGCTTTTATTTAAAGCTACTGATGCTTTTTTACTGGGAGTATATGCACTCGGGCTGATAGTGGTTATGAATCTCTCTGCTTGCAGGGATTAGTTATAGCTCAGTTTCACAAAGGTGTTTATGGATCAAGCACTGTATATTTTAAAACAGAATTAAAATAGATAGCTTAATCTCGATTTGTACGTTTTGCTTACCTAATTGGATTAAGAGTCATTTGGCTAATCACTGGCATATAAGCGCCTTTTAAGGTCCATTCTTAAACCATCTCATCAACTTTAAAGTGGTCTTTTCGTCAGCATTACTCTATTTTAACTATATGTGTATTCTTCATTTTACGCACAAGTTTTAGCGCATTCGTGAATTATGAAATATGAGAAAAAGAAGAATGTTATCTACAATGACATGAATCTCATGTATAAGCACCGTTAAACTTAGACGTGGTGTGTGTTCTTATTAGGGATGCTGTGGAGTGAAAACATCGTGGGAGGAAGGCTCAGAGTGAACCAGCGGGTGGTGAAATACGAATGGCTTCCCCAGAGCTGCTTCCCGCAAAGGAGGGAGGAAAACAGCCCGACATTTCCGACGCCCTTGACCGCGTTTCGGCCAAGCTGCATGCCCGCAAGTCGAGTGGATCAACAGGAGGAGCGATCCCGGGGGAGGGCGCCTGTAACCCGGTCCGCAGCTGCCATGGCCGGTGTCTTTCAACACCAAGGACAGCGCAGCGCAAGGCGGGCGCGGAGATTAAACTTGCTCACCTCGGTGAGGAAAAAATTCGAGTTTGTTGCGACGAGGAATTAGAGACATCTTTCACCTATATCGACGAGAATGTCAACCTGCGACTGGCCAGCCCGGAGTCTAGTTGCAAAAGTACTCACAGAGCCGTGCGCAACGGCGAGCCCTGCTCTGAGACTCTCCCCGAGTTTTCTTTTATGTCCGAGGATGATCTCTCCTTCGGGGAGGGCTCCGGGAATTCTATTGACTACGGCTTTATCAGTGCAGTCACGTTCCTGGTAACCGGGATCTCGTTGGTGATCATCTCCTACGCTGTACCCAGGGATGTGGTGGTGGACCGCGATAGCGTGTCGGCGAGAGAGATGGAGAAGCTGGAGATGGAAAGCGCCCGGATAGGTGCCCACCTGGATCGCTGCGTCATCGCGGGACTCTGCTTGCTCACGCTGGGCGGCGTGGTGCTCTCCACGCTGCTGATGATCTCCATGTGGAAGGGAGAGATGTATAGAAGAAAGGTCATCGCTTATTCCAAGCGTTCGGCCAAACTGTACGGCTCGATCAACCTGAAAACTAGATCCAGTCCCAGCCACTCATCCGGGCAGTATTCCTTAGAAGATGAAGTGGAGGAAACTATTACCTAAGCTGCTGCTCTGCATATAAAAGAATTGTGATTAACTGGGATATAATACCATTCACATTGTCATTCTCTAACATATACTGTACTTATAATTTCAAACTGTAAGTTTGCAACATTTTTATCTAATAGTGTAGCAACAGATGAAGCCTCCAGTTACATTTCCACGTGGCAAAAAGAGTGAACAAGAAAAGCATCCAAAGCAGTTATTACCAGACATCTATTCTTTGGAATTAAATTATTCCCATCTTTTTATGACTAAACTATTAGAAAAAAAGTGCAGGGAGAGCATTAAGAGCTTTGTGCCACAAACATTGTATTTATTTTTTATTTTTTGGCTCAAGATACAATCCCTGAGAGCTTCCATTTATTACTAAGGTTATTCATATTTAATGCAAACACCAAAATTGCACATAGGCACATTTCAGGAAGCAGGGGGATGCTTGTGTCCCCAGAGCAGGAAAGTGGGAGTAAGACGGGATGTATCGTTGTCCCTGTTTACTGTCACATGGGCGAATAGGCTCAGCAGTCCACATGGTAATATCCAGTGACAGTCCCTCTCTGGTGCAGTGCTGAGGTAAGCCAGTAAGGCTGGCTTCATGCATCTAAGCCAAAGCTGCACATTGATTTGATAGTTATGACAAATTTGACTGCAGTTGACAGCCATCACATCCACTCTGCACCTTCCTCTGCTCTCTGTTGATCTGCCCTGCTCCTCTTTCTCAGCTTCTTGCCTCACCTTCTCGCTGCCACAGCAGACTTCCCCTCCCCCTGCAGACCTTCAGCATATTTTAGACTTACACGCCTGCGGGAGGGGTCCCAAAAGACCACAACCCAAGTGCCTGTTACGTTTCAAGGTTGAGCAAGCCTGTGCTTACCAGTCTCTTTCCATCTTCTGCTACCTGAGGATGGACTTAAGAACAGCTAATCACAGATGAAAGCGCTGCCCTATTTCCCAAACGGAAAGCTGTCACTACTTCAAAGAGCTAATTACCTCTCTTAAGTGATGTCTCACTCTTTTTTAAAAGGTTATGTTTGATGTTATCACACTGATTTGCTGAGTAAAAAAAGAGAGAGAGAAAAGAAATGCAGGTGAGCACATAGAGCTTAGGAAAAGAGGTTTATCCTGTGCAGACTTGCTAAAAATGTTAATGCTCTAGTGACCTGACAAGGTGAAGACCTGCTTCTGTCTCTTGGTTAAGGAGGAATTCACTTTGGTCTAGGCTTAGTCTGAGTTAAAAGAACCTTATGTTTCTCCTTGATGGTTTTTAATGCAGGCTGAAAAAAAACCTATTAAAAATCTCACACAATTGTCTTTTTAAAAAAAGTCATTTTTTGCACTTAAGGCTCATAAATCATGCATGAAGCGCTAATTCTTATTTGCATATATTCTTATGAACAGCCAAATGTTGCATTCTGCAAGACGAGTTCAAGTGACTCTTACTGTTACCTTAGTTTCTTGTCCTTTCTTTTCTCGGGCTGTGTGACCCTATTTCAAGGCTTACATTCAAAACGACATGAGTCAGCCTCTATTAATGAGATGCGGAGGCTTATTAGTCGATGGTAAACAGCTCGGGGCTGTTGCTGTGATTTTGTTCGGTTGTATTGCTTCTATATACTGTCAGAGCATATACATGCATTCTGAATGACATTCAGTTGATGGAAGATGGGAGATGATGGAAAAATGGCCTGAGATGGTAAGATTAAGCAAAAGACATTTATGTATGAGCCCGGATTTTGTCAACAATGGACTAATGCAAGTTTTTGTTATTAGAGCATTTAATTTCCTGTGTGTACATCCCTGAAGAGCAACCATTACATTTCAAAATTGCAATAAAACACTAAATGCAGACATTTCCAGGAAAGGTAATAAAAATTAATGATCCAAATAAGGCAAATTGTCCTGTTCTCTTCATAGGAGCTGTAAATCTTAATCATATTTCAATGAGAGGGCTTTCCTGGTCTCGTTGGCTGAGGAGGTGAAGTGCAACATCCAAGTTGGGTTGCTAGATTCTCATTTCTTCCCACTTCCTCTTTCTTTCACACTCCCCAGTAATTCCACATAAAATGAAACCTGTTCATCACTGATAGGTCAACACCAACGGAGCCACTGCCAAAAATTCTGAATGATACTATTGAGCAATTGGATCAAAATCCAGAAATATAACACTGCACTGCCTTTAATTTACAAATGTTGCAACATCTGTGACAATGTCACTCTTGTAACACACAGAAGGCCATAAATCCCAGAGGGGGGCACACATCAAACTCACATCAAAGAGCATCATGTGTGGTATATAATGCATTATGCTGTAGGTTTTCACATACTATTCTTTTCCTGCTCCCATTTTTCCTCTGTATCTCCCATTCTTCTTTCTGTCCTCCTCCTCACAGCCAACACCGGGCTTCCCCTCATACAGCCAACTAAATGTGTTCGGGGGATTTAATCAGGGGATTTGCTTGAAGCGACAGCATTTTACACGCCAAGCTCAAGTGTATTTCCAGAGGTTTCATGCATAAGCTCTTTATCCTTCAGCAGTGCACAGCTAAATCACCCTTATTGATATTTGCTTGACTTCTCCGTAAGTCGATCCTTTCGGGTAAGGCTGAGGTGCAGTCAAACTGCTGCCATCAGCTAATTTCCCAAAGGTGATATTACACTCCCCATCCTGTCATTGCTAAGACTACACATATGTGTGTGAGTATGGGTGTATTTATATGAGTTGGCATAGGTGTTACATGTCACCTTTTCTAGATTAAAGAGTTGCTGACCTGAAAATTTCATTTCAAACTGTTTCTGTGGACACAGAGTCCAAAGATGGTCTACAGAGGTTTTAAATGCAGGCAGTGGATGAGACAGCTATATTATGTATATATATATATATAGTGTGTATATATTATATATATATATATTATATATATATATGTACATAGCGCCAATTCACAATAGTAAATTCAAAGCACATGACAGTATTCTGATTAATGCCTCAGTTTTTTTAAAAGAGGGGGAAGATGTATTTTTATCTTAAAGTCCTGCATTCAGCGCAGGAAATCTGAGAACCCACCAGCTAGTCTGCTGACTGAGCCTCTTGAGATAATGGCTAAGTTTTGGGGGATGTAGCCAGCAGATATCTGGGCCAAGACTTTCGGTTATGTCTGTCCATCATCAAATGTTCTCCTTTAGATGTATTAGGATGTCATAGTGGAAATACATTTTACCAGTCTGAACTGCAGGGTCAAATTCATGCTGCACAACACCATAAAACATCGTAAATGTCAACAAAATGACAAGCATGCACCCACTGCCTCGATGCCCCTTCTCTAGCTTCCAGTATTGGAGACTTTTCCATTGAAGACTGCTCTTTGGCCTCTCCACACATCAGATTCTCCACACAGAACGTGCACGAGAGGTCAGTTTTGTGTGCAAGTTTGAGCAATCAGAACACACCCACTGCACTGGAAGCGGACCAGAGGGCCACAAGGACAAGGGGAGATTAGCCAACTTTAAATTGGATATAATTTGGGATTTTTATGGGCAAAGTCACAGAACTTTGTGATCAAACTGCTAATTCCTAAAACGTTTAATTCTTCTTCAATTGTTGGCTGTGTAAATTTTTGGTGGTTTCTGTGTCTTTTAACAAAAAAACAGAAACAACTGGCTCTCATTGGTCATACATATTAGATAGTGTACATTCATGGCTATCCTGTGTCTGCTCTCTGTCTATCAGTGGAGAGTGAGGCCCACAAAAAAAGTTTCCATTCTGATTGATTGCTTTGGAGGAGAAAGCTAAAGCCAAACTCTTTGGGGATATGACTTCATTCTTGGTTCTTCCCTCCACCACCGTACTAAGACAGGATATTTTTAGTCAATATGCATATTGGATTTTTTGGAAAGCTCATTGTCCACAAAGCTCACTGCTATGGATGCACTTAGCTGGGCTGTTTTACATTTAGACTCCAAGAACATCCTTGTTCAGGCTCATCCAAGCCCCTTCCCGCGGTTTCACTTTTAGATGACATCAAAGCTTTTGAAAAATACTTTTATGCTGCCTGTGTGTGTTTTTTTCTTCAGCTAACTTTATTACCATATGGTCCCTCCTACTCAGTACTGTCTTGTCTTTCTTTCGCCTGTGCCATACCATTTTGTAAGCCTCAGCGGTTCAGCAGTTTCCTATGCTGTGTAGTAAGACTGAACAAAACCCTATTCTTACAAGAAAATACCACAACTACTGCTCCATGTCAAATCGATTTACGTCTCTGGTCAGCCGTGTTCTGCATGGCTGACACTGAAACAGTCCTCAGAATTGCTCTGTCACTCCCTCGCTGGCAAACCTCAGTGATGCCTCTTTAGCTGCCTCATCCCACAGCCGGCAATAAGGCTTGCCATAACCAGATACAAGAACGTCTGCAGGGCCATTTCCTGTGTTGTACTTGGCACCTTAAAATCACTTTCTCAGACGGATAAACTATCAGTGCTTTGGCTGCTATGGTGGATGAGAGAGGAAATGAGGTGATCGGTTAGATCAATCTTACAGTAAAACCACTCAGCCGCTGCAAGGAGGCAATGCAGGTTACATCTCTCTCCCTGTGTCTCTCTCAGCCTCTCTGATCATCCACTACAGTGAATTTTTAATGCGCTGTTTGCAATGGCAGAGGCTGTGCCCCTGCCAGTGATGTGGTTACACAGTGGCTGCTTTAACAATACCATTACCATGAGATTTGCATTGCGCTCAATGCCTCCTCAGCTTAGCAGATGCCTGTAATGCAGACGTATTGCACAACAAATCATAGGATTTGTTCACCTCTTGATCACCTCGCTGTTTAGCCCCTTCTGTTGTAAATCACACAGTACTGCTGGGATCTATTGATTTAATTTGTATCAAATTACTAATGTGGTTATTTGTCATGCATGGCCTCCATGTATGCTTGTTTCCCCCTATTATGCCTATGCATTTACCTCTAATTATAGAAAATAATGATTGCTTGCAAGTTTGCTGCAGTAAATTTTCTAGGTGGCGCAGAGTGTGTCCTTGAGAACAATTTCACCAAGCCAAGAAAGCGGTTTGTTTTTCTTCTACGACGTTGGAACAATGCAATGGAAATATTCAGCACATTTACATCTATACTGCCTCGAATGATTGTGTGTTTCTATTTTTTCAGCTGTGCTTTAAGCTAAATGCCAGTTCTAGCATGTGCACAGTTACTATGTATGCTGATGTGTAACTAGTATCGTGTTTATTATACTTATGATAGCATGCATTCTGCTTGGGTTAAACATAAAACGCAACTCAAGAAGATATGGAAATAGGATCTGGTGAGCATGTGTATGTGCATAAAATCAGTCGATCCCTAGAGCATAGTGACTAGTATCGCAAGAAAAAAAATCAGGAAGCTGACCTTTCAAGATCAAATCAGCAAGCTTGTTGTCTTTGCTTCTACTGACAGCAAAACTATTGCCATAAAAGCCTGCCAATATAATTACATTTCCATGTTTGGATGAAAACTGCAGCTTGCTGATGCATCCACAGATGTTTAACTCAAAGAATAATACTGTTTCCACCTCCAGGAATAAATCCAGCCTCCTGGTGTTCATTTGTTCATTTGCAGTTTCAGCTCTTCCTACATGCCGCTTGAAAAACAGAAATCAGCATTATCTGGAATTCAGCAGCAGATAGAGGATAGACTCTGGAGGGAGTCAGCAGCAGTGTTTGGTCTGAGGCCCAGACCAAAAGCAGGCGATGCAAAGCTGACTGCAGCACTGCATTTCATTTTCCCTGCAGTGTTGTGTTACTGATTGGTATCAGTCTGCTGAGAGATGATACTGACTGGTGGAGAGAGGGAGGTTGTCGATAGGGTGAATACACCTTGAAATCTTAAAATAAGACCTCTTTTATTGATTATGTTGTGCAAAGTCGGTCATTTCAACAGCAAATAGATCGGGTCCAGAAAAAAAGAGAGAATCTAAATAATAAAAAGAGCTCCCTTTTTTTCAAGAGGTATTCAGAGTCTTTACTTTAAGTGAATTTGCAATAACATAAATGTGAAGCTACAAATTTGTAAGTAAATATATTACATTAAAAACTAAAAAGCCTTATGTGAAAATGCCTTACTCTGGGTTAATTATGCATTACAAGCTTTCAAAGAATTATAAAACAAATATTGCATGAGTGGTAGCTTTCCAATGAATTGAGCCTTAGCTTGAATCCACAGCCAACAAGCTCTCCAAAGCTGAATAAAATGTAAAGAAAGGACAGCTAGATAAACTGAAACACAGAGAGGACCAAATAATGAGCTTGTTGTTTTCATTTATTTCTTGTGAGGACAAAGAAAATGAAAACAGTTAAAAAGGCAAAAAAGGGGGGGCTGTGGGGGGGAGAACAGACATTACCATATTACCATTATTGAATGGCAATGTCTCGGTGCAGTGACTCCCAAGCAAGGCGAGTGGCTCCAGTAGAGCACAGGAACAACATCAGAGCTCTCTGTCCAGAAGAGCGCAGTCCTAGGAATAGCAAAGTTACCACGCAGGACCCTCAAGCTCCCAGGCCTCTGGTAGAGGACCCGAGCTTGAAAGAGAAAAACTGCCTGCAGTGGCGGGTGAGAGGAGAATATATATATATAGTTTGACACTCCAAATCCACAATCGATCTTTCTGTCTTCAAATTGAGATTGATACTATACTTTAAGACATTAGAGGGGATATCTTGTGTCATATAACTTCAGTAGTTGGCTGCAAGCTCAATGCTAATTCTTTACTAATGTAGAACCTTTACTAATATATAACCTTTACTAAGATATAACTTTTGTGGTATCACTTTTTTCCACCAGGTCACCAATGCCACAAGTACGTTTAGATTTTTTAACCACATGCTTGGTGAAAATTATATATATGGGCATGGTAATTGAACTCCAAATTCCAATATTCCAATATCACAAACACTATGTGCATGTGTGGAAGTTAAGAAGTTTAACATTTCTTTTTATTTATTATATGTTTATTTATTTTAAACATTTATCCTAAAAGGCCGAAGAAGGCCAGAGCTGGGACTTCACGAGCAGATCTGATTTGATGTGAGCGCTTTAGGCTGAACCTGTTCAAACTCAAAAAAGGTTTGGAGAAACCTGTGAACAGTAAAATGTTTGTGCAACCTATTGAAACTGGACATCATGAAAAAAATATACAGCTGGTTTGAAAGCCAATGCTCAACAGCGAACCAATTTACCAATAATATTATTAACATTATGATGGGGAAATCGTTGGAGGATGTTACAGCAGAGGAAACGTTTATCTTCATGAACAGTCACTTCTGCTTATCTTGTTCATTTGTACCAGTATAAGTATAGAGTCCTCAGAGCGATATCAGTTACATGCACCAAGAAAAGGATCGCTGTGCTAGAATTACAATCACCCATATACAGTAATATTGCCGTCAGTGATGATGATGCTTCACCTTATTGCCTGAAGATGGCAGCATTGGACCTCTCAATGAAATCCAAAGCCCATGCACTTATTGCCCTGTCAGCACCGAAGGTCTGACTTTCTGAGGATAGGCTGTGTGAAATCCCTGGATTACAGCGCTGAGCTCTGCAAATCACTGCTGTTCTGTAAAAATAAATAAATAAATAAATAAAAAGTGACGTGAAAATTGAATGCGAGCCACCCTACCTTTTCTCACAGCGCTACAATCTACTGGCATGCCCATCGGTACATTTATAAATGCAGGCACACAACTTCCTCTGGAGGATTCCTCTTAGAAACCTTCCTTCCCCGCCGAGGTATTGTGCAACATCTGGCTCCGGCTGCGTATTGATCTTGGCTGAGGTCAAGACGAGGGGGTGAGTGTGTGTGTGTGTGTGTTGTGGGGGAGGAGGGTTGCTGTAGTGTGAGTTAAGTGCATAGGTCTTTTTTTAAGGACCTCTTGTTTGTCCCAGCGAGCATTTACCGTCAAGTGGTGCTCTAACGTTAGAGGAGAGCTAACGGCAGTCCCAGAGGAGATCCTCCAGCCAGAAACTGAATAATTCATCCAGGCCTGTGGCTCCTCAGAATACCACGAGTCTGAAATGGTGAGAGGTTATAAAATGCTCCTTTACCTCCCAAAGATCTTACACTTTTTTTTATTGTCTTTCCCATTTTAAGCTCATGGCTTTTTGCTACCTCACTGTAAAGATTCCAACCCCTTTGCACTTCCTCACTTTAATCCACCTTTTTCCTCCCTCTATCTCCCGTGTCTCTCATTTTTCAATTTCAAAGTTTGATGCAACTGATACACAGATGAAGATGCCTTGGATCTGATGTCTTAACGCAATAATACCTCCACCCTCCTAACCTCCCTCCCCCCTCCCCACCTCCCTCAATGCTCTGCTGTGAAGGGGGCTCTTTGCGGGAAACTCTAGCATTCAATCGTATCTGCTCGCATCTCGAGTTTCTCAGTGGCACATCGCACCGATGTGAGTCAGTGCATTCTCATCATCCTAACCTTCAAATTTGCTTTTCTCCTCTACATTCACCGCCACTGCAATCTCATCCTCCCCCTCTTTTTCTGGAACTCTCCTCTCTCTTCCTCTCATGTTTCCCTTCCCTGTATTTGTCTACTTCATGGTCCACCTTGCAATGATGCAGCTGAAATGGTGAAAGGTGACAGCCAGAGTTTGAAATCATGCATGTGCAGGTCTGACCTAAGAAACGGCCAGTAAATGCATTAAAAACTGGTATATAAACCTAGGAGTGAACCACTCCTAGGTGGTGCTTATGACTTTGGAATTTTGCTTTTATAAAGTTTTCATCCTTTGCTAATCAATGCTTCATCCTCTCTTTTACTCTTGTCAATTCAAAACATGTGGGTTTAGTGAGAAGCAGATGTTAGTCCTGTTTTACATAACAGAAATATCTCACTGACAAAGTTTAATACTGAAATGCCTCAACATCCAAAGTTCCTGTAACAATCAATTTGTGATTCAAGTAAAAGCAACTATTCAAGGGAGGACTGAGTGTAACACTGAAGAAGAAATGTGATTTTGATTATTAGTATGATGACTAATAAGCTTCCAGTCAACCATTGGGAACATCCGTAGGCCAACCGCTAGCTTATCCCAGCAAGGCCTGCACTTCTTTAGCACTCCTGCCTTTAACTGTCAGGAGCAGGTTTACACGCATTCACACTGCAGAGTTCTGAATTTACCAGGGGTTTGCTAGATGAAAAGAACAAGTTACTGTAAGACAGACTGATCTCTATTGACAAATGAACTATGTTGCCAAAAGTATTTGCTCGTCTACCTTCATTGACATCCCATTTTTAATCCATAGGGTTTAATATGATGTCGGCCAGCTTCTTTTGCGGTGGAGGGACACCAAAGTAATTGCTTACGGAGCTTCCTTCTTCGACATCTTTAAGAGTTCTGAACAAATGTCTGTCCTCCTCCAGAACAACTTATGTACGCAAGCGCGCGTTCCAACTTCTTATCTGGTGCGCGTCTTTTATTTTGACAGCAAATGCTCACCTGCGGACCACTTATGTGCAGCCCTGGCTATAACAGCTTCAAATCTCTGGGAAAGCTTTCCACAGGTTTAGGTTTAAGTGTTTATGGGAATTTTTGACCATTCTTCCAGAAGCACATTTTTGAGGTCATTCACCGATGTTAGATGAGAAGGTCTGTCTCACAGGCTCTGCTTTAATTCCTCTTGAAGGTGCTCTGTCAGGTTGAGCTCAGGACTCTGTGCAGGCCAGTCAAGTTCTTCCACACCAAACTGACTGTTTGTATGGAGCTTGCTTTGTGAACTGGTGCACAGCCATGTGGGAACAAGAAGATGACATCTGCAAAGTTATTCCACAAAGTTGGGAGCATGAAATTGTCCAAAATGTCTTCATATGCTGAAACATTAAGAGTTCCTTACACCATAATCCCTCCTCCACCAAACTTTACACTTGGCACAGTGCAGTCCGACATGTACTGTCGGACTGCACTGTGTACTGCCTACAAACCCAGATTCCTCCATTGGATTGCCAGACGGAGAAGTGTTCTAGAGTCCAGTGTTGGCGTGCTTTGCGCCACTGCATCCAACACTTTGCATTGTGGTTGGTGATGTTAGGCTTGGATGCTTGATTTTATGCACCTGTGACCATGGAAATTATTGGAACACCTGAAATCAATTATCTGTCTGTCAGGCAGTGTTGGTCAAGTTAAAAAGTAATCAGTAACTAATTACTGATTACTTCCCCAAAAAAGTAATCCCGTTACTTTACTAATTACTTATTTTCAAAAGTAATTAATTACTTAGTTACTTAGTTACTTAGTTACTTTTTAAAAACACGATGTACAACCTGAATAGGTGATAAAGCGATAGATCTTTTAGCCCAATTCTACTTTTTCTACATAATCCATCATACAAAATGTAATCAAATGGAAAAGTCTCTTTTTTAACTTGTTTTATCAGTTTTAATCTTTTAACTTTATCCATCAAGCAAAACTTTAATTATATGCAACATTCTCTGACTTGAATAAATTAGTTTAACATTTAAAGCTATTTTCTACACATTCCAGCACATAAAATAAAATATTTTTTGTGTTTACACTCACTCTTTTAAATAGATCCAAGTAAAATACAGCAGAAAATAAATAAAGTCAAAGACTCAGCGGTCCTGTTGCTCTATTTTCACCTGTAAAGCAGGACTGCAGTAGGCGGAGGTTTACCTTGGTGCAGGTGTGCCGTGGTCAGTTGCGCATTACGTCGTTGCGCACTCGGTGCTTGCTTGGAAGTTTAGGGGTTTTTTCGCTGTAAAAAGAAGTTTTCTTCCCACACATGATGGACGCTAATGTTTTTTTCACTTTTTATGGAATCAAACTCAAAGTAAGGTCAGTGCTTCCACGCTTTAAACGCTGCACGCTCATACTCTCTCCCACAATCGATCACTAACGGCGCACTCGCTTACGTCACTGTCGTGAGACATTCTCGCAAAAAATCACGGTTTTAGTAACGCAGTAACGCAGCGTTCCTACGGGAAGTAACGGTAATCTAATTACCGTTTTTGCAATAGTAATCCCTTACTTTACTCGGTACTTTAAAAAAAGTAATCAGATTACAAGTAATGCGTTACAAGTAACGCGTTACAAGTAACGCGTTACTGCCCATCTCTGCTGTCAGGTAATGTTTGGCCCAAACTGGATCATGCACAGCACCAAATCTACAGCAGAGTGGCTGAAAAAGAAAAGAATCAGTTAAAACCAGACCTCAACCTGATCGAATTCCTGAAGCAGGACCCTAAGAGAGCTGTGCATGAACGAAAACCTCAATGAATTTAAACGAGGTTCTAAAGAAGAGGGGGCCAAAATTCCTCCACAACAATGTGAGAGACTGATAAAGTCATACAGAAAACCATTACTTCAAGTAATTGCTGCTAAAGGTGGAGCTACATGTTACTGAATATTAGGGTGTGCTTAGTTTTTCCTGCACTGTTTCTGCTTTTTGATTAGTTTTTGTTTTAAAAAAAAATGACACAATTCCCCTCACATACCCTCTACTATGAAAAGACAAGGCAACAGACTGGTTGTTTCAAACAGGACAGATTTATCAAGTTTGGACACTAACAATATTAGCCTAGAATAAAGCGCAAGGCATGGTGATACACAAATATATGCAGAATTAGTTCCGTGGGGAAGGGCAGTCACTTACTTACCTTGCTAATGGCTACATAAAGGAGGGGATGCTTGCTGGACTGAGGGGGGTTGGAAAATTACTGGAATTAGTCCATTGTAATTATAGGAAGCAGCCTATCCAGATCAAATTTTGGAGTGGTTTGGGGGTGAGGGTTCCAGACGCTGTTTGATAATCTGCCAAACGCTGAATCTAAAACAAACTCATGTCTTTAAAAGTTACAAGTCTGTTTGTGTATTGTGCATCCAGAGGTTGATATCAGCTCTGCCGCTGAGGTCCCAGTACTAAATTTGCAAAAACTGTTGGATGCTGCCCTTCTAGTTGAAGGCGTGGGCAGAGGAGGTATCCAACAAGCACTTGCCTGAATCACCTTCACGCAACAATATATTCATCATCTTTGTTTACAGTGGACACCAAATTCTGCTCATTTAAGTATGCTGTCGCACCATTATTGGATTAAAAAAAGTTTCTTTCTTGTGTTCTGCTGAAGACAGACTGTGGATGATGTAATAAGGGTTTTGGAGTCAACAATGCATCGAGACCGATATAGATTAAAAGTCAAAATTCAGTGGCTGCACACAGGGCCGATGCATTACATCATCCCTTGTGTGCTGTTATTCATTTCTTGCAGCGTAATTGAAGCAGCCACAGATGATGTCATCTAAACAGAGGACTTCCATTCAGAAGTTGTTTTGTTGCTCCCATACACGATCGGGTAGACTAGCCCCATCACCATAACTCTAATAAATGGACTCGATATGGCAAGCTGAGAGTGTACTTGGCCTTTACTGAGGAGATTGGCAGGTGTTTGATATTCACGGAAGGCTTACCCCATGCATCTCTGTCCCCTACCACCACCACCCATCCCATCTCCCTAACACAATTGCACTTCAGAGTCTAAATGATAGACTACAGTACTTGTAACTTGTTAGGAACAGCAAATAAGACATCTTGCACCGAGAGATAAGGAGGTGAATACCTCTAACCCATGCCACTCATGAGATTGATGACCTATCAGCCTGTGAACTGACAGAAATGAAATCACTCCTCTTCGCTTACGCCAAGGGTCTTTCTCTCACTTTGTCTTTCCATTTCTGTGTTTCTCTCCAGCTCCATCACCCCCCTCCTCCACCACTCCCACCACCACTCTCTCTGTCGCGGTGGCAAGGTTAGAAAGGTGCAACGAGAAAAGGGTGGGGAGTTAGGAAAGAGGGAGACGAGGTCTAAACAAATCTCTGTCCTGCCAGGACGTCCTCCTGCCAAGGTTTGTCTGGGAAGGCGGGGCCACAGGGTGGGGAGGGCGGTGTGGAGGTGGGAGGGAGGGAGGGGGGGGCAACAAGGAATGACGTGATCCCCTTTATTCCGGCCAATAAAACAGAGTGGCCGGTGAGATCCGGATCCGTACGTGCCGTCAAATTCAATAAGGTAGTGCTTTAATGTTTTCTTTTAATCAACCAAATTGCATTACACACTGCCTCCTCCACGAGGCTCCGCGGCGCAGAAGAAAGGGGGACTGGAGGGTGGCTGATCTGGGGTAGTGGAACTACCAAGAGGGGGCATTCCCAAAATCTAAAGAAATTTTAGAGAAAACCTTCTGATGCATGTATGTTAAAGAATTGGTGCAGCACAGGCCCAGGCAGTGTCGGTTCCCACTCAGTGAGAGGAGGAAGGGGCCAGTGTGAATTCAGGGTCAGACTGGGGACAGACATGGCGCACAGACAGACTACGTCATTCTGGTAATGAATGCCAGCTCAACATTGAGAGCATCGGCTGCTTTAAAGGCAGAGCACTCTCCTTCCTGGACGATGTTGTCTCTTATCATGTGCAATGCCCTCGGCAGTGCCTTCCTCCCCTCTTTCTCTTCCTCCTTTCCTACTCCAACAACTTCCTCCTCATCATTCTCGTCTCCCCATCCTCACTGACCTTACTCCTCCTCCCGCCGTTCGTCCTGCCCAACACGAGTCAACCTTTCACGAAGGTACATCACGAATGCTCTTCGAAACACTTAATCATCAACCCCCCCAGCTTGTTTTTTTTTTTCTCCATTGTTGGACAGAGTAGCGCAGGGCCCAGTCAAATGGGGAGGGATTGTACATCTGCGTCACCGGCTGCAAGATCAGCTTGCTGCCCCCAGCCTGCTGATTGGAGTTTTACGATTGGATGTTTCATTCCACCTTAGATCAGGCACTGCTGTTGTGGCCCAAAGGATTACAGCCTGCTGCCGCTGTTGGCCACTCATCCGCGGCTAGATTAAACTTCAGAGAGCAGTAATCCACCGAAGTAGGGTGGCTTTGCTGCTCAGCTGCCACAGCCACAACTTTAGAGCCAGCTGACATTTAACATAATGATCAGTCAGAGTGGCCGAGCGTTTACACACAGGAAAGGTTTCCCGGACACAATTAGACCACAGTCCTTGCATGGGCTAAAAATGAATCACAATGCACAATACCATAGTGTAGTCCTTCTATCCATCTAATGGTAAACTGTGAGTGGAGTGACTGGAAGAAAAGCCTCAGTCTCAGCTGTGATATTACAGTGGTCTATCCACAGAGTTTGAAAAGATGACCACAGCTACAATCTACTGTACAGTGTATAGTCTAGGAAACAGGCTGCATTTTGGTTTTAGCCATCCATCCTGGTGTGAGTCATTTACGGTATGCTATTAGAGAGAGGGTTACCCAAGTTTTCCAAATGCTAAAACAGGAATGATTGCAGGATGATTACAGGAATGTATCTCATCCTACCTTATCTATTTTGAGGAAACAGTTTAATAATTTAGTACTCAGCTTCTCTCCCTCCATATACAACACACTTACGTTCATCCCTACAAATATTTGTAAATGTGGTCAAATATAGGCGAATTAAACACCTTCTAACTGTTCTCACACTTGCCTCTAAACTATAAACTGATCTGAAAGTTTGTTAAGTGTATTTGTAGCCAGTGAGTGGGCAGCCAGGATTCCTGCCTTGTAAAGAAGCAGGAATGAGAAGAATTTGATTTCTTGCAGTATTTGGCTCACGCATGAGCATTAAAATTCATGGTATATAGGTTGGATTGTAAAGTTTGGTAAAATTCCCATCGGTATTCACATCAAGGCAGTACAGTAAAGTTGTTTCCTGACATGAATAATGCGCAATAATACTGCTCTGTCTATTAGATTTGTGTTTAATTACCTCATACGACAGGATTTGGCTGATGTGAGACATCATCTGCTTTTTCGGGCACTTCTGCATTGTTACTATATCATTAAGTCAGAAAAGTGGAACTTTCAGAAGAATTTTCTGCTCATGATTTCAACTCACATGATGTGTATGCTATTTACAAGTCAGAAAACTGGTGATTATGGTCACTTCAAGATGCCATTGATGCAGCATAAGAGTGGATGTTTGAAACATCAATTTTTCTTTTCACTTTGTGAAAAAGAATATTTTCATGTCTGTAAATGATAAGTGATTTTAAAGTATGGTTGTGTTAATTTAATCAAAATATGCTCTGATAAGCTCTAACAAGCATTAAGCTAACCATCAGCTTTCACTATGAATGATTCATGTCGCCTGCAGATATGCAGGTCTGCCCGCTGCTCTACACCAAAAAGAACAGGAGGATACAAACTGAAACAACAACAACAACAACTACTACAGCATGCTGCCTGGTTCACGTTGAACTCATCCCCGAGGTCTCTGATGGGTGGATGACTTCAGCTGCAAAGTCACTTTGACTCAGTGAATCAGGAATCAGGTAACGGGATCAGGCTTCATTAGGTGACTTCAGCCGAGCTGGCAGACGGCCAGGTGAGCTGGACGCACAAATGGACATTGATTTTTCAATAAGGGCCCTGAAACTGTCAGCCAACCAGGCTATGGTGATATCTTCTCTCGCGGGGATGGCCTTCTCTCGATGATGGCCTGACTGGCACACGACCACAGGCCACCACACCAGCCCCATACATTCCCCTGGCTCTGTCTCATGACCCTACACTGGTGTTAATGTGCATTATCCTGGAGTACAGCTAATGGTATGAAGCGAGAAAATATTGTCATGTTTATTTAAAAGAGAAAAAAGTTTTGTGTGGGTGGTTGTGTGTGTCTTTGTTCTTCTTTTTACAAATCTTTGCTTAAGTATCACATTTTTGCCCTGTATTGTGGCAAAAAATGTGTAATGAGTCCAAAATATCAGAAGGCGATATCATGTTTTCCTGTCCTGTCACCCATATATATCTAGTCTGATAGTCAGATAGGCTTTATGACACAGGCCTCAAGGAGCGCTTGACCCATAATAGTTTCCATCCATCTTGCCTCCCTCTAGCAGCCTCAGCTCTCAGTACCTGTAAGAGCGCCATATGTTGGCCCTATGCTGAACCCTGAGGTCAGGAGGGTATCCTACGGTGAATGAGGTACAAGAGATATAGCCTGAAGTTAATCTATTGTATGATTGTACAAAATGCAAATGATAGATGTTAGACAGCACTGATATTAGGAGGGCAGCAGGAATGAAAGTGAGAGCAGAGAATAAATGAGACAGTCACAGCAATAAAAATAAGTTGTTTTCCCACATCCACAGCAGTCCTGAAGTTTTGTTTCATTTCCCAAAGGGGTTTCATGTGAGAACGCAAATGTCTGATGCAGCACAGTTGGAAATTCAGCTGCGTCTAACCAGCCAAGTATAAACTGGATGTGATGGCCATTAGCGACAAGGTAAGGATAGCATGGTTGGGATCCTGCATAAAGTGTAGGAAAAAACATCTAACTGAGGCGTTTAGGCACTCAGTTTCTCGAAAGTAAAGATGTGAAGAAGCAGACAAATCTACAAAATAAACTGTGTCTACAAATTGTGCGACATTATCAGATGTTTCTCAGGGTAAACGACTTTGAATATCTCATCAGCTACATAGTATCATCAAAAAACTGTCTGTGTGCAAGGGACAAGGCAGAAAAGTAATATTGCCCTTGATCTCATCCCTGTTTTCACTGCTTGGGTTCAAGAATGTTTTCAGAAAACACTGCATATAAGGAAAATTGCCAGAGAGTCCCAGGTTAAAGCTCTATTATGTAAAGAAGAAGCTGTATGTGAGCATGATCCAGGAACGCTGCCGGCTACTCTGGACCAAACTCATTTCAAATGTACGGAGACAAAGTGGGCACTGCATCACCTAAACTAAGGAAGGGAGGGACTATCCAGCTTGTTAGCAGTGTTATCAAAAGTCTGCATCTCTGATGGTGTGGTGGTGCCTAAAGAATGGGCACTTGCACACCTAGAAAGGTGCTACTGGTGCTGAAAGCAATACACAGGTTTTGGAGCAACATATGCTCCCATCCAGACAACAGCGCTTTCAGGGGTGGCCTTGGACACTGCATCTATTAAAACAACACGGCTTCATAATGGAACAGTCCAGGTACTGAATTGACCTGCCTTCAGTGTAGACCATTCATCAGCTGCAACATTTGGAGCATCGTGAAATGGAAAACATGGCAAAGAAGACCCAGGACTGTTGAGCAACAAGAATGGGACAAGATTCCTCTCCCAAAAGTCCAACAGATGGTCTCCCAGGTATTTAGGGACTGTCAAGGGGGGCATGCTACAGAGTAGTAAACATGTTCCTCTCCCAACTTCATTGAAATGTGTTACTGACATTACAGTCAAAATGAGTCACTGTTTTTCCTGAAATAGTAAAATGACTCAGTTTAAACACTTGATATATTTTCTATGTTTTATTGTGAATGAGATATGTGTTTGATACATTTGCAAATCTTTGCACTTTGTTGTTATTTTATATGTTACATAGAGGCCCAACTTTTTTGATTTGTGGTTGTAAACCAAAGGAGGTTAAATCAAAGGACAAGGACACATGTTTAGTTGAAAGTGTACCATTTTCAGTTGTTTGCTACATATAAGAAAGGGCAACTTCAGAAAACGCTGCAACATATCCTCCCATTACTGTCTGAAGTTCACCCGTGAAAACAGCTATAGAGTGAGAATCTCTAAAATTCTTCTGCTGGAGAATTGCCCTCAGAGATTCTGCACAATGGCAAGAGATAATTAATTCACTCAGAGATGTCTGATTTTTCAAACTATCAAAGTATAAAAACAAAGCCTTCTCTTTGTGAAAAGCTCGAGTCCTTGGAACAAAGTCCTGTTTGGTTAGACCCAACTTGTAGCTCCAGTCCCACAATGGTATTTTTGCATTCTCCCTGTTGAAGTGTCTCTCAATTTCTCTGAACTGTGTGAACTCTGTGAGGGGAAAAAATGTTATTTGACTGCAGCGATCTAGAATAAGAAACTGTTTCATTTTCCTCAAAAGCACGTCGGGATTTCGGTTTGTATGACTGACTCAATCTCAAGTAACAGCATAAAAGAATTGTAATAGGCAGCCAAAAGGAAGCTCTGAATATGATCCTTAGTGCAGGTTGTTGGACTCATTTTACTTGAATTATTGGTTTTAAACAAAGAATAAGGAGTTCTAATTAAATGTCCAGCAATGAAATGTTCAACCAGGTCATTATAAATCTTTCTCTCTGACAGGCACGCACAGATGAGCTGCATTTCATTTAGGAAATGAGCATCCCTGTATCAACAATCGGCCGCTAATAAAAACTCCTGCGTTTGGATTGGATGTCTGGGCTGTAAAAGAATCACCTGCAGATTTTTTGGAACTACTTTTAGCCTCATGCATCAATCAAGTGGCAGTTTAGTGCTCGCACTGGCCAGATTTTAATTTTTCTTTAAGCTTTATTGGAATTTGATTTGCCAAGATAAAGCTGAAGCCATTAATCTTGTTCTCCCCATGCGTCCACTCCAATAAACTCACTAAAATGGGCCTAAACGTGTCTTTGCTCCAAACCTCTCCAAAGTGAACTGTGTGTGTGTTGGTATTTGATGACACAATTTTGGGCTTTATTTAAATATTTTCTGTCAGGATCAAACACTGAATTAAACTGCCGGAGATGTTTGAAATGCAGACAGAAACCGCAGCGCTGATCACTTTCACAGTTCTAAGCATCAGGCCAAAGCAATGGGCTCGAAGAAGCTTTACACATATCCACAGAAATGACTAATAGCTACTGTGTGAACAAATCTTCCAATATCGGGAAATAGTAGAGGTATTTCAGAAAAATCTCAAATCGATGAAAAAACATATGTCAGAATTGCAGTTGTTATCAGCCGGCTGCAAAGTGTGGACTTGGGGACCGCCCATGCTCAGTCATCTTTCCTCAGTTGTTTCCCTTTGCATCTTGAACATGTCGACCCATTCCGCATCTGTCAACATCTATTACCCATGGCTTTCCCCTACATCGCTATAACCACTACCACCTCTGTTGCTGTGACAAACACAACCCTCCCCTAACCCCAGCCGCACTTTTAAAATTGCTCATGACTCTTCAGCCGTTGTCCCAGCCGGGCCAAAACCAAGAGCATCTGCCACACAAGTTGCAGAACAGGAAGTGGAGCAAATTCGAGTCCGCTGGATCGCACCGCCACTTTTCGCCTGTCTTATTAACCACACATTTCTTAAGGAAATTCTCCCAAACTGTCTAGATTCTTGCAGCAATTAAAGCATTTCTCTCATTCCCCCTTTCTTTCTTTTCTGTCCTCTTGGCAAGGGGCTTGACCATGTTGGTCAGGTCGTCTCAGTGTTCCTGGGCCAAAGCTGACACAACCAATCAGAGGAGGCAACCGTGATCTGACGAATAAAAGAAACAGGATTACAGCAGGGAGGACGTCTTAGGTTCGAGGAGCAGTGAGAATCACACAGGGCGTGCCATTGTTTCTCAACCACCGATGGTTGTTGGCAGCTGTCAGGCCTTTTCTTTCCTAAACCCAAAGAGCCGTCCTGCTCTGGCAAAAGCCTCACAAAAAGAGACAGAGAGAGGGTTGCAGTGAAAATAAGAAGCATTTGTGTGGCTAGAGGGCTGCTGGCATGTTGCTGTAAACAAGAATATAAACTCTTCTGGGGTGAAAGGGTGAGAGGCAGGAGAGGAGGACTCTGACGTTTGCAGGGGATGCTTTCCATAAAAATGATGAGTCAGTCACAACTACTGCAAAATGCATGTGATAAAGAGAATGTGTAACTTTATATGAAGATAATGGGGTAGCTGGTTGCAGCTTTGGCATGTTTTATTTTGAAAAACACAGCAATATTGTGATCTCTGGGAGTCCGGTCTAGCACTTATTTCCATTGGCCCTCCAAAAACTGGCCAGAGAGTTTGCAGAAAATGATACCAAAGACAGCACATTTTCCACTGCACCTCTCAAAGTTGTTATTGGAAATTTGCTTTATTTGTCCTTTATTTCCTTTATTTTCTTTAGTTTGTTCCCATTATTATTTTCTCTTCATCTCTTAAATTTGGCTGATCTCCTGTTGAAGCTCATCTCCTCATGCATGTCTGGATGGTTTCCAGCGAGGCTATTTTTGAGATCACTCACTGGTCTAAACATTGACTACTCCAGAACCGATTCTACTGCAGACCTGATGCAAAGCCTTTGAGCTTGGAAACTGCAAACTCTTCAACTACAATCTGCTGCATTATAGTTGAAGACACAGCTCTGATCCTCCATACAAGAACCAGAAACAGAGGAAAGCAGAAGAAAAAAAATCCGCCAACCAGTACAATTAAAGTTCACTAAGTGTTGGTTAAATCTACAAAAACAACCAACATGTAAAAGTGATTTATTATGGCTTTTATAGTAGGTCAGAGGGGTTTATGTATGACTATAACTTGGAAGGATGCAGGGTCTTTCCCTTTTGCCTCAGCGTTATAGAACAAAGTTTCTACATAACCAGCATAAAACTCTTCAGGGTGTATAAATATACACAGTTATTGTGCAACTTAAGAGATAATATATTAAATGGTGATTAGCATTGTTTACTTATCTCTGGACAGGATTAGGTTCACTGTTCCACTTTCGATGGATCATGGTAATCCCTAGAAAGTGGCGATATGCCATGACAAGTAGGTGTATGCATGTATCATGAAATGCCAAAGGGCTTTTTTTAATGAATAAAATGTGACAAATGCATAGGTGCACTGCTTTCTGTACATACAGCAGACATTTGCCATGAAATTTAGAATCAAGAGCCAGTGAAATGCTGCAATGTTACACATATGTGCCCTTGACTCTGATGGAGACAAATGAAGGAGGGTGCATGAAACTGCTCTCTGGCTACTCTGCAGTGACAGCAGCGGTGTAATTGGGAAACGACCTGCTTTATCACTGAAACCAATGGGTCGGACGAAGCAGGAGACTGAGGTATAGGGCACTGAAGATAGCCAATGTTGGACTCCTTTTAATATTATTAACTATGTGTCCATTTTCATTTGTTCCTAGAAGAGGATAGTACAGTGTGTGTGTGCATGTGAGTACGGGGAAAAGGGTAGGAAAAGGAGACAGGACAAACACAAATTAATCTGACAGCTCTGAACAATGTCAAATCCATCCACATGAGAGCATGCATACTTTGGACGAGATCTGCTCATTATTTATTACTTTACTACTACTTTCATGACCATAACATACTTCCAAACATCATTAACAAGCCCAGCACAAATCCCATCTTATTTACACAGCCAGGTGCACTGAGGGCAAGGCAGGGCAAATATAAAATATCCTGGCGAGCAAAGGCTGAGAGATTATGACAGTGTCCAGGTCGGAAAGTCCTTAATATTCCCACCTCTGCTTCAGGTCAATAAAGTAAATCATAAAAGGCTATTTGTTTTAGGGCTTTAATGTTTGGTTTCCATTTCCATTTCTCATGGGAAAACTTTAAGCTTTAAAAAAAAAAAGAAACACATGCTGCTTTTGCTTGATCCTCAAATGTAAATTGTCTTAATGATGTTGTTGAAGGGCCTTTTTAATGGACCTTTCGAGGGTACTGAAACACACTAATATTACCACTGAAAAGGATACCAGGTCGCTGATGACTCTTACGGCAGTGCGGCTCCTGAGAGGGATTCGTGTAAATCGAGTGAGAGCTTATTGCGAGTAATTAGGGAGAGATGAAATTGAATGCGATTCCTACAGCAGCGCTGCATGCTGTGCTAATGTAACAGAGCACTCATCAACTCCACGCCACAAAGCCAATATGAAAAACATGTGTTTCAACATCTCCCACTTCCCAAAGCAATGCGCTTGAGAGGATTGTGGCACTGTGACCTTGACAGTGTTCAGTTTTTATTCAACGTCAGTGGCTGTGTTCGTGCCAGTGACTCCGTTGCCTCTGAGGCAGAATTATGACTGCGGAGGTTTGCTCTTGTTCTGTTATGACTGCTAACCATGACTGTTTTCACAGTCAGGCAGTCAAAAATGTGGTAATTCCCATTATATCATTACTGGGTGGAATGTGAGGTCTATCAACGGTGTTGTGGTCCAAATGAGTGACTTCTTTTCTTTTTTGCAACGAATAAGCAATTCCTAATTAGCCTGCATTAACAGAAAATTGACTGAAAATATGTTAAAATATTCAGGAGCTTACTGTTGGCTCCAGTCATGGATGTATTCATGCTCTCCAAGACCCGGATTGTTCTCTAGGATTCAAAGTAGAAGGCATTAAAAATGTACATCTTACTGGCAGCTTCAGACTTTCTACCAGAAATTTTCATCAAAACTGAAGCTATAATTAAAGGGAAACGGCTCAGACATCTGATTTAACCACTGATTCTAACAGTCTTTGGCTCTCTTTAGAGTGCACTTTGTTACACCTTTGTGAATTAGGGCTGCCACAAACGATTATTTTGATAGTCGACTAGTCACCGATTATTTTTGCGATTAGTCGGCTAATCAGATCATGCATCCATTGGACGTAAAACATACAGCTTATTGCACCAGCATGCACCTGCTCTTCTATAACTATAATTAGCTTACAGCTTCAAGTGTTTAAGGTATGTGCTAACTAAAAATAAAGACAAGATGATAGTTTATTAAATTTTAATGAAATTTGCAGATTGTTTTGGTGGAGTTTAATAAACCCAGCCGTCTGCTCCTTGCTATCTAAAATATTACAGGACACCGGAGTATATTCTTGAGCATCTCACACTTCTGGTAATCAGTTGTCTGCTTGACGTTTATTCAGCTGTGTAAAAACGATAACTTTAATTTCAGCCAAACCAATTTACTAAGGAACAAATAAAACACACAAAAAAAGCCAAACAATATAATTTTTAAGTTATCTAAGTGACTTATATATCATGTTTAACCTGGATAGCAAAAGACGGCGGTGGGTTTGAAAACGATTTGCCCGGAGTCCGGTGTTCTCACGGGCTTCAGTGAGCCTTGCTAGCTATCGAGCTAGTGGGTAACAGACGTATCCAAAAACATCGGAGCGCTTTTGAAAATATGTGGTGTCTTGAAAAACTGAGCAGACATTTGAGGTTTACACAGCTACATTCTCGCCTGAAAACATGTTAAACGTTTATTTTGTGACCCAGGAAGAATAATAACAGTAATATTAAAACTAACTAGCTGCTGGAAACTGAGCAGGGCCGCGCTATGAACTCTGGGACACAGCTTCTTCTTCTTCTTCTTCTTCTTCGGGGTTTAACGGCAGCTGGTATCCTTGTACATCCGTTATTACACTCTTAAATCCTAATACTTAATTCCTGCGCCTTTTGGGATCTTACAAAGCTTCACATGACGCGTCGACTATTAAATTAGTCGTCGACAATTTTGATAGTCGACTAATTGTGGCAGCCCTATTGTGAATAACTAAAT
The DNA here is from genome assembly GCF_000239375.1 of Pundamilia nyererei. Lineage (NCBI taxonomy): Eukaryota > Metazoa > Chordata > Actinopteri > Cichliformes > Cichlidae > Pundamilia > Pundamilia nyererei. Next base: position 2,071,321 of record NW_005187510.1, read on the forward strand.
GAAATCTGTCATTAAAGTTCATGCAATCTAGAAAATGTCTATGCAATTCCTCTGTGAAGCTTCACTGTTTCTACCTGTCTTTCAGTTCTATGTGATCCTAAGAATAAGATGGAAAAACATCTTATATGTAGAAAGATGGCTGTATCTTATTTCATTTTTGCTTCTAAAAAATGTATGAATTCTCCATTCTGTCTGTCCAAATGCCTACAATTGTGGAATGTGTGGAACGTAACTGTAGTTTGCAAATCATAAAATAACCTATTTATTAGCAAGTAATACAAAGAGAACTAATGTTAAAACTCAGGAAAGGATGTGAAAGAGTTTTGTGATAATTAAAGAAAGACCCAGCTGCTCACTCGAAAATTATTTAGCACTGTTTAGCAACAATTGAGTGACATGACTGGGTAAAAAAAAAAAGCCTGTTACAATAAGCCTTTAAGAATGACAAAGAGAACAAATAGTTCAAAAAAGTAGTAACATATCTCAGCCTAAAAATGCAAAGATTTGGGTTTTTTCATCATTTAGAGAACATTCAAATTGTCAGAGAAATCTTGCAGAGAAATCCAAAGATCTGTAAAAAGTCAGTTAACCCCTGTGATTTTCAGCTCCCAGCTGGCAATTCATCAAAAACAAATATGAATCCATTATGAAGTTAATGTCAGCAAACACACCTAGAACATCGCAGTCACTGCTGCATTCACAAACACAAAGTTAAAACAGTGCATTAAAAAAAGACCTAAAGGAAACACCATCAACTTATCTGGGCCTGCAACCTCTAAACTAAGGCGTGAGAGACTGATGTGCTAGTGCATCAGAATATCAGATTTTTTAAAAATTTTATTTAAAAAAGTAAACTTTCATACACTATATCTATTACATCTAAACTTAAATATTTCAAGTCTTTTCTTTGCTTTCATTTTTTATGATTCTGTCTTACAGAAACATCTCAAATTAAATGATTAGAACATTTCCTAAGATCAATGACAAAGACTTTTACAGTACAGCACAGAAAGGTCAGAGTTCTGAAAGGCAAGTCAATAATCGTCCCTTGTAGCCCCTTTCCTAAAGATGTCTGCAGGCAGTGGTCATCCCTTCTGTTTTTACGCCTCTTCTCTTCACGTTTTTCCAGTCATCTTTCTTTCTTTTGATATGCTTTGATACGGCACTCTGTGAGCAGCCAGACTTTGCAGAAAAATCACTTTTTCACTGACTGTATTCATGTGCAGTAAACTAGATTAAGAGCTATACATTGAGACATTGAGACAGTGGATTTCTGATTTTATGAGGTATATGCCATAATTATGAACAACTTTTTTTTAAAAGACTTGAAACATTTGAAATATAACTTTTTGAATTTAATTACAAAAAAATAACTTTTTCATGATTTTTTTCTTTTTCCCCCCTTTTTTTGCA
>NW_005187510.1:2073048-2081125 GCF_000239375.1 Pundamilia nyererei
AAGTTTTCTTTGAATTGTCTTAATTAAAGAATGACCACAAGATATGCACCGTGGTTTCTAGGAAGCAGTAAAAAGGAAAACGTATTTCAGACAAGTCCCTCCACATTCTTCAGCCAAGCTAAGAGACAACTGAACGCCATAGCTGAGTATCATATTAAAATTTTAAACGTAAATGGAGAGAGTCTTTCAGAATTGTATTAGCGCTGCAGTCAGACATACTTTAAAATGTTATCAAGACAACTTCTTTGTGAAATTTATTCAAAAGTTTCATGACAGTCTTATGTGGTTTATTTTACTTCTGTCATTTCAGAAAAAAAAATCACAAATAAATCAGACTACACGAGAAATGCAGTGAATGATATGGAAGGAAACACGAGTTTGGCCTCTGGGTATTATTACACATTCTTCTTGGTTTTGAAGTGCTATCTTTTAGATTTTCACATGCTTCTCCGGGGGTTTTGAGGCTATGTGAACAGTCTGGACTAAATGTGGGGCAGAGGAGTCCAGAAACCCAAATATTATTTCACAGAAATCCAATATGTGGGTACAAGTATGACAGCTAATACGTTGGCCCCTGTCCTTGCTGCGCACCACCCACAGAGCGACAACCGCTAACGTGTAAAATCTTAATCTTCTGTCTGGATGACCTCACAGCTCAGACCTCTGCTCAGGCCAGGGTCCTCAGCCTGGGTCCAATAAGCCACCCCATAACTCTCTAACACTCTTTTTATTTGTCAACCTTCTCTCTTTAGCACAAAAACGCTACACAGCTGCATTAATACCGAGTGGTGCGTCGAGCGTCAGTTAAACACTAAACTAGGTGTGTCGAGATTAGCATGGGTTGCGGGCTGGCGCCTCCATTGTTCCTCATTGTTATTTCAGAACCCCAAAAAATAAATAAATAAGACATTCAGGATGGTTTCCACAGGCTGAGCCATCAGTGAGGGTCGTGCGAGCTTTTGGTGCCGAGGTCTTTTCATGCAGTCATATGGCCCCAGGCTTCCAGGAGAGCTTTTTTACACAGGCCACACAAAGATACGCTCTCCTTTTTTTTTGCTGTATCACAGCCCTTTTCCAGCAATAATTACAATGTCAGTCTGTTTAAAAAGTAGTCTTACGGGAATATGAGGCCCCCATTACCGAATCGCCCGTGTGCTAGGAGCTGGGGGGGCCATAAAACATTCATCTATGACCAGCTGTAAAAAAAAAAAAAAAGCAATGAAGCAAAGGAGGAAAAAAATGGCACCCTGACAGCATCACATTTAGTAGAATAATAATCACACCCCCTTTTTGCTTTTATTGCATGTAGGCTTGATTGATTAACTGCCCTGAGAAGAGGACACGTGGAAATATACCTGTCACAGCGCTGGTGACTGTGGCAGCACAGTTTCCACAGATTAACCTCCATCTTGCTGTACCACATGTGCATTTTGGTTAAGATTGAGGTAAAAGTTGTAGTACCGATGGTGCAAATTGTATACAATGACTGCATATAGCTTACTGTGATTTTTTTTATTTTTTTTAGTTTGTATTAAAATGTCATGCATTTTAAATTTGTGATTGCATAGCGGCTGGGTAGCTTTTTCACAGAGGCTGCTCACATATAGATTCCTGTGTTATAGCTTTGAGCTGACATTATGACACAAAATCAGTCCAGTAGGTAACAGGAATTAAGATGTAATTTTATATGTGCATGTCCCTCAAAAATCATAACCAGGATAACAAGTGCACAAGTAAGCACAACACGCATTTTTATTCAGCCAAGTGGCATCACAGCATGTAACAACTGTGTTAAAAGGCAATATTTATCCTTTCTGTTGTTCGAATTAGTATATATTTAGTTCAATTCAATTCAGTTTTAGTTATACAGAGCCAAATCACAACAACAGTTGCCTCAAGGCAGTAATACAGTAATACATACAGAGAGAAATCCAACAATCATATGAGCAAGCACTTTGGCGACCGTGGGAAGGAAAAACTCCCTTTTAACAGGAAGAAACCTCCAGCAGAACCAGGGTCAACTAGGGGCCATCTGCTGCAACTGGCTGGGGTGACAGAAGGAAGACAGGACAAAAGACATGCTGTGGAAGCGAGCCAGAGATTAATAACAAGTAATGACTGAATGCAAAGAGGTCTATTAACACACAGCGAGCGAGAAAGGCGACTCGTATATCTAGCTATCATGTAAAGATTTAACATGTACGTCAACTGAAATGAATGAGGAAAAAATGCTCAAGGCATCCAATCGCATTAGAAAAAGAAGACAAAACATTCAACTTTGACAAATAGAGGGCTGAGGCTTGTTTTCCAGTATGTAGTGTTTCTATCAGTATTAACATTCATAATCTCTGACCAGTGTCAAAGTGGCATTTATTCGTATTGCCAGAGGGCAGGACAGGAAAGCTGAAAATATACAAGATAAACATATTATCAACAGGTCTAGTGACATGCAAATAATGATGGTAATCAGTGGTAATATTCAACAAAGTAAATCGATGAATGTCACAATAATAACTTAAATATGATCAAGTAAATAATCTAGCAATAGCGATCCAGTTGCATAGTTACATCCAGTTGTACATACTATCTTTCCACCTTTTTAAACTTGCATTTTGACTATATATTATCTGAGTTAGCGGCACGGTGATGCGCTGTTAGCACTGTCATAAGGAGGCTGGAGCTTGAATCCAAAGTGCCTTAAGGCTGTGTTCTTGCTAAATTCCAACAAGCACTTTGTGATCTTTTTATCTAGAAAGATGCTATATAAATAAAATTTTACTTTACTTTACTTACACAATTCAGATTTTACATGGTAATGACAGCTTCTTTTAAAATCTTTGATTCTGTGAGAAACTGCAAAGACGTGAATTCCTCATGTGAAAGACTCCTTTGACATTGTCCAGTTATTTGATCTGCTGTTGATACAGCCCCCTATGACCAACACTTGGTGACAGTGGGAAAGAAAAAAATACCTTTTAACAGGAAGAAACCTCTGACAGAACCAGGCGCAGGGAGGGGAGGGATATGGAGTGCAATATAAAAACAGAGAGAGTGAAAAAAACGTGAGTGAAGCTACAGATTTAAGGTCAGAATTGTGCAAAACGCTTTAAATAAAACCTATGACATGCTGTTAGTCATATAATAATTTCGTAAAGGTGAACCTGCTTCTCTAAAAGGCTAGTAACTTTTTTAAAACTTATGGTCGACCCTCATACCACCACCACACAAACACACACTCCCCACCCCACCCCATGATAAAGAGTTGTGAATTTAGCCTTTGGTTTACAGGCAAAAGTACATAGCATAGTACCTAGCTCTCCACTGCTCCAACCACAACAGCCTTACTTTCCACTGTGCTATTCCTATGTCAAACCACCGCCTGTTTTTAGTCATGTCTCCTTCATGTAATTCTTTTGTGGTGGGAAAATGTATTTTTCCCTTGTACAGTTTAAGATGCACTCTTTCCACCAAATTTCAGGAAACCACATTCATAGGTTCGTCACAGGATTTATTGCTCATTGGAATAGATAGGTAGGCTGGACACTCTCAGTGGCATCTGAAACAGCCAAATAGGCTTGGGGTTAAAGCAAATCTCAGTCCTAAAATATGATGAAACAATTACAATAGACATGTTAGATGTCAATGATCTGAAGGGGAATGTCAAATATGTCAGTAACTACATGAACTGAATGAATGAATGTGTTTCAGTGGGGGCGCATTACTAGCTTGTCTCCAGTCATACAGTTTTGAATAACAAGAACGAGCCACAGTTGAGTAAAGATATTATTATGTGTGGTTTCAAAGTAAACATCACCTGAGACAGTAAAGCAGAAATAATGGACCAATAGTAATGATCTTTAGCTACAAAACTCACACAGGACTTGAAGCTGACAAGTTAAATAATTTCTTTTGTCCAATCTGATAGAACACAGAATTATAATTAAATAATGATAGAAAATTCAGAAGTTAATACTTACTGAAATCTAATATTCTGAGAACTTTATAGAGTTCAATCTTCTGTTCAATGTTAAAATCATAAAACACAGTGGGTTAGCCAAGATGGCTGTCGGCATCCATATTCACTTCAGTCAGAATAAACAACCATTCAGCGCAACCATATTAAACATTGATTTTGATCACAGACAAACACAAATGACAAACACCACATGCAATGCTTTAAAATGTCTGACCCTGTGTGATCCTTGGTTCACACGAAAACATCCCAGAAAAAGTCTGATGCTGTGATCAAGGCGAGAGCCCAGAGGGCCTGAACCAATAAAAGGCTGTGGACAGTATCCAAATTTTCCCGACTATTGTAGAATAAGAAGTGCTTGGCTCAGTTTGCTCTCTCCATCTGAGCAAAGGATTGGGCTGGAGGCCTGTCTTCACAGTCTTGACTGGATGCCATGGGAGCAGGCCGCAGCAGAAAAACAGGTCAATACTGACTGTTAATGCCACGACTGAATGGTTTGTGGTCTGACCATTTGGGAGACGGAACAAAATAACATTTTACTGGGGTTCATAAACCTCTCATGGATGTTAGAATGGTTCCTCCATAAATCCTAAAGTGTTGAAGGCAGACGTTAAAGTGAAAGCTACAAGAGTGACAAAATGTATGGAACTGCAGAGGTTCAGAGGAATCTCCTGCACATGCTGGAGATTTAACTGTACGGGCAATTTTTAAAGCAACTAAAGGTCAATGAGTGTGAATGATGCTATATACTACAGTCTGTAACGAAGTGAGGACAAAATCATTGCCTGAAATTCTCTTCAGTCCAGTTTACTTTACATCTTGAATATTAAATTGTAAGTCAAAATTAATTCTTTATGTGAAATATGTACCAAAAAAAGCATGTTTTTAGTGTTTATTTGTTTAAATTTGTAATAAAGAGGAAGAAGGAAGGCTTGACTTGATTAAGAGCAAAACTGTACTAACAGATGTAGCTGAACCATTATCTACAGTGATGTGAAAAGAGAGTTTCCACACGTCTCTTTGTAGTCCCGTGAAACTAAAACACATGATTCAGAGGCTTGAGAACTACCTTTAGCAGCAATGAATTGAAGTAATCATTTTCAGTATGATTCTATCAATCTCTCACATCATTGTGGAAGAATTTTGGCACACTTTGCTTTACAGCCTTTATTGAGGTTTGTGGGCATTCGTTTATGGACAGCTCTTTTAAGATCCTGTCATTTCAATAAGGCTGAGGTCTGGACCTTGACTGGGTCATTGCAGCACCTTGACTCTTTTCTTTTTTCAGCCATTCTGTTGTAGATTTGTTGCTGTTCTTGGGATCATTATCTGGTTCGGTTGACCCCATGCAGGCCAAGCTTTAGCTCTCAGACAGATGTCCTCACATTTGAATCTAAAACATAGTGGCATACAGAGGAGTTCATGGTCAACTCAGTGAACGCTTCATTGTGCAGGTCCTGTGGCTGCAAAACACAGACATGGGACCTGTGTTTTGTTACAGTATGAGGTGTTTGTGCTGATATTTTGTGTTTGGTTTTTGCAAATGTGTAACAGTCTTGTCTGTCCAAAGGACATTATTCCAGGAATCCTGTTGTTTGTTCAGATGCAATTTTCTAAATCTAAGTCATGCGCCATGTTTTTTAGATGCTTTTTCCTTGCTACCCTTTCAGACACGTCATACTTGTTCAGTCTTTTTCTTATTGTACTGTCATGAATTTTAACATTTAACATGCTAACTGACACGTAGTATAGTGGAATGATTATCTGACACGTAGTTCTTGGGTTTTGGGCAATTTCTCTGAGAATTGCATGATCTGACCTTTGGGTAAATTTGCTGGGATGTTCACTCCTGGTAAGATTGTGGCATTGTGGTAACGAACACCTTTGCCAGCAAACTGCTAAACCTCTTCTTTTATAGAAGTGATCACACTTGCAGAAAATCAATCAAGTGCATTTGATTATTAGGACCTGGTGCTAGTTATACTCTAAATTTCTATGGGATTAGTAAGGGTGTACTTAGTTTTTCACAGGACTTTATGCAGTCCTGTACATACCATTTTTTCACTATATAATTTAATATGAGATGCTAAAATACTGGGAGACTTTGTCTTCTCCAAAGAACTGCATCAAAGAACATCAGGAGAGAAATTATTCAAAGTGCTGAATGCATTCATGGCAGACCCAGAACTAATGACAAAAATATGTGTCCATGTGCAACTAGCCACAAGAGGGGACACAAGGATAAAGACTGTCAACCCCACTGTCATGACATCACACTGTATGTTCCATCACCAAGCACTTGTATCCAGATCAATGGAGCCAGAGCCTCACTCCATTTTAAAACCCAGTAACTGTAAGTAACTCTACCTCAGTTCAATACTGTTAAAGTCCTAATGTCAAACCCAATCAATTTGAGTTTGAAGAGCACCTGTTATCAACTTTATCAGTTTTATAAAGGTAAAATCTAATTTTCTTCCAATTTGGGGGCTTGCAGGAACCTGATACATATTGGTTCCACTCCTGGCCTGCAGTACCAGTCAACTAATGAGCTGCTAAATGGATCAAAAGTCAACACAGAGTTCACAGAGGGTGAAGATGAGAAAGGAGATGCGTCTAATCACAAGAGGTGAAAAGAGGGGAGAAATAAAAATAACAACAAAGGTGCTATTTTGCTAATTACTGATCTAGTAATGCAAATATGTTATTTCAAGTTACACATTTGCATTACGCAGGTCTGAGTCAGGGCTATGTGTAATAGCAAGAGAGAGACTGCAGGTTTACAAGGCATGGTGGGACAGAGAGATTCCGCAGGTCTTTCCTTCCTGCTGCTCTCAGACTCCACAACAAGGATCTAACACACACATCCACACATGTGCAATAACACTAATTGCAATTCTCTTTTTCTGACAACATTGTATTTCATTCTATTGTATATAGTATCTTATTCTTATCTTATTCAGATTTGACTTAAACATATGTGTGATATCTTTGTTACTATTCAATGCACTAACTAAATGTCCTTGTTGCTATAGTCATAGTACGTCCTGTAACAACTAATATCTCTTTTGCATGCGTGCAATAACAGCCGCATTGATGCCACTAGGAAAATGAAGGTTCCATTGATTTTATTGACGGGTGACTCATCCGATCGGCTGCAGTCTTTTCCAGCAGTGAGGACACCAGACCAAAGTACATCTCTGTATTACATTCATAAGGGGTGCATCAACTAATTAGACGTGATTTAAGCAAGTGCTTCCCCTTGAGAAGAAAAAAGTTGTACTAATATTATCCAAGAACTAACTGAAGTTTGAAGTAGAGCAAAAGCTCAGTTAAAGTTGATGCTCATACTGGAAATAAAAAATACCCACAAGGGTGAGCTTTGCTTATGGTTATCAATATGTGTGCAGGGTTTGGCTGAATCATAACAGCAAAAAAACATTCTTGGGGTTATATTGAAGTTTTCAATTTAGCATGCATTTGTATACAATTATCTTCTCAACCTCTTCATATAGACCAGCTCACAAATGTTTATACCCTGGTAAATGCTGTCTTTCTGATCCAAATCATTTACCTACATCATGTGGCGAGGGAATGTTACCTTCATTTTTAAGTAAAAGATCACACCTGCTGGTCCGTGTCCACTTTACCCCCTGCTTTAGGCAAAAGTAACAGAAGTTAGCATGCACATGTGGAATTTAGCCCCATGGTGGTTGGAAAGATGATCCTGTGAAAAGTGTGTAAACTCCAGAACGGAAGCCCCGCTGTGACCAATATATAACCCGGCATGAGTCATCCTGCCAAGCGCCCACAGATATGATGACCTTCTCTGCTTCACTATATTCTCAACAGTTGGGGCCCTGAAAGACTACGTATGAACATGCCCTCTGTGATCATCTTCAGATGTTCTTCCCTTTCCCTGGAGACAGTGAGACAGCAGAATAAGGGTGGAGAATGGAAAAAGAAACCAGTAGAATCGGAAACTATCAAAGTCTCTGGGTCATTCACTTTATACACTACTCCTGAGTTTATTTGATTAAAATTTGTCTCAGGTAGAGATTCTCTTTAGCACTGCTTTATTCAGAAAGTTTGAATCATTGCAAAAAT
>NW_005187510.1:2081145-2085336 GCF_000239375.1 Pundamilia nyererei
GTGTGTGTGTGTGTGTGTACGCTTTGGGAGTATGAGTGAATGGTTGAGAAGACAATGGACAATCAGGAAGACTGATGTAATCATAAAATCAATCAGGATTTGACAGATAGCACCATCTCTCTGCTCACCACAGCCAGTATTTCAAAGATATCACTGTGTCAGTGCTTCAAGACTTGAACACAACCACAGTTTGAGTTCTTTTTTCCTCGTCAAGTCTACTGCAACTGAAACGAGCTGCTGGGTTCATGAGGACAGTCTGGCTCACCCTTACGTTAAAGAAAGCCCCTGGCAGGTGCCAGAAGCTCCCCAAGACACATATCACATGAAAGGGAGTGGAGCTGTTGAAAGTAAACAAATTAGCAGTTGGCTTTTTGTGTTGCCCTTAGGTTTGTGGAGTTTAATTAGTATTGGAAGAACATGCAACCACAGGTAAAAAGGGTCCTGGATAGAGAATGATGTGGTATGTGTTTGAAGTGATAACCACTGGCCCTCTGCAAAGCAAGAACTCACTATGCCCAGACCCACAGCTCAAACACAAAGAATGGGATAGTCTACTAGCAAAATGGGATTCCCATTGTCCCTGTGGCTTTGTTAAAGTGTAACCCAAAGGGTCAAATTTACATTCTTAAAATTACTCAGAATATAGTTAGTATACTGTGCAAAAGTCTTAAGACTTGATAAAGTCATGAGCAGCAACTCAAAATGGTACTCTGTTGTTTGTATGCTCCCCATGTGCTTTTATACATGCCGAACAATGTGGAACATGCTCATAAGTGGGGCTATTGTGGCTCAAGAGTTGGGCTACAATGTAGCTTGCCATCACCAGTGTGTGAATGTGTGTGTGAATGGGTGGATGATTGGATGTGTAAAGCGCTTTGGGGTCCTTACGGACTAGTAAAGCGCTATATAAATACAAGCCATTTACCATTTACCATAATAAGATGATGAATAGTGTCTCAGGGGATCTCCTCCCAGATATGGACCAGGGCATTACTGAGCTCCTGGACAGTCTGAGGTGCAACCTGGGAGCATTGGATGGATGTCTTAGAGGTGTTCTGTTGGGTTTAGGTCGGGAAAGCTTGAGGGTCAGTCAATGGTATCAATTTCTTGATCATTCAGGAACTGCCTCCATACTCTCACTACATGAAGCCAGATGTTGTCATACAGTTGGAGGCACCCGGGAACCACTGTACCAGTGAAGGGTCTGACAATGGGTCCAAGGATTTCTTTGTGGAGGAGTTGGACTACCTGTGTAACCTCTGTAGGGTCCAGGTATGATTTCGTGCTACCAGTAGTGACATTGAGCCTAGCCAAATGCAAAACTAGTGAAAAAACAATCAAAAAAGAAAAAGGGAAAAATATAGTAATCTCCACCTATAAAACCATTCCTGTTTTAGGGGTTTTGTCATTGTTGCCCCTCTAGTGCACCTCAAACCTATTAACAGCCCCCTGTGCTACTTAACTGACCAGAACAATATCTCAGAATTGATTAAAAGCCTTATTTTAATTTTTTTTTAAATTTATTGATAACGTTTTTACTGAGTAAAAGACAGGAAGAGAAAACAAATGGTTTCATAGTGTAGTGATCCATGCAGCTCTATTTTCACCTGTAAAGCAGGACTGCAGTAGGCGGAGGTTTACCTTGGTGCAGGTGTGCCGCGGTCAGTTGCGCATTACATCGTTGCGCACTCGGTGCTTGCTTGGAAGTTTAGGGGGTTTTTTCGCTGTAAAAAGAAGTTTTCTTCCCACGCACGATGGACGCTAATGTTTTTTTCACTTTTTATGGAATCAAACTCAAAGTAAGGTCAGTACTTCCACGCTTTAAACGCTGCACGCTCATACTCTCTCTCACAATCGATATGTGATCCATTGTTGATCTGCACACAGCTGTTGTCACTAACGGCGCACTCGCTTACGTCACTGTCATGAGACATTCTCGCAAAAAAATCACGGTTTTAGTAACGCAGCGTTCCTACGGGAAGTAACGGTAATCTAATTACCGTTTTTGCAATAGTAATCCCTTACTTTACTCGTTACTTGAAAAAAGTAATCAGATTACTGCCCATCTCTGCTCGCCACCAAGCTGGCGTTAGCTGAGGTAAGTTTGTAGACTTTGCTTTCAGAATTGCACATGATTATTTGTAGGTAGGAGGTTGTTAATGCTATCCATCAAGTATAACAGTCTGCAGTCTATGAACTAACCTCAGTTAATGGCAGCTAACAATGTTAGCTTGGTGGCAAGTAGCCTTCAGTAATAGTAATAAATCACACAGCAATAGTACATCAAAGATACTGAAGTGGCACATAAACCAGGTAGCTACCACAACTAAAACAAGGTAGTTGCAGTAGGCTAACATTAGTTGTTTTTTTTTTTAAATAACTTACTTCCCTTAGGTTGGAGGTGGAGTCTTTTGACGCTGACAGCAGCTTGGTTGCTGGCAAACAGAGTTCGCATTGAACGGTCAAATTTCGCCCATCCCTTTGTTGTTTAAATACGAAGTGGAATTTCCAAGTAAGGAATGTATTCCTGCCCATGCACTGCTGGCTCTGTTGTGCTGGCTTCAGGTCCATTGTGTAACTGATGACACCAACATTAACAAGGCGCTTACATTAGAGCCTCTTATTTCGTGTTTTGTTTGGGTCTCCAGCAATGTGTGAAATTACCAAAATTAGAGAGGGGATAGCCTAACATAAACAGTAAAAGACCATGTAATCCATTTATTTCAACAAAGCAACTGTATTCTAATTATCACCCTTTTAACTGGTAACTTTAACCGAATACAGTTACTTGTCTTTTGTATTTTAAATACGTAACAATGGTACATGTATTCCGTTACTCCCCAGTACTGTGGACGAACCACAGTACATACATTATCTGCAGTATCAACCTACATTTACTGTTGTTTGGGGATGAAATAACATTTGCATATTATACAAAAGTAATACTAGGGTTATGCTTGTCACAAGATGCCTGGATGAAGATAGATAGTAAGATTCAGTGTCTTCTGTGGTCTCCAAATGTGATGAATCCAAAATATCCACATATTTTCCCAGACACCCTATCTCTTTCATACCCTGGTCCAGCAAGTAGGCCATGTGAATTGGGCTTCACGCTTCCAAATCCCTTTGCCTGCCTTCTACAGACCACAACTTCCTACCACAGGACCCCTGCCGCTCAACCAGGCCCTCAGGCCAGACCACTGGTCTACCCAACACTAATGGCTCTGTTTAGTAACTCAGAGCCTTTTGCTATTCTGCCAAGCACTCTCCAGGAGTCAAATTTGACATGGAGACCCATAGCACATTCTCACAGATTCCACAACATCAACAGGTCAAATCACACCAGCATCTGTCTCCACCACATTCTATTTATTCACTAGTTAATTGTTTTGTAGGACCTTAAAATACATTGTGTTCTTAAAAAGGCTTCATATGGGGTCTGTAGATCTGGGGTACAATCAGGGACCACTCAAATGAACCGTAGTTTCCCACTAGCTCTTACCATGATGTTGAGCTGAAAATAGCTGATTTCACTTTTGCATAGTTTTATTTTCAAGGTTTGTTTTCAAGGATGGTTCATATTGATTGAACTGCCATGATATCTATATGTTTCTAAGCATTCGTGTATATTGGTATCTGACTTTGGAGATCAGATTATTTTTTCCTCCCAAAGTTTTTCCTTAGCAAGTAAATATCTCGATGTCCACTGGATAGATAACCCAAAAATTTTGTACAGACTTTTACATGCGGCTAAACTCTACTGTTCTCTGGTACAACATACCAGCAAGTTGATATCTTGCTTAAGGCAGGCAAATATTTGCTCATATGGGCAAAACTCAATATTTTGAATCCTAGAAATATAAAATACTTTTCTGAGGATGAGTGCAAATACGAATAACTGGGGATTTTATATTAAGACATCATAAAGTACTACAGGAAAACTACAATGAAGCCACAGACAGAACTTTATATCTTCCAGTTTTGAGCCAACAGATCTGCTGAAAGGCCCTGACAGCCACTGATTTTATCAGCCTTGTCTCACACCTTATCCTAACCAAAGATTTAGCTTACTATGAGCAAAACAAGGTGTGGTTTTCTGGTATGAAGAAAATTCCACCATCCATGCTTCTGCTATTTAAAAAATAAATAAATTACAAAATATTACAATTTTGCCCCCATCAAAAAAAACTT
>NW_005187510.1:2086921-2088054 GCF_000239375.1 Pundamilia nyererei
CTGCATCTTGTCTACAGCACAAACAACACTTTTAGTGTTTGCAGCCCAGTTACACCAATGGTGATACTACATTAAAGGGATGACCTGGATTCAGTTACAACCCACCTTTTCAATAAACCATCACCACATGAAAACAAACGAGCCAACAAACAAGAGAAATTGATCAGAGTCAGATCAGCATATTTTAAAGGATTTTAACCAAAAACACTCCTACTGAGTGTATATGCTGATCACCCTACATCAGAATGCCCTTCAAAGATGCAATCTGTAGTTTCTTAAGAATTGCAGCTATTTACTAGGGTTGCTGTCTTGCATCCTGCAATCAGAAACTCTTGCTATTTCTTCAAGGAAATGTTACAGACATGGTTTTCTGGCTTTGCTGCCAATACTGTAGCTGCTGCGATGAGCTGATAGAGAGGAACAGAGACACTTCTGTTTCAAAACATTAATCCTAACCTGACCATCACCTGCCAGCACACTACAGAGCCTCATTTCCTGTGTGGAGATTTGCCGACGGGAGTAAAAGCGGAGCGACATGCTGCAGACTACATGCTGCAGAAAAAAGAATTTGTCATCACAGCAGTATGTTTTTTTTTAATCTACTATAGCACATGTTTAATTTTTTTTTAAGCTGACAGTAGTTTAACCCATTTGTACACATAATGACCCCAGCAATAAATACTCTAACAGGCTAGAGAGAACCATTCTGTTTCTTGTTCCACCTATTCAGTCAACTCCAGGTTTTTCTGTCATCACCCACAAGTGTTGAAGTCTTTCAACAGAACAATAGAGTTCCTTTTTTGAATTCCATCCAGAACACTGCCTCGAGACTTCACAGGGGCCAAATATTTTGAGGTACTGTTCAGTCTATAAGAACATACAGCATTCATAGTCTCCCCATATAATCACACATAAATGACTCTCTCATATTCAGGAAAGTATCTAAACACAGTGGGAGTTTGTGAACACTACTGGCCAAACCCAGCTTGTACCTTCATGTGTTCCATTCTTGAAAAGAGTCCAGGCACTCTCCAGGAATTTAGTGCTAGGAACTAGAGATGGTACGATACCACTTTTTTATGTCCGATACCGATACCATAAATTTGGATATCTGCCGATACCGATATGAAGCC
>NW_005187510.1:2088999-2090482 GCF_000239375.1 Pundamilia nyererei
AAAAAAAAACATTTTTATTGTGGAATAGGTTCTTGAGCCATCCCTCATTTCTTTATATTTTGTTTCCAAGAAGCCAGACTTAAAATTTTCCAGTGATCTTGAGCAATAGCTGTAGAGATTATGTGAAGGTCTTTCAAAGTTTTTTTGGACATTGACTGCTTTTTCACTTACTATAATTTAGGTCCTTGTACCTAACCGTTTTGCCACAAACAACGCTTTGTCACTCTTTTATTATTGCTTTTCCTGTATTCACAACTTTAGATCATTTTAAATTTGCTCACCAAATTAGCTGAAGTGCAAAACATCAGTGATTGGTAGTGACATTCCTCATACGATTTTTAAAAAAATACATTATTACTGGAGAAAGCAATTTTTATTTTATAAGCTTACTATTATCTAAAATATTATTTTGGGTGTAACCGATTGATCTTTTCAATATCTTAACATTTGAAAACTCAGTTATACTGTACTATATACTATATGCTATACTATATACAGTTAGGTCCATATATATTGGACATTTTACAGTAATATTGGAGGGGATTTCTCTAAGGAATGTCCCTCTTTTTGAAGTGACGCTGAGGACCAGGGAGGGGTGTGTCTGCTGAGGCAGCTGGGAAGCTGTCCAGAGCAGTCAAGGTGCCAAACAGGAAGCTCTGTGGCAGAGCTGCCGTGAAGAAAAGCATCTAGTGGTTGACACCCTGTAAATATAAACTGATGCACTATAACCGAATGTTGTGTGGGTCCATGGTGTGTCACATGAGGGTATTCACATTCAAACTGAATGAAGAGTTTAAGAGTTTCAGCTACTTAACATGTGCCACCCTCTTGTTAAAAGGACCAAAAGTAAATGGTCGAATGACTTAAAGGCTATTTCATGGGAAGGTGTGGGCAGTTCCTTCATTATGTCATTATCAGTTCAGCAGATAAAGGCCTGGAATTGATTTGAGGTGTGGCGTTTGAATTTGGAAGATTTTGCTGAGAACAGACAACATCCAGTCAAAGGAGATCTTCATGCAGGTAAAACAAGCCATCCTTAAATGTACAGTTTGGTAAATCCTGATAAAGAAATAGAGCACAGGTGAACTCAGCAACACACCTGGATGTCCACGGAAGACAACAGTGGTGGATGATTGCAGAATCATTTCCATGGTGGAGAGAAACCCGTTCACAACAGCCAACCAAGTGAACAACACTCTCCAGGATGAAGGCATATCAATATTCAAGTCTACCATAAAGAGAAGACTGCGTGAAAATAAATACAGAGGGTTCTCTGCAAGGTGCAGTGCGACCAAAGAATAGAAAGGCTAGACTGGACTTTGCTAAAAACATTTTTTTTTAAAAAGGCAGCACAGTTGTGGAAATACATTCTTTGGACAGATGAAACCAAGATCAACCTCTTCCAGAATGATGGCAAGAAAAAAGTATGAAGAAGGTGTGGAACAGCTCATGATCCGAAGTGTACCACATCATCTGTAAAACA
>NW_005187510.1:2090528-2109129 GCF_000239375.1 Pundamilia nyererei
GTGACACAGTGGGCACTAGTGTTTACTGTGGTGTGACACAGTGGGCACTAGTGTTTACTGTGGTGTGACACAGTGGGCACTAGTGTTTACTGTGGACCTAACTGTAATTCTAGTAGCATGGTGGATATAGTTAGTTCTGTTGTTGTTATCAAGCACTACTAGGGTTATGCTTCATTTGTTTTTATGAATTCAAGGATTCAAGAAGCTTTATTTGTCATTCGCATCACATGTTAACATGAGGTGGAACGAAATTATGTACACACGGTCCCAAAGAGCACAGGAACTCACCATGTATCCTGCCTTCAATCTTTAATAAATTATAGTGTTATTTGCCCCTACTTTTGAAAGCACATGAAATTACCATAAATATGCTTACAATCACAGTAGTAAATAAGATCTTGTAACCTGATATTGTCAGAAGTAGCATTATTGCTGGCTCAACTCCTGCTGCTACCATCACAGCGCACTTTTTGCTACTACTAAAAATAACACTACCAGCAGCTTTGAATTCACAGCCGCTGGCACATCATCCTAACCCTCTCACTTCGGCATCCATATAAAGCTCTGGCTTCCCACTTGACTGGCTGATGATGACTTACAGCATCCTAGATTCCCAGACACCAGAGCTGGCCAGCAAGGAGGAAAAGAGGGTGCAGGCTGAGATGCCAGCTAGCTGGATCGGGGCATCTGTTCTGGATGATTTAGGCAAAGGCCTAGACTCTGCAGCCACGAACAAATCACTGCTTCTCTCCTTTTTAAAGACGGACCATTTGCTTTCCTTATTCCACTGCTAACAGACAGGAGCTGTTCAATCCAAACCTAAAGACATCATATTTAACCTCTGTAGACCTTGCTGTGGCTGCAGTATTGGATGACGCTTGCAATGACGTCAGTGGTAACAGTGAGGATGGGTAATGAGATGGAATGTATCGCCAAGGATAGGTATTTATTCAAATGTAATGTGCCAACCCTCAATCTGGAAGCTTATATGATGGTGGTGTCTGTGGTTTAATGTCTGCAGTCTCAAACCAGGGTTATTAATCTCCAGGGACTATGCTTAGCCCTGAGGGACAAGGATCTGGGTATGGAAATGGGTCCATTCATGACTTACCATATATGAGCTTGGTTCATTGGTGGAAGAAAGAAAATTAACCACAATCTTACTCATTCCCTCTGTACCAATTAAGTTCAACTTACTTCCCCTTTTCTTACAAATACCTCAGCTTTTCCAATATGTATATACCACAGTCCAAGTTTTTTTCTACCAACTGGTCTAATTGTAATTCAGGCCTCTTGTCTCTCCTGGTTTACCCTCAGAACATTCAGGTAGACTTGCAGACTCTGCTACTTTAAGGATTTGATACCATTCCAGCCATGTATCAAAACAAAATAAGAACCATAAGAGTGTTGAGGCGTGAGGGCAAAAGAGTCGAGAAACGTAATAGTTCTGGGTTGTTATCCCGGTTGCTTAGACCTCTAAAAGGAAAAATAGCCCAATTTGGGCTAAAAGGAAATCGTACCAGCCTTGATCTTGGACTGAATCATTACCTCCACAACAAATCAAATTTGCATCAATGATTATTTTCCAAGGGAAGAGAAAATTCTTGCACAAAGTTTCCAGAAGTATAAACAGCAATTATTGACAAGCTTTCACCACAAAGGTAACCTAACCCTTCTGAAGAGCATGCAGCGTTCAGCATGTGATATGTATTACTTATCCAAATCTTTACGAGTGTTGCATTGCTGCATGATACAGTGGGCTTAATGTGAGCAGGCAGTGGCAATTGAGATTATTGAGCTGTACTAAAGTGTCTCAGTTGCCAAAGAGAAGGTAAACTTTATTGGATCTTGCAAAATTTGATAGCTTAAAGAAGAACTTGATCTGCCCTTTCTGTCTGCTGTGGTGTTGTTGATGCTCCTCTGGACGTGCTGATACACAGCTACAATATCCAGACTGGTGTCATTTAAGTAATTCTGCCTAAAGCCAGTGTGATGATGATATTTGAAGAAGGTGGTTTGAACTTTTGCACTGTGTTATTCAGTGGTGGAAAAAGAGCCACTGCTCAGAAAAGCAGCAATTTAACAAGAAAAAATCAGTTAAAGGCAAAAAGGGATACTCTTATAATTGGACTTGATAAATTATAAATTATATGACAATATGAAATGATAAAACAATGACAATAGTAACTGACATTTTGCAAAAAATGGACTGGCAATACATAAATAAGCATACGCATAATTTATGCTTGGGGCAGAGTTAGGAGTTACATGCCATCTGATCATAAAATACTGAGTCACATTTCAGTTTAAATATTGAATATTAGTGCTTGTTGCTAGTCGCAGGAGCCAGTCAGCTATTATTGGACATGCCAGACATTTTACAGTAAGTTGATCAACTATATTAAAATGTAACAATTTAATATCTTCACACTTCAAGCCTTACACAAAATGTTAGCTTACCATTATTTGATGATATAGTGTGATTGTCGTTGACTCGCAATAGCAAACTGCTAAAACATGAGTGGTGGTGCTGGTGTGTTTTGGGGCTTTTATAACTGAATTATTTCACCAATAAATTCTCCAGCTGTAACACTGATCCAGTCACATGTTAGCATCTGCAACGATGCATTGAATGCATGCATTCATCCACAAAGAACACACATCATTCCACTGTGAGTGTGATGTTACATTCTGCATTTATAAGACAGGGAAGTAACTGCATAGCGACATACACTGAAAAAAAGGGATTGTCCATCTCTTGGATTTATGTGAGCGTCTTGCGTGTATTCAACACAACTCCCTCATGCTTTAAAGTTAAGTGTAACTATATTGTGCAGAAACTACATGATATGCAGAGAGGGAATATTAAATTGTTCATATCATGTTCGAGTGAAGTAAGTCAACAATATAGAAATGTTAAATCTCGCAACACCGTACATGATTTCACGCTTTGGATCGTGGTTTGAGGAAGGCATCCATGTCAGTCAATTCGAGCAGCCGCCTTTACTTTTTTGGTATACCAAAAAAAGAAAATTGGGTGGTTGTTATATTTAAAAGTCTAACTTGTAATTTGAACAAAATAATTTCATGTTTCTATGGTGAATGTAATTAAATCATGTAGGATCTATATGAAATTCAACAACTTAATTTGTTCTTGTTGAGATGACATGATACAATCTAGTAAGAGTGGTTAGTTGCTGGACTCATGAAATTCACAAGATCACATGAGATTTCAAACTGCAGGAAAATCACTGGCGTTATAAGAGGCAGACAACTACACACACACCACATGTATGCTATCGCTATTTATTGTGGTTTAGCCTGTCAAGGACAAAAACGTACAGATTTCAAGCCTCAAGTTTCACCTGGATTGGTGGCATGTTGGTTAGTGCTGTTGCCTCACAAGAACGTCCTGGGTTCAAATCCACAATCTAGCTAGTTGACAGTGGGTATTCTGGTTTCTCCCCACAGTTAAAAGTCATGTAGTTATTTGAGTTAGGTTAATTGGTGATTCCAAATTGCCCATGAATGTAAGTGCAAATGGTTGTATGTCTCTATGTGATAGACTGGTGAACTGTCCAGAGTGTACCCTGCCTCGTAACCTATCACTTCAGGGCTATGCCCCGCAACCTAGATAAAGATAGTAGTCGCTGTAAAGCCATTCACTTTTTATGTTAACCAGACCCTAGACTTTGTTGAACGTATGTAGTATTTAAATGACCAAGTACTATCGGGGTAAAAGTTATTGAATAGTGTTGGAATAAAATGACAAAATATTCAAGGATTAAAATATTCCAAGAGCTCAACTTACTTCATCTAAACATGTTTCAATCACGTTTTATCAACACAAAATGCACAGGTTTATTGAATATGAATAAGTTAACTGAGTTTAACTGAGTACTACTGAATTAAGTAAATCCAACATGGTCTTTTTTTTTTCAGTGTAGGTACTTTGCTTTTTTATAGTAATAAAACCAGAACAGATCTGTGGTTGTGCTCAGACTGATTGCAATATGTAAACAATCTAGTCACCAAATGGGAAAAAATTCAACGCAATCACTGGGCAACCACCAGTTTGTCATAGACAGGGAGGTTGCTGTCCTATTTTTCATATAGTGTGAGTAAGCCATAACATAATCCTCTTCTATGTTTTTTTGTTTGTCAAATGCTGTGTTAAGGTTATAATGTGCAATCTTAAAGGTAACAGTGGATACATGCAAAAGCACAATAGTTTCAATAGTTTCACAAATGTTGGGGAGTTTATTGACATTATTTATACAATTATATCGCATTTAGTGGAATAAACTGTTGTTGTTAAAACCATCATCGCAGCCTTACTAGCTATAGAAGCATTCTTGATCAAGAACAATTGTTTATTATGTTTGTTTGTTGCCTTTCAGCATATTTATTGAGTTACTTCTGCAAGGTTTGATAACTGATGAATAATTAAAAGTTTACAAAGCGGATCACTGCCAGTACTGATTGAAATACATTATGCTTTTTGCACAGATCAACACAATTTGCAATGTAAAATGTGACAGTGGAAGAAGTATCTCCATAATCTGTTTTCATGTGAAAGATCCCACTTTGACCTCAGAGGAATATGTGCTGAAATTAGACTCTGTGGTTTGGCTCTGCCAAAAACCTTCAAACTTTGGCCAACACTAATACCGAGGGAAGGTCACGGGGGCAAGTGCAATTTAGCTGATCAACTTTGTCATTTAATATAGGAAATGTACTGATTTATATGCAAGAATTTACACCTACTGTTTATTAGATTTGGGGAATCATAAAGTTGCATGCACACTTTTAACTTTAATATGGCCACTGGAAATCAGATTTAACAAGTACTATTAGTGACTCCCAAAATATATGCATGTTTTAGTGTTTCTGAAATGGAGAAATGCATAATTAAAACTTTTGGCTGTTCGAAGTCCAGATGAACAAAGAGTCCATTAAAATGCTGCCATAGGTAATGGATTATTTTTTTTACTCTGGCAAGCATTCTAACTATTCATTTTTGATGAGGACCCAACTCATAAACCAAGTACTTTTATTTTGTTTTTCAGTTTTTCTATTAGTCTGCTGGCAACGCCCCACTGCTTCAAGCTTTCTCTCTGTGATCTGTTACTTACTTTATGCTGTTTTCAAGGACAAAGAATCCTCCACCAGCAGAACTTTACTCCCAATTATCATTTAAAAAAAATCTTACCTTAAAGCACTGTTGGAAACTGGCTCCACAATTTACATATGTAAGAACTGGATGAATAAACGAGTCTGTCAGGTTTACACAAAACTACGTAAATGTCTGAGAAATATCACAGTAACTGCCAACTAACTGGAGAAGCACTTTGTCATTGTGCTGTGGCTCATGTTGCATGACATCCAACTGCAGTGGAACAGGGTTTCTAGTGCTGTCTGGGAGATAGAGACTGAATGGAACCCATCACTATTACCTTGAATGTTTGAGGTCAACCATTTGCCATACTCCTCTCTCTGCAAGCAGATGGTAGCATTGCTAGTCTGCCAAGTTTGTGCTGACAAGAATGCGTTTGTGTGACCAAAGTATCCATTGGTGTACATATGTGTACGTGACCACACATAAAATTGTACGCGGCAATAATATGCTAGAGTTGATTTTTATTCATCGTGAAAACCTACTCAAAAATTCCCCCTGTTGTCCACAAACAAGAGTGTACTGGTGTGTTTTCATGTCTATTACAAATCCTGTCACAGGGAAAGGGTGTGATGGGTTTTGACTGGATGGATGTAAAAGGAAGATGTACTGTAACCTTAGAAAATACAAAATGAGATTCAGGCAAATAGTGTGAAGTAGATAATACAAAGGGAGTTAGTGGACCACATTGCATATCAGTATATCCTGCAGTCGGGGTTCTGAGTTTCTCACTGCCATAATTAGCATGTATCAGGAAACTGCAAGCGCCGTCAGGGCAGAGCCTGATCTTCAACAGGTAACAAAGGCAGTGATGAGTAGTCAGGCTTGTAGCCTCCATTTCTACCTTTACATGTTTCAGAAGTTCAAGATCTGATTTCCTTTGTTTGCAGCTTAACTTTGTGTTCACATGTAAAAACACTAAAAGAAAGACTGTACGTGTGTCCTCATTAGGATTCACATTTGTTTTATTGTGTGGAACTGTAGCCTAATGTTTATACTGTTAACTGGTAATTATTTGACAATGCATTTCAGGTCATTTTAGGAGTAAGCAACATATGGATTTACTTTTAAGAAAAGTAATGAATACTGCGTATTAGAGTACATTTCTTGAGTAACGACCCCAAGACTGATGGTCAGCCACCCTATAAGCAGTGGAATGGACAAGCTATCATGAGAATAAATTAAACCACACACAAGTGCAGCTCTTATGGGCTCAGATGGATGTAATTAATAACGATACTACTGATCATGCCTTAAAGCAAGATCCTTGGCCTAGCGCATCATAATGCAACAGGTAGGTAGGTAACAGCAGTTAGCAGTCGAGCATTCATTTAGGACCCATGAAGAAATCATTTATTGTGTCCTTAATTTACAATGAGTAGGAAAGCACCTGGGTCATTTATAAGCTAATATGCCATGAATTCCACTTCCATAGTGCTCCATAGAAGCCTAAAGTTTGTGCAAAGCTAAGGCTGTTATCCTAGCTTAGCACAAACACAGGAAACAGCTTCCATGAGGTCCTAGTGCCCCGTGGGTTTCCTCACAGGCAATTAGGGAAGATCAGGCTATGTCACAGATGGCATATAACCCCTCCTTGCCCCCAAACTAACCATTTGCAACATAAAAATGAAACATTTTGGAAAAAAGTCTATAAATTCTTGATAATAATTTGTAATATGTAATATGGTTGAACTTTCCAAGTATTTCAATGAGTGTCCAATAAAGTTTGGTTTAAGGCTCTACTAATATACAATACATGACTGCGATAAAATGCAGTATTTGAATGACAGGCATTACACTGTTGACATGATATATAGGTACTCAAACTCAAGAGAAGGAAGTGCTCAAACACCACTAAAGCTGCAATGTGAAGGAATATGTGTGTCCCATTGTTCCCAGTTGGAATGAGGTTTGGCAAAGTGCCTTGGAACTCCTCTGAGACCAGAACTGTAGCACAGTAATGTTTACCATTCCTGGATGGCAGCGCAGACACAAATATGATGTCTCACAATGCCTATGGAATCAAAGAACATGTTATTGCTTGTTTGCATTCATAAAAGCATGTAAAGCTTTGCCTGTGCAGCCTCCCCAGCTTCCACATATATTTCCAATCTCTGCTGCATCACTCTCAGAGTATAAAATATCCTTTTGTGGTTGCCATTAACATTCACCCAGGAAGCTCAATCAGTAGCCAATTCTGGTTTTCCCTCCTTTTTGTAATTAGGCCCCAGGCCTTGTTTGGGGTAGGCTTGTGCATTCTGGCTGAGAAGACATGCTGAGAGGGGATTTGTGGTTTGGGAAGCCTGGGCTGGAAAGAACAACTGTCTGCTGGAGCCAACGACTTGCCCCCTCTCCGATTTGACACATGCCCTACACTGTGACAGACTTTGCAGACAGGATACAGCCTCAACATGTGCACAGTCGAGACCTCTGCCAGAGAGCCTGGAGCTGAGAAGCCAGCGCAACAACCAGAAAGGAGTGCGGAGGCCGCAGAATATCCTCTGGAAGAAGATAGCAGCAGTCTGGAGCCTCCTGGTCAAGAGGCTTTGGAGTACAAGCATCGCCTGAGGCCAATAGTTTTAATTCCACGGGCAAAAGTTCCTCATATTGTTAAAATTACCACATAGTCTCGCTTGCATGTGCGCGCAAACTCAAGCTGACACAAAGGCATGCCTGCACATTGTCCACACATTCATAATCACACTTTCATAACCACACATTCTCGTCTTCTTTCCCTCTCTCACACACTCACATGCTTTTCTCAGGGATGTTCTCTTGCCTTGAGAGGAAATCATTTCCCAGCATTGATGCCCTTGGAGAAAAAATTAACTTTGCATTCATGCCGGTGCAATTGTGTACAGGAAAAATAAAACAGAACCAACAAGGAGACATTGTGCGATAGGAGCCAGAGAAAAAAAGTTTTTCCAGATTACACCACTAGTTCATAAGCAATGCTTGCAATGTATTATGTATTGCAATCCCTTCAGTTTTAAATGTAACCATCTTACCTCTTTATCAGCATGTATTGAAGCAGTTCTTGACTATGTTATGCAAATGGGTGAATGAGATGCTTTCAGCTGGATCTAAGTAAAAAAAATAAAAACTGCTTTGATGAATATACGCGTGTCAAACATTGTGCACAAAATGAATTTCATTGCGAAAACAGCATTATATTGACATGACAAGCCAAGCAGATCTATGCAAATACCACAGAATTAAGGAAAGTCATTTATTGCAGTGTACACGTGTTAATATTCAAAGGTAACTGAGATGGAACAAAGCGCTCAAAATTGCAGATTATTGTAAATTTGCTAACTGAGCCCCAGATAGGCCAACTGTATGAAAGACATCTCATTGCAGGTCTTTAAGTTAGGTACTACTTGACAGATCCATCTTAAGCAATCCAGCTACTTACTTCTTCTGCATCCCAAAAAGAAAAAAAGGAGCGGGTCAGGTCGTCCCTGCTCTTGGCCAAAACACTATCTCATCGCCAAGCCCGGCCGTGTGACTGGACAGGGCTGGATTTAGCACTGCATGCCTCATCCATCTTTGGCACTTCCAGTCTCTCTCCCTAAATCAGACAAAGATGGATGAATTTTCAGGAAGCCTCACTCCTTCTTTCCATTCACTCCCTCACCTTGGGGAAGTTACCCTGCTCCACTTTTTGCATTTGTCTGCCCCTTACCTACACTCATATTTTTTTCTCGTCTCCTCTACTTTGATCTTGCACAGTCACTCTTCTTACAAACTCTTGTCCCAATCCCATGGTCTTTTCCACAGGCTAGCTCCTTGCCCTTTAGATGCAGTATAACATTATTCAACTTGTTAAAATACTAGACAACTTCAAACAGTTGTGCATGGTCAAAACTTTTCTTTACGGGTTGTTGCCAGAGAAATGTAGTTAACATTCTTGCATTTTAGCTAAAACCATTTTTTGACTTAATTTTCTTGTGTAAACGTGACCAAACTGCAACTGAAAATAGAATAGAAAAGGGTCAATCTTGCTACGTGTGCCTGTGGCCTCCTGTGCCAACGGGCACAAGAATGGCATCAAGAACATTTGGCAGCATTATCTGGCGTATTTCCATTTGCTAGTTAGCATCATATATATTGTATAGCTGTTGGGAACATCATTAGATCAGTGCTTAGTTATAATGAAAGTATGTGACAACTGATACTTCAAAATGAATGGGGCTATCCATTCAAGTGGTCAAGACTCAGGCTAAACACCAAAAATGTAAACCTCATAATGGTGTTACAGGAAAACTCGAGGGATCCCCAATGTCATTAAGCTTCATCCTCTGGGAACTCTCCGTGTTTTTGCAACATGTTGTTCCAGTTCTTCCAGCCAGTTACTATGTCAGTCCCAGTGTTGCAGTAGCAAAGGCCAGCGATCACCTGTGTCAGTGGGCTTATCGTGTGGGTATGATGAATATTTTAAAAAGAAAACGTCACAGCCAAAAAGCTAACCCCAACATTTTTATCTGCTTTTGTTTTAAAAAAAACTTGTGGGAATCATCCAGTGTCTATCATTGAAATCCATCCAAGAGTTTTACAAATATATTGTTCAAAGCGGGGGCAGTTGATGAGCATTGCCATTCAGAGTCATACACTTGGGTTACCAAAAGAAATTTTGTTAAAACTCTTAGGCGCATCTTTCAATCTTAGGGGGAACATTTTTCATATCTGACAGTGCTTTAATGGTTTACCAGCAAGCATCTTGCCTTTGCCCAAGCACTTGATGATCACAAAATAAAAAAAACGTGTCCTGTAATAAATGGTAAATAAATGGTAAATGGCCTGTATTTGTATAGCGCTTTTCTAGTCCCTAAGGACCCCAAAGCGCTTTACACAACCTGTCATCCACCCATTCACACACACATTCACACACTGGTGAATGTGTAAAAGTAATATTACTTGAGAAATAACCTAATTCAATCTTTGTCATTCAGTGCAAGTGTTAATTGTAAATCACTGTCATCACCCCAGCTTTTGATGAATAGGCTGATCAGGCACAGTTCTTATCCAGTCCTCATAAGCTCCTCATCCTCAGGCTCATCCTTTTTCAGCTAACCTGACCATTGTAGAGCAGCCAAGGACAAGCAAACCCTTTCCAAGGGCTAATCTCCCAGAGAATCCAGGATTATGAGCAGCACTAACAGTGAATTCACTATACACACCAGGCTGAGCCAGCAGCTTAGAGGGATTAGAAGGTTCTCTCCTCAAGCTTTAGGATCAGGTATGCACTAAAGTCATGCTCCTAGACCCTAGACCACAGGGAGAAAACACTGATGAGCAGGTGCTTCTATAGAAGTGATGCTAAGATTTAGTCTGACTTAATACAAGCACAGGCCAAGATTCGGTTTTCCTTGACTCTACAAGGATATGTTTGGACCGCACAGCTGAACACAAGGAAAAGATTTATCAGATTCATGACTGTTAAATGGTGTGTAACACAGTTTTTCTTCCTCTACAAATCAAGGTTGCAGACAGGCTAAAAATAACATTACATACAGGTTAAGGTTAGTGCATGACATTCACAGCCTCTTTCCAATGTATGTCACTCACTGCTGTATTGCAAAGGCTTTACCCAAATTCTTCATCTAGACTACAGATGGCACTGTTGCCTCAGTGTGGCTAGACCTGAAGACCTGTATCTCATAATGATAATAATGACTTCAAACACACTGATTGACAACCTTTATTCAGCTTTTATAAGTTCATAAATGACCTTCTGAAGTACTGAAATATTTACATGGGTGCATGGGAGCATTAAACATAACACCCCCCCCCCCCCAAAAAAAAAAAAAAAAAAAAACACACACACACACACACACAGAGCTTCAAATCAAATTACTCCAATTGTGCAACTACAAGAGTTCAATTTAGCCTCAGTGCTTTTCCTGTAAAAAAGAATTCATGTCCGCATTTTCTCAAATGTCCCTTGGTTTTTCCCGATTCCATCAGATTGGTGAGAAAAATCAAATGCAGACACGTTCATCCACTGACCAAGGTCAGAGAGTATTAAAAACTTGAGAAAATGGCTTTCCACACTCCCAGCTCTGGGCTAGTTACTCTCTCAGCTTAAACGCTGTCCAAAAAAAGACCATAAACTCGACACTCAAGTTTTCCATCCGCCGAAGAGTGAAATTATGAGACAATTGCCTTGACTTAATAAACAAAAGAAATGGAAGTAACAGCTGACCCCGCACGGGTGAGCAACAACTTGAGGTGCACATTTGGATGGGATTCACATTCAACCATCACAGAACTGAGTGAACTGAGTGAACGGCAGAAGTAACAAAACTTACCAGAACTAAGATGTTTTTTCTTCCCTTCCTCTTATGAATGCACTCTCTTTATGAACAGTTTGTTTTTTGTTTTTAACAAGATGCCACATGTTAATGACAGAGTTAATCGCAAGTGTATTAAAGCTGTTTCAAATGCTGTTCAGAGGGGTAACTGAGAAGCAGTGGAATATGTCATACCTCTGATCCTGCTGCTGCCTTAATGACAGATGCCCTTCTTAAATCGTCCAGGACAATTATTGCAGGTGCAAATTTGCCAACAAACAGAAATCCAAAAACAACCTAGGTATCCTGCTCTTAAACTGACACAGATGGGTAGAAAATTTATACTCAACTTCTATGAAAACACGTTAAAAGATTTAACAAAAATCAAATAAAATAGGGGGGGGGAACAGTTGGTTTATTAAATTAGTTGTTTTTTTTTTTCATTTACAGATAGAATGGAAACAGACAGTAGCAGACATCAGTGCAGACATGTGGGATCTCTTAAAAATAACATTTACTGTACAGCTTGTTTTTCTCCTGGTTACAGTCATATCATTAATGCAAATGTAGTAATTAGTGATATTAGCTGAACTCAAAAGAACCTAGAAATGGGAGGGCTAGTACAGTCCAGGAGACACTTTGTATGTTTGTTAGTAATTTTGAAATATGTGGATTTAACTCCCAGGCAGGTAGCAAAATCAATGTGTTTGAGCATAACAAATGTCCTCTTACAGAACCGAACCTGATTAAAAAATAATAATTTCTACAACCACTCTGGTCACATTGCAAGGCTACTTGAGCTGCCATGTTGCTCCAAGGACCGATGTACACAAGGGCGTCTAGGACATTGTGATCTGCATCGACTCCAGCATCTCCTCCACCGTCTTCATAGAGCATTTGTTCTCCTTGGTCCCACGACCAGCCAACTGCAAGTCAGAGAACAAAGGTGAGTGGCAGAGACAGAGTAAGGGCGGAGAGAAGGGGGGAAAAGAGGACATCAACTCATTAGATCTCTCTGCCAACTAACGTAATGGAGAGCCAAACACACTTAAACACAGCTTCACAGAATCAGAGATAACCTCATCCACCCAGTAGCATGCTTCAACAACTAACCAAAAACATCCTTTTCCCCATTTAGAATGGAGAAGCATAGAAGCAGAAATAATCAGAGACGCAACAGTGGTCATTAAATAGAATTGGTAAATGGGTCATGCAAAGTAAAATAATACCTCCAATCAGGATTTTTCCTCAACTGTTGCGTAAGTGCCATTTTCATTTTGAGTGCGCTCCGAGACAGGATGCCCACATTAGTCCTCTTCCATGGCCTCTAGTATAGAAGTATGTAACACCCTACTCTAATTTCTGCACTGTGTCCACAGGGTTTTGCAGGAAGTGCTGCAAATTATAATCCGCAGACATGTATCAGATTACTCATGCAAACACACAGAAACACACTTTTTCTACCCAATTTAACTTTGCCATGGATAAGGCACCCCCTCAAAAAATACCACTACGGAAGGCGACTTCCTTAACCATCGGCAAGGAACCAGGGGCCCAAAATGAGTCAGTTCAATTAACTTTACCTATACAGGCATAGATTTAATTTTGTCTGTAACCATGTCTAAAGAAAGACATACAAGACAAATGATATCAGCTGATAAAAGTTATGTGCCCTGCTCATTTTCACTTAATTGTAGTTACTGTATGTTATGACAATTCTGTATAGTAAACTACAACATATATGCAGTGAATAAATCCAGAGTAAACAGTTCTAAGGCTCTATATTCATGTAGTCAGCAGGTTGAGGTCATGCAAAATGTAAAAGCATAATAATAGAGTCAAAATCAGATTAACAAAATGCTAATAATCAGCCAATCAAATTTGGCATGTTAGCATGCCAACACATGCTGAAGAACTGCAGTTCCTGAAGGGCCCGCTTAACGCCATCCCTAAAAGTGAGTCTTGTTTCCAGTAATGAAATTAACATGTTTAGAGGTGGTCTCAGTCTCATAACAATTATAAGATGGTTAATTTCATATTTTCATAGCTAATCCATTGGGTAATAGCACAAAGCCACTTTTACTGACAGTTGAGCTGACACATGCAGCTGTAATCAGTCTGAGCAGTTTAAAAACAAAGTTAGAGAGGTAAGCCTGAGATGGTGTGGATATGTACAGAGAAGGAACAAAGAACAGTGAATATGGTGCTGCCATGCAGGAGGAAAAAAGGAAGACCACAGAGGAGGTTCATGGATGTAGTGAAGAAAGGCATGAAGAGGGCTGGTGTGACCAAAAAAAATGATACTTGGGATGTTTGAGGAATAACACCGCTAAGCAGATTATTTAAAATTCTACATATACCATAAAGCACTGATTTATTGCTGTGACATATTTAGTCACTCAACGTTTGGTCCTTCTCAAGCCTCTACAAACAGGAAATAAATGTAGGCTTAACCTAGTCCATACTGTATTTCCATGGTAAAAGCTTTTTCCTTCTCCTTTTGCCAAACTCCAACTTAGAGAGGGCAGTTGGCTAAGGTGTACAATTGGGTGTGTAATTTCCAAGGGTGACTCATTCTTCTAGATTTAGGGTGTGTGTGTGTGTGTTTGTGTGGTGGGGTAGCTATAATGATCTGTGCATTTCATTGCTTTGCTGTCTAATGCGCCATTACTCTGAGCCCAGTAGTCAATTATCTCCTCGGCCTGAGGTGAGACCACCACATTAACTCCTGCTCTGCTCTACAAGTAGGAGCAGACTAGACAGCTCCACATCTATTTAGAGCATCTGATAATGGAGTCATGACGCAGTGTGAGCCTCTGTCCGTGACAGAAGAGCTAATCAGAGAATTTGTTTAGAGAGTTAGGAAAAGAGGCCAGGCTATGTAGTACTACTTTCACCCCTGATGGAACAACAACCCACACATCTCCAGGTCTCCTGCACATCCAACTTCACCACAGTAATTACTTTTTTTTCTTTTCTCTTTTGAAATGCAACCCTGTCAGTCATGACCCCTCACCAATGTCTGCTCCCTCGTACACTCACCTGCCCACAGTTTCCTCACACAAAGGTATGACAATCACCAGGTACCGGAGCCTAATAAAAGTGGACGACTGACAAGGGCGACGCTTTAAAGGAGCAATCAATCAGCCAGCACAAGCGCACAGCAGCCAGCAGCTGTCTGATGGAGGGCATCTCAAGAGTCATTTTACCCGAGGTGAGATCGAAAAACTAAAAGAGGCAACCTCACACCTTGTCATTTAACTCATCTCACACAACAAAGGGAAGAAGGGGGGAAAAAAGAAGCACACGTGACACATGGTGGCAGCCAGGTATGCATACACGTAATGTGGTCGCACGCTCACAGCTGAATTGAAATCCACACAACTCCACTAGGCAACTAAACAAATACTAGGAGGTTGCAGAGCAGGGCAGAAGCAGAGGGCTGCGATGAATCTCACATCACGCTCCCTGGAGGATAAAGGTGTGACTGACTGAGGTGTTTCATTATCGTCAGCACAGGGTCAAAATCACACATAATCTAGCTTTTACACACTTGTCCAATGGCCTTTAAGAGTAGCTACTACTTTAGCCTGCTATTACAACTTGGCCCAGAGTATTTTCATCTTGGCCATTATTTTTTCAAGCACATTAAATCCCTGGGAAAAAATATAAATTGTTGCAGAACTGGTCAATTCAGAAAAAAATACACCAAAGATTTTTTCTTCCTATAAAACTAATGAGAATAAAAACTTTATACAGTTAGGCACTATGAAAGTGTATCATGTATCAAACAATCAATTTCTTTCATTAGCTATATTACAGATGTGTTTCCTGTCTCTGATTAAAGCCTTTAACACACTCCCCGTTATGCTACTGTGTAACAACGTTTAAAAACTTTCTGGTAAAGCCCAATAAGATGCTATTTTTCTTAGGAATGAGAAGTTCCAAGAATATACAGTTTCACTATTTTAACCAAAAAAACCCATCAGGGCTGTTTTCTTATTTTAAGTCTTAGATATATGAAAAAATGCTATCAGTGTGGGATATTCATCTTTTCCCCTGCTAAGATCAAAGCTTTTCTAAGACAGGAAAAGGTCAGTAGGCACAAAAATCAAAGTGAAAAGTAGTATGCACTTGACTTCAGTGAAGACATTCTACATTGACTAAGCCAGCTCAACATTTTTTAAATTTATCAAGACATTCTGCAAATATAAAAGTGCTAATCTAAACCAAATAAGCTGTACCACTTCAATGACAGCTCTTCTATTTTTATTTTATTTCTCTTCTTTTTTCACTCAAATCAAAGGAGCAAGTGACAGCTTAGAGCCGTTTTGTGACACTTCTGCAAAAAAGTTCACCATCATGTTACATGCACACTTTTTCCAACAGAACTGTCAGACTGAGGGCTCAAAATGTGAAACGTGCCTATAAGGCAAGTAGAGTCAAATGTGGTGAGACAAGGTCTTTAGAGGCTCAGCAGGAAGCCTCACTCAGCTTCTGTAGGACCCACAGAAGCTGAGTGAGGAACCACTTATTACATTACAATCGTTTGGTGCCCAAATAAGCAACACATCTGGCAAGTATGGCAAATAATCTTTATGCTTTCGTACTTTGGTTGCCAGGACGACACTGTAAACCATTTTAGTGATACCATCTGACAAACTCCTTACTTTTGCCCCTTCCTTGCTAAAGCAGCAAATACATGCATGCATGTCCACATCCATCCTTTATTAACCTTATTTATGGCTTCCTTTTTATCTTTCTCTCTCTCCCAAATTTTGCTCTCTACAGTAATAGGGCAAAGCAAACACTTAATGGAAGACCGCCTCACAGGGAAGACTGAATCTGTTTGTAAAATATTAAAACAGCAGCTAGTTAAACACTGAAACTGAAGAAATCAGACAACATTCGTAAACGGTTTTTGGAACTGCTATGAACCTCCTACATTTTTCCTCAAATCCAGCTACGGGTCACTATATCCCACTTTGAGAAAGACTGAAGTAGACTACTCTCACGCTATAGTTTAGTGTTGTCCTCTGAGAATCAGCTTGTGGCTCTGCAAGAAGCTCATCTGTGAAGCCAGTTTGCAGGATAAAGTCTTAGCAGACGCTGTGGCCTTAAGTCAACACATTAACAGTAAATGTACCCAGACACAGTAAAAGACGTCAGGGCTGTTATTACAGCCATGCAAGTCAAAGGCATCCTACAGGACTGCTGTGCATTTAAGGGTCAATACTGGGTAGGGAATACTTTTCACATTCTATGCAAATAAGGGGGATTTTAGGATCTCTGAATATTGTGTGCAAGTACTCCATGAAAGCTGCAACATAGCAGAAAAGTCTGATCGGTGGTTTTCAGTGTCTGGTAGAGTGAAGATTGATGTGGGGGAAAAATGTTTTTCAGCAGGAAAGAGACACCAAAGAAAGAAAAATTAAAAGCTAGGTGCACTCACATCACATTAGATTAAAGTCTATTTGTAACTCACCTTATAGGCTCTATTTATTTGAGTGGCAGCCCAAGCAGCATACTTCATGTTGTCCTTCTTCACCTTGGCACTAACTTTAGGACTGGCAGCGATGTGACTTGCAGACTAGAAGGAAAAAAACAAGATGGAAGGAAGATGCAAAGGAGAGAACAGGGGAAGGGGTGTTCTTATATCAAAACTTGGTGAAACAGCAATAAAAGCGTAATGGAGATGAATGTGCAACCACTCTTACCATCTACCA
Source organism: Pundamilia nyererei (assembly GCF_000239375.1). Lineage (NCBI taxonomy): Eukaryota > Metazoa > Chordata > Actinopteri > Cichliformes > Cichlidae > Pundamilia > Pundamilia nyererei. The sequence continues at coordinate 2,107,724 of NW_005187510.1, forward strand.
CTCCACTAGTCATTGTGGCAGAATGAAGAGAAAAAACAGACCTTGGCCTGATGACACAGGGGAAATCATTTACGGAGAGGAAAAAGTGAGCATTTTAATGCTTCATACGTAAATTGTCACTTAACAGGGCCTAATTTCTCCAACACCATTGATTCCCGCCGATGAAAGGACCTTGTATGTTTTGAAAAAAGCCTGACGTGAAATGAAAGGAGCGCCATGTGAATCACGGTCTCTGCCTGCCCCGACAGCTCCCCTCCGAACCACAAATCCCATGTCTTTCCCATGTTCCTGCCATCATCTCCACGCAGCAAACCCCAGAGGGCTTACCCTGCCTGCACTTCAAAGCCCAACCTACCAGTGTGCTGAAACTTTAGCTACGCACCAATCAACCTGGCCCTATTTTTTTTTCTGTAAAATGGTTTGGCTTCTGTATTTTTTTAGTAAGCTTTTTTTTTAATTTCTATTTTTTTAGCTCAAGAGAAACCTCAATTTAGATGATGTCAACACAGACAGGCTATCCCTGAATAACTGTGTGCACAACTGTGGAGGGGAATCCCCAAGTGAGTGGTGTAAGTTACCAGTCCGCAACCAGTCTGTGGTCAGTGCTACCAGGTCTTGTGCCACACTGACTCAGATGGTGTAAGATGGTGAAAGTTTTCCCTTATGTTGAACTTGCACCTGTCACTGTTTGGACCATCGGGGCTAGCTAACAATGTGCAAAACACATTAAGACAGTTCTTTAACTACTACAAGAATAAATAACCACCTGAAGTATCCTTTAAAGACCCAAGGGTCTTTGGACGATATATTAAAAAAATAATAATAATAATCATGAAAAAAGAAACCTGCTCTCTCACCAGTCAGACTTGAGAATTAGCAGGACTAAATGTCTTGGATCTGACCTTCACTGCTCCTCTTCTAGACCTGTGATGTTTCAGAGGGTGTGGGTTGCTGTGAGGTGTTTGGACTAAATGAAGAATCCCAGTCCAGAAAACAGGAAAATACCAGGGCTCGCTGCGTAAAGAGCTGCTTCCACTTTCTGCCTATTGCTCCCTGCATTGCTTTGTTTGTGTTTTTATGTCAGATCTCCCTTACGTATGATGCACTGGCACTAGCACACAATATCCTGTTTAAACAAATATGTAGATGAAGGGGCTATCTGGCCAATATTCCAATTAAACTAGAACCTGATTGTATAATTTGCCAGTGCAGTCACAAAATACTGGCAACAGCTGTGCTGCTCTCTTCCTTATGCTTTTCTCCTTTTTAGCCCATAACTACTTTATTTACTCAAGTCATAAACATGAAAAAGTCTCACCAAGGGGGTATTATTACTAAAATAAAGGGCTCCAGAGGGGCAGGCTTTTCCAGTGCTGGAGTTCACCGTCTGAGTCAGCAGCGAGCTG
>NW_005187510.1:2109174-2114496 GCF_000239375.1 Pundamilia nyererei
ACACACACACACACACACACACACACACACACACACAGATAGAGAAAGTACAGTCTTGACACACTGTGGCCAGCCTCAACCTTGAAAAACCACAGCGTTACAAAAAAAGGCTCAACCACTGTTGTATTTCTTTCCCACTTTCTCTTCATTCAAAGCAGCACTCACCATGTACAGACCAAACAATGCCCTCATGTTTCGGTTATTCAGCCTCAGCGCCTGGGCAAAATACTTCCTGGACAGCTCCAGGTTTTCCAGCCCCCCCTGAGTGTACTTCACCTGTGTGAGGAGGCATTAAACACAAGCAACAAGCTGTGTTAAAGGGCAGCTCAAGCAATGACAACATGACATCTGAATAAACAACATATGACCAGCTCTGTATTTGGTGACAGACATCCAGGTGGTTACCTACCTCAGCGTACTGCTCACAGTACAAGTGATTGTGAGGATTGATCATCATCAGCTCCTCCAGGCAAAATGCAGCTTTTCCATAGCTGTGGAAGCGACAAAGAAAACAGTAAGCTTGATACAGCTGTGGATGTGTCATCCTTAAGGTTGTTCAACTGTGAAGCACAACGGGTACGCTCAGTAAATTCACAGGTCTGAGATGAGACTGCACAGGGTACACGTCATTTCACAGGTGACAGACTTATAATATATAAAGGCCCACCAGATGAGAGGTTTATTCAGACGCTTACAATAAAGGGTATTTGGTCTAGACAGCTTGCTAAGGTAAAAGCCTATCTAGTGTGGTGATTCTTTCTCCACTGGGGACACTGTGTCCATCTGTGTGTTTTTCCTGTCTTTAATGTGTAGTTAACTACCTTCCTGAGGTCAGCACTACAGTAAGAGCTGGCACACTGTGCCTATACTCAGATGAGATCACTTCTCAGTAGCAGACTGCTGAGCTGTTGACCTCACACTAATCTGCTGCCACTCCACTTCTAATACACAGTTTCCCCCCCCTCACAGGACCAGGCCAAGACAAGCTAAGATACAGTATATCATTGGACACAAAGCCATAAAACGTCTGCACACCTAACCAAATGCAAGCTAGCACATAGGCACACAGCCGAGACAGAGCAGACCTATCAACAGAAAATGGGCAAAGTTTTGTAGTCAAGCCTTAATATCTTAAGGAATTCTGTATTTTTATTTGCCTTTCAAGATTTTACATATAACTTAAACTTTATCAAAGAATAAGCTGAAAAACAAAAATCTTGCTTGTGTGAACAGGCTTTTACCCTGTTAAAGACTTCTCAAATTTCTCACTTCATAAAAAAAAGCAAAAAGCAAAGACGCATTTTGCTTTTTTTATTGCTTTTGTGAGAAATGAAATGATCCGACTGATGCTTGAAATAACATGAAAAACTTATCAGTATACCTGAAGTCTGCCATGGTAACTAGCTGAAAAATTAAGAGCATAGGAGCTAAAGAAAGGTGGGGACACAGAAAGGAGAAGAAGAAAAAAAACAGTGGAAAGGGGCTGAGTAGAAAGGGAGATCAGAGGGCTTGGGAGGTTGGGGGCTGCTTACAATTACTACTTCCTCTCTATAAAGACTTTCAGATGTGCTCGTGCAATAGCTGTGGCCTACACCAGAGCCTGCTCCATCAGTCTTGTACTGGAGCCAAATTTGTACCTCTTCTACTCTTCAACGAAAGCTTCTAACCCAATGTGCTCTTTATGGCAGCTTCTAAGCTCCCTCTACACCACAGTGCTTGAGCGAGGGTAGTGTCACCATCATGTGTGAGACTCTGTATTTATTTCTTTTGGAGGTTAGTAAAACCATCAGCAGTGGCGTACCCCCCATTTTAATACCACATTCTGACTATGCATTGGACAAAATTGGATTCAAAGTATGCTTGAAAAAATTATTACTATTTATCCTGCAATTTTGGATGACCAGTCCAATTTGGTTGAACAGGCTCATAACTTGGGTCAGAATGAGAGCCAGCAGCAGATTCCAACAGTGGCTATGAGCAATACTTGCAACAGACAAAATAATCTCCTGTCTAAACATCAGCGGCATACGGATTGTTTTAACAGTGTCAGCTCAGAGGCTATTAATTACATTCTTAATCTGTTAATGCTGTCTACTACAACCCTAACAGCAGCAAGGCAGAGACAGACTGCTTTGTTTATTTTAAGCTTCCAGGGTGTTGTGCAGTGAGGGGAGGAGAGTTTATTTCTCTTGCTTTGCTTCTCCATCAACTTCTGTTTTCTCTAGTGGCAGGGGGGCGGCTAAAGTGCCACCACCTTCTCCTGGGAATTTCACAGCAAGTGTCCTCTCCCTCTGCCTCCTGATCTATCCCTGTGGAAAAGAGTGGTGATAATGCCTCACTATCCGGAAGAGGAGGAGGGGAAACAGGGAGTTTGTAACCCAAAATAAAGAAGACAAAGAAAAGAAATTGACACGCCTGTAGATAGAGGGCTGTGGGAGTGAATGGTGTGATATTAGAAGTGTTGGGATAAGCTTGGAGATAATCCGCTCACCCTAGGATTTCCTCTGGCTACTACAGCAATAAAGCCTCCCAGACAAAGCATGAAATATCCAATAAGTAGCCTTCTCACCGTGCTACACATTCCTGCTGCTGCTGCCTTCCTACCAGAGCAACAACAGTCAAGTCTCTCTCTCACACACACACACACACACACACACACACACACACACACACATATATATATATATTTTTTTTAAAAATGTTGTTAAACTACAGACACCGCTTGACTAACTTCTGAGCCCCAGACAATTAAGGAAGGATGAACAGTGACACAAACAAAATTATTTTTGTCTTACAGTGCTCTTGTCTGTCTGGCAGTTCTCCCTGGCAACTGAGATATCAGGCTGGGGAGTCTTTCTGCTCTCATATGTAGGAGTGGGTGGGGGCTTAAGCCTGAAATCCTATTAAACCAGTCTTATGTGGCAAACTCAGCCAGGGTTCTATTCAGACCCCTGGATGAGTTTGGCATCTCAACGCCTTCCATTGTGGCCATCCAACGGCCCTTTGGAGATCAAGCCATCAGAATGATGTGAAGTCCTGACACAAGCAACCTAAACATGAAGCAGCTGTACCAAGTCACTTTTTGTCTGATAACCTTGACACGACAACTCACACTTAAACAACAATTAAATACCAAATTTTTGCTACACAAGATGTCTAGATCAATCCATGTGCATTTGTTAATAAACTATGATGAACATGGTGATGCTGTTCCCTGTGTTAACTGTTACAAAATCACATATTGGAGAATCCTTTATCTAAAAGAAAAGGGTTTGTTTATGCTCCAACTGTATAAAACAATGCATCAGTTTGATCATAATGACCATAGCAAATGTTTGACTTGAATAGTGTTTGGATTTGGGTATTGTAACTGCAAAGGTGGGTCCCAGTATAACCACAAAGAATGCAAGCTTTTTAAAGCTGTACATAGAACAGGCAGATGAAAAAGTATATATACAAGGAAATTTGGCTCTGCTTTCAGGGAAGTGAATACTACAATAGTTTTGGTTAAAATATAAAAATGCATTTACTCATGTTCGTTGATGTAGAGCTCTGACAGCTCATGCCATGCTTCCTGGTCTCCAACAAACCTGTAAACAAATACTGACATTAAATTCTCTTCCTCCAGAGGAGTAAAACAATAAATGAAACTAACATATTAAAGAAAAAAAATATTAGGATTAAGCAACCACTGTGTATTATAATAACAATGACAGTCTTGCAGCTGACAGCATTTGTTGGCATTTTATGCTCAAATCATGCCAGCACTCTTGAAAGCAGGTTCGTTTTTAATTAAAATAAAAATCTGGGGAGATGAAGAGAAGGGGTGGCTGATCCCCCCCTTGTAACAAACACTCACTGCTCCAAATACTCATTGAGCTCCCGGATGGCTTCAGTGCTCTTCCCCTGGGCCTTCAGTATGGAGATCTTGCGCTTCCTTGCTGCCTATAGAGCAGAGTGTAAACAGGATTAGGAACTCAGCTTCTCAAGTGGTTGAGAGGGTAAAGAGCATGAGGGAGTGTAAGAGTTGTGAGTCTAAGTGTTTCACTTTTCAGTGTACCACAAGCTTTCTTAAAGTTCCATTATGACAATGAATCATTTTCTATAAGAAAAAACTGCACTTTCTTTCCAAAGTAACAGCCACAGAGTCAAAAAGACAAGACTCTGTCAAGTTAACTTTGTTAAGTTTATTCATATTATTACTGCGGGACTTTAATCATAATTGGAGATAGTTAGCGACCATGTCCAACGGGATACGGACACACATTATGAGTCAATGTTTGGAAGTTGGAATGAGCTCAGTGGCTGAGATAAAGTGGTGAGTCATCCCCTAACCAAGTGGGGAAAATGGCACACTCCTCCAAACCCCAACGCCTGTCTTCCTGCCGGCACAGCACGCATCTAGCGCTGCACCAGCCTGACTTACATCAGCTGAAAATTGCTTTCCGCTTCATTTTGATGTTGAATTGACCTTAAGGTGGATTAGATTCTCATCAATCTGAATTAGAAAGTATTGCCCTGACTTTTCCAAATGTTAGACTCCCCCCAGACCACCTCCTTCTTCTCTTTTGATAGTAAGTGAAAACCTTAACAGGGGCTGCTGCTCCATTAGGAGTGCACTGCCCTGCCACAGCTTATTTTATTTATGGACTGGCACTTGATTGAGTGGGGCTTCCTCTCATAACCAAAGCCATTGAGGGCTGTGTATGAGTCATGTCTAGGGGCTGTAAATCTGGGTCTCCTCTGACAATGCCATCGTAAGAAATCCACTTATCCATCAAGCTGGGACAAAGACCTGCTGACACACAGCAGCTTTAACCGAAAAAAAAAAATAAAAGGAGCGCTGTGCAACAAGACATCATCGTCATAAAGGAAAGAATATTTTAACATAAGCAGAAGGCAGGCAAGTTGAGAGAAAATTAACATTTCATGAATTTATCAACCAGCAGTGAACCGTGAATGGCTAATTATTTCCTTTTAATACCTTCTTCTTTAATAAGCCTGGATGATCTGGACTGCGCATCTTTGAGCTGCAACTTATTGTTCAAGAAGCTAACAAGACAGATGAAGAATAGTGTCCTGCAATTCTTCAAAGGAGAGAGATGTGCTCACTACATCTGGTCAGCACTTTCCAATAAAATCTGAGAAGAGATAAGAAGGCTGGGCCTCTTCTCTCGAGTTGGAGTGACACGCTTTGTATCCATACAGCAACATTGTGCATCACAATTCTATTGCCTACCTGTATTCAGACTATTAAAACAAAGAGGGCGCCAATTTAATCTGCAGTCTATCATGAAATTAGAATTTATACTCACTTCAAAT
>NW_005187510.1:2114708-2123976 GCF_000239375.1 Pundamilia nyererei
TTTTTTTTTTAAATTAATGCTCTGAGGACACTCAAAAAGTACAGACTAGCATATTTGTGTCAACACTGCACCATGAGTTGACCTACAGCATTCGTTCCCTATGATGAGACATGAACACACAACACAGGTGGCACACTTGACATGTGTGAAACAGGTTAAAAATGTATTTTATGCATTTATTTATTTATTTTTCCCCCACAGGTATGTTTGCACCCATACACAGCAGATTGTTTAAGTTACAATCGAATCCTTTTTTAAAGTCTGAAAGTCAAACGCTTCCAAGAGTTTTCAGAGTATACTTCACATTTATGTGGTCAATAAACATTGACGTGAGGCTTTAAACTTCACATTGCTTTTCCCGCACAAATAAACTCTTGTCTAGCAATGAATCTCTAATTGCATATGATTGTGGGTCAACCTCAGAAGTCGTCTGTGTGACCTCAGCGGCTTATTTAAGAAATACTAGCTTTTTATATTGAACAATTAGGGTGAAATGAGAGCGTTGGAATTTAATATTAACGTAATCACTAAGTCCACTCATTTTTAAACAAATCCTAAACTAGCACATCCTTTTTTGCAAATGCTGTTTGCACCACATAATCTAAAATACTCACAGGAAGAAATAAAAAGGTGGAAAAATCGCATTTATGCACGCAGACAAGAATTTTGCCAGCTCATTGCTGTAGGTATTGGAACATAGCAAGCAATGGAAGGGCTAAGAGTTTGAAACATTTTTTGGACAGCGCCATGGCAAAAAAAAAAAACCTTGAGCAATTTTTGTTGATTCAACAATTTTGGTTAATGGGTACCACATCTATTCCACAGCCTGTAATTACAACAGCTCAGTTTCCAATCTGTGCTTCGCATGCTGGGATGCCTCGCAAGTCTTCCTTGTGGTCGCCAATTTTCCGCCATTTCTCAGGCCCATCCCCTGCCCGAATCCTAAGAGCATGTTGGAGAACATGTAGGGAGGAGGCAGCCCTCACAATAAGACAGGTGACCTAAGTGATGTCATTGAATCGTCGCTCCACCCTGCATCACTACACCCATTGAGGACAAGGATTTTGGGAAAAAGGTTTAAGGTTAACATCTCAGAGACAGAGGACATATTTGTCTGTTTTGTTCCACTCCCAGTCCCAGGTTTGAATGTCAGCCTACGCTTGAAAGGGTGGCAGTCTCTAGCACGCAGAGACCAGGAAACAGACCATTCCCTTTCCGAGTATGTCCCTGCAATCTACATTAGATCTGTGCCATGTCTGGGAGGTGTCCTGGGACTCACTGAAATTACAACTCACACTATCAGAACAGTGGATATATTTAAACAATTCACTACAGATCATTCTAATAACCAAACATAAGTTGGCTGAGTGCCAATCACTGTACGTGACAATGACAGCGTTGGAAGAAAATCACAGAATTTGCAACTTGAATCTCATTTTCGTTAGCGTGTCAGAATATTCACTGCAATCACCCGAGTCTTATTTCCTTGTTTGAAACGGACCGACAGAGTCATTCAGGAGAGCAGGCTATGACAAAAATGTCAATGACACTTTTGTGCTACCAAATATTGGTAGGCATCATGACTGAAAAATTTAATCACTGTTGGTAACCCATCTTTAAAATGTTTGCTCTGTGCTTTAGTTGCAGCCATGCTTGCAATTGCTGGATCCAGAGCAGGTCTGGTTCCGGATTGGTTCAATAACTGCACTCATTAAGCTCAGACACTAATCTAATAACCTCTCATTAAACTTTTTATCTTTCTTACTGCTCAATCAAGCAACAGCTGTGTATCTGTTTCATTGTTTTCAGAACAACCCATAGACAGTATAACACTACCATAACATCATCCATTGGTTTATAAAGTCCTGTTCTGAAGCCTTGTGATAAGTTTTTTTTTTTTGCCATCTTGGTTGCAAAAGACCAGATGTATTGAAAAGGAGGAGGGATTGTCTAATGACCTGTGATTGACAACTCATTAGCCAGTAAACATGCAGCTTCATACCACAGATAATCCTTCAATTGAAACATAGTATGACCAAGATTTACTCAGCAATAAAATGTTTACAGATGTCACGTGACAAAAAAAAAAAAAAACCCCAAAACAAAATAAAACAAAAAACATTTTTCCCAAAGACTTGACTTGGACTTGAATTCTCTTTCCCCAACCACAGCTATCACCATATGGTGGCATTCAGATAGATAGAATGCAGGATTTTAGGCACTTCACTATATCCATATATTACATTATGTATGGCAAAACTATTATCAATCCAACAATAAACCTTATATGACTCCTGCTGAGTGTCTTATTTTCAGGGTAGTTTTCGGGTTTTAAAATAAATTGTCACTACCTCTTGAAAAAGTTGCATTTTTTTATTTTATTTCTAACAACCAACAAATCATCACAGTGAGAGGAAAAACTGAATTTCAAGTTCTTGTTATTTCTAGCCTTAATGAAAGCTAAAACATTTTGAATTTGACGTTTGATCTGATGCTTAATTTGTATTCGTTAAAATACCATTGAACTAGTAGCTGTTATGACACACAGTCACGGTCAGTCACTGAACACTGAAAGACAACACACTGCTCCATAATCAATCATGCTAGCTAGTGTTTCTGATATGCAGGATGTCATCTGGTAGGAAGGAGGTGCCAGCTAACAATTTCCAGGAAAAGAATGTTAAACCAATTGCAACAGAAGTATAATTTCTCTTTTGTTTTGTCATGTTTACAGCTCTACACAGCTGACTGGTGTAAAAAGTTCTCAGCAGCTGGCAGAATCCACCATGTTTACCTTGGTAAGCCTTACAGTAGTTACAGAACTGTTATGCAAGATTTAAAGGAAGATGTAATGCTAAAGTTATTTTTTTCTGTAGCTTTTCTGTCAATGTTATGTAGTCTGAATCCAGCATAAGGGTGGATAAATAAAAATGTATATTTATAATTGTAATGTAAAACAAAATTATATTTATACTAACCAGCAAAAATGATTTACAATCTCAGTGTAAAACAGCGACAAATAATTATAAAGTGAGTGCGAGACAGACAGAGACTGATGGGAGGCAGCAGCTCTTGCAAGATAAAGATAGGGAGGCTATTTCTACAGCCAAAATAAACAAGCTGCTTTCTTCTGAAAACCCTTTAAAAGATTTATTTTCTTGCATGGCCACATGTCCTTATGGAAACAATTACCAGCAGGTACATTGTGTTTAAGGTATGTGGGTTTGGCAGAACACTGGCTAGACAAGTTTCTGCAAGTTATTTTACAGTGATGGATAGTAAATTGAAAAGAAAAGATGGCAAGGAGTGGGCTTCAGAGAATTACTTCAGACTTGTTTGTATTACCAGCTTAACATCCAGCAGCACTTTGCACCTGAAGCCAGTAGAGAGCAAAGGTGAAGGGAAGGGAGCTTATCCCTGTTCAGTTGGGGTGGAGGTCTAAAAGGCCCAGTAAATCATCATCTTCAAAGACCGGAGCTATATTTACGCTTTACTTCCACCAAACATGTCCGCCACTGACTAAGACTATGAATCACCCCCCCAGCCACCCAGCCCCCTCCCTTAAACACTTTTTAGTTGTGTGGGTGATAGGCTGATCAGCAGTGTGGTTGAGGCCAGAGGCCAACTGGAGTTTAACTTAGCTACTCCCTTGCTAACACCGAATTGCCTCGACAGATTTAAAGCCCTCCAAAAAGCTGAAACCACAAAGTGAAGCAAAGTAGAGCGCTAAGCAGGGGACTTTTCTTTTTTTCTTTCCTTACCGTATTGGTGGGGTCGTCTTGGAGAATGGCATCATAGTGCTTGTTGGCATCATCGTACCTTCAGCATGGGAAAGTGGGGGGAAGAAAAAACATTTTATTAAAAATTAAACCAATCCCTATTCCCAGTCAAGTAAAATTAGATGGTTTGGGGAAAAAAAAAAAGAGTTCAAAACAATTAAGTTTCTGTACACATTATGGCAGGTTTCTAGGATTACAATGAGGCTGTACAGAAATCAGTATTAATCTATAGAAAGAAAAACCTTCATTTAAGTTTAGGTTATTGGTCATACGGTGGCTTATATAATTTCACAATGGCTCATGACATCAATACAAATAAAACTCCCTGTTTTTCAGATTGTATTTTCATTTGATTGTGTAGAGTTGTTTTCACCTTTAAACAAAATTAAAATGCTGCCTTTACATCTGTCTGTGTCTGCAACAGTCTTTTTCTCTCTGGGCCCACATATTACCACAAAACATGCATATGAACCTGATAGCCTGCTGCATCCCAAAGAGTGTGCTTCAGACTGTTGGACAGGGCCAACAAGAACAAATACATGAGCTATAAATAATGGATACATGGTTACAAATAAATAAAAATCTTGCAATCGGATGCATGTGCTCCTCACTTATGATGTGAAACCAGGCGCCAAAGAATGTTTTTTTGCTTGTAAGGAGTAATCTGCAGCACTGATGTTTTAGCAAACAACAGCATGGTTCCTTGATCACAAATGGTTCCTCCCGCAACAGACAGAAGCACCTCTGGTTCCCATTAGCAATGAGCAGCCCTACTTCCAGCACTGATGCTTCCCTCACATTCACTTTATTACTCAGCCACACTTTGGGAGACTTCAGATGGCACCAGGCAACCACTCACAAGCCACTTTGATTTGCTTTATTTATTTAGGGACCAAGCATGTGTGTGTATGTGTGGGCAAGCATATGCATGTGTGGAGGGGAAGGCCCTTACTGTTTGAAGCTGCGTCATTGAAGTGTAGCTCTGTCTGCTGCCAATTAGATCCCAGTGTGGAGTTTATTTAATCTGACAGTGCTGAAGCAATCACTCTCAATTATCACATAAACTCTGACATAACCGATAAACCAGCAATGGTAATCGGGGTGGGGAATGTGAGTGAGGTAGTAAACAGATTGAATTACCCTGACTTCAGATCAGTACAAACTAAAATACCCCCTTGTTTATCTTCCTTCCTCAGACTCCTTGTTCTGATTGTGGTGGCATTTCAATATTTACATAGCCAAGACGCTCTTAAAGCACTGAGATCAAAACAGGGAAGGCAAAGAGAAAAAAAAAAAAAAAGAGGCGAATAAGAAGTAACAAAATAAGGAAACAACAGCAGAATAGAAACCAGAGAGTGCTGAGAGACCCCCAGAATAACAGTGGGATCTAACCACTTCCTTCCCGGGAATCCTTACCTCAGTCTAAAGGGCCACAGGACTACCCAGCACTGAACCTTTCCCCACTCCATTCCCTTCTTTCTCCAAAAGGAATGCTGGGTGATCCAACATAAACACACATTACCCCACACACTGTACTTACATATACCCAGACCATTGTACCACTTAGGATCTGCTAACATTTTCTTGTCCCCAAGCCTCTCAAAGTACCATACATAACAGTAAGGCCGTGCTTTTTTCTGCCTGCCCTCTCTCCCAATGCTTACCTTTCCAAAGCTTCCAGCCTCATGCCCGTTAATCGCTTCACTCTGTGGCTATCTGGAAACTGCTTCCTCAGTTCCTGTAGACAGGTCTGCAAGGATGTGGGCAGAAGGGAGACCAATTATAGATGGCAGTATTTAAACTTTATGTTACGCTGACTCTCACGCAAATACCAAAGCTTCTTTGATACAAACGGTCTGTCTTGGGACTTAACTGAACAACCAACAATACAAAGACATTCTCCCATAAGGCAAACTTCACTGTCTTAAATGAACTGTTATTTCTCTGTTACACATTGGGACAGCCACATCACTATATTTAAAAAAAGAAAAATATATTTTTTAAAAGTGCAGATTCTCCTACTTCCACCTTTTCTTCCTCTTCTACACAAAGTTTGAATTTGTGAAAGAGAAGACAATAGTAACAATAGCATTCAGCATTATCATGAATGAGATGGAAAAGTCTGCAGTGTGACCTGGATCGTATCTGCTATCCATCAGCTTAAGTCTAGTCCTTCTGCTTTTTTTTTTCTGGCAGAAGTGCTGAGAGGATAGCCAACAGACAACTAATTCTAATGATTGAGTTCGAGCCTTCTCTGTACTCGGTGAGTCACTCATTTAGCCAAAGGGAGCTGTCACATCCATACTGATTGGAGATGAACTACTTGAATTACTGTCCCCCCACCCCTTCTAGTTTTGCATGCAGATTTGACCATTTTCATATTTCTGAACCTAAACTCTGAATAATTACGTGACACTACGTGACAAATAAATCCTAAAGAGAAAAAAAAAAAGGTGGAACTTTGTTAGAGATGCCAAGTTCAGTGAACACTTGAAGCGTGCATCTCCATGTATTTGTTACATCCACTAACTCCAGTTCTTATTAAACTGTTTTTCCAAAGTACAGATAAAGTAAAGACCACTTGGCCAAATAAAAATCAGATTTTCACATTTGGCAGCGCAGGTGCTGCAAAGTAGTAATGGTTGTGAGAGAGTGAAGCTTTTGGGTGTGTGAGGAAGTGTGACGAAAACTTACCAGAGCCAAGTCATCCCGACTGCAGTCCAGGGCTGCAATCATCACCTGCTCATAAATAATCCATACTGGGCAGAAAACACACAGACAAAGAAGAAAGTGTTGACGCCCTTTCCATTCCACTGTCTGTCATAACATCTAAAACTTGATATATTAAACTATACACTTGACATAGAGACTTAAGAGTCTGTCCCCAACAACTGCATGGGATGTTTGTTCCCCACTTTCCACAATGAGAACCAAGAGTTTATTATTATTACTATTATTAAAAGAACTGTTCTGTTTCATTTAATACATCATGGAACATTTATTATTTTCCTTTTGACATACACTGACTATTACTTAAAAACATCCATGCTGTATTACTAACATCCATAAACACCCTTCTGAAAAATTTTACAGGCATACTATTGATTTGCTAGAAGTGAACTGGTCATAAAATGTATTCAATTTCAGTAGTTTTACTTTTACATTTAAGGAAGATTCTTAGAGCAGGAACACACATGTACATTCAAATTATAAAACTTTTTTATAACAACTGGATTCAACTGGTTTCAGATAATTCAATTTCAGTCAATTTTCAGAGTGTCAAAAATGTCACTGATTTAATGTGAGATTTTGAATTTAATTTTTGTAAGTAAGTAAGTAAGTGGGGAATGGATTATTACTTAAACAGCTTTTTTACTTTGAGCATAAAAAAGTACTTTGTACTAAACGTTACCTATGTTTATACTATACTGCATGGTTTATAACTATCACACAGACACACAACACTCCAGTGAGTAGAGTGACAACTTGGGGTTCAGTATCTAGCTCAAGGACACTTCAACATGTGGAATTGACATCTGGACGGGAACTGAACTATAAATTTCCAAGTAGTGAAAAAAGCTTATATGGGGGTCAAGTGGGAATTTTCTCAGATTTGACTATGTTAGATGGAATGATCCTAAAAATAACTTTGACTGTACAACAAATATAAATAAATATATTTATTTAAAACTATGTTTAAAAAAAATTAAAAAAAAAAAATTATTAAATTAAATTTAAAACTATGTTTTTATTAGTCCTAACAATCATTTTAAATGCATATTAGATGCAGAAGCTTTGCAGATCACTTTGAAAGCATTTACACAACCATAAACACAGGTGGAACATCTTAATATGGTTTTCATTTTTGTGTGCCTGTGGTCCTTAAGTTAGACTGTTTGAAAGTTACACTCAACCCCATAATTTGCTTTCCTCATTATGTTGAAATGATGCCTATGGCTCAAGAGGTAGAGCAGGTCATCTACTAATCATAAGGTTAGTGATTCAATCCCTAGCCGCTCAAATCTGTATTCCAAAAGCATCCTCGGGTAGAATATTGAACTCCAATTTAACAGAGTGTGAATCTGTGTGAACGCTAGATAGAAAACACATAGGCATAGAAAAAGCATTTGTGAATGGGGAAATGAGACATAAAACATTTTGAGTGCTTAAGTAAAGTAGAAAAACACTACATAAGAACCAGTCTGTTTACAGTTTCCAAATAAATTCTACTTTAATAATACAATACAAAGTGTTAGTATGGATATAATTATCTCTTGAGGCATCAGGGAAAAAAAACAACAGTCACAATTTGGGCGGTTTAGTAAGGGTGCAGCTATATTCTGAAGAAAAAATCCTGCAAATATTACTAATATTCTTAAAAACAGTGCTGACGCATTGTGAAACTAAAGTAGTTAAACTAACAATTCTGTAGATTCCATGCTGAGATGTTTCGCTCAGGGTTGTATGACTGTTATAACACAGACTGTAGTTTTTGTGCCAAAGCAAGTTTGATCTGCTAAATGTGGTCGGGTTAACAACATATTGTGACTGTTTTCATTACAAATACAAAGATTGTACATATCAGTTTCTAAAGAAATAAGATATAAAATTATTTTGATAAGTGGGTGACATTTATATAACTATACCGCTAATTCTTAAACAATCCAAACATTGCAACACTTTTCAACACCAATAAAATTATTAATGGAAATTTACATAGGTGTTATAGGTGGTTATATGACAACACTTTCTGCATTTTCTTCCATGTTATATTTATTTGCTTGTGAAGCAAGTCATGCTGAGCCTCACCAACAGAACACGCACTAACCCTTTAACATGTTTAACTCTGTGGTGAGCTTTAAAAATATGAAATGTTTATTGACAATTTTTCTTTAAGTCAACTGTGACATTACAACATTCTATAACACATAACAGAGTGCCTGCACAAGTCGACGAATGGAAATCAGCGCAACATGTTAAGCCAGCAGCTTTGATAAATAAACTAGACATGTTCAGCCAAATGAAATACACCCAGCCTCCACCCAAAAGGTTTTATGCCAAAACAAACAAATGCCCTTAGTTTTTCTTCACTTTAATGATTCCAACTCATGTTTTGATAATTGCCATCTCATTTCACAGCCAATTTAGGAGTTGGTTTCAATAAAAGCATAGCATGTCAAGTGTGCGTCCGATTCTTTTAAGGGGTTTGTAAATCATTATGATTTGAGGAAAAGGGAGAGTTTTACGAAGTAGTGCAGCAGGGCAGCTAAAACAATAAATAAAATCTGCAGGAATAACAATATGGTGTGCACTGTGAAAGGTAACTGAATACACTCCTTATTCTTTTTTTCTTTACACTATTAAACTGTGTTGGGCTGTATTCCTGCTAGGGCTGCCACAAACGATTATTTTGATAGTCGACTAGTCACCGATTATTTTTGCGATTAGTCGACTAATCAGATCATCATCCATTGGACGTACAGCGTACA
>NW_005187510.1:2125290-2156338 GCF_000239375.1 Pundamilia nyererei
TGTCCAGACTTGTATTCTCAGAACTGTCTTTGCTTATCTGCATGATCCACATCACAGTAAGCTCAAGATCATGTCCAGAAATTAAAAAGTCCACAACGTTTTGATTCTCTCTAAGAACAAGAAAATTATTACTGACAAATTTTACTGAGGGTTATTAAGTAGTTTTAGTCACTACAAAGTCTAAATCCTAAACTATTGCCTAAATACTGCAGTTTTGAAGGTCGCCACTAGTGAAAAGGAACAAACAACTCACTGTTTTATTACAAGTATAAAGTTTTTCCTGTTGTTTTGAATTTGTCATACAAAGACAAAATTTTCTCTGCTTTTATGTTTAGTTACCCGTTTTAATACTACCAAATAATATAATATAATCAGTATTCTTAGGTGTAACGCTCCACCTAACCATACACACAAAAAACATGTCTATAATGACATAAGATGACAATCTTCAGATTTATTCAGCCTTGACACACTTACTGTCATCTCCCAGTTTAGATGCATGTTCACTGATGAGTTCTTCACCAACATCCACAATCTGTTCACTGTTTCTGTAGTTATCTTCTCGCCATTTCCGCAGCTTATCTCTCATCTCTTTGGACAGAGACAATGAAAAATAAGGACAACTGCAAAATGAGAAAATTAACAGATTGCAACACAATTCACTATTTCAAGACCTTCACTTCTGTAGCACTCTACCACACGATTGTCAAGTGTGAGCGGCATACAGCTTTTCTAAATCACACTTTATTACCTATAAATGCACTCAAACCTGTCCGGCATTTGAACCACCGGTGTGGCTGAAGAGATTTACGATATTAGGACCATTACACACACCAAACTTCATATACTATGCATGTATTTAGCTCAACAGATTTGACAGCATGACACGAAAATGTTCGAGCAACTAGGAGACGTTATGAATGCACACAAGTGCAGGCGGAGAAAAGGCAGCATCAACATTAGTACGGTACTGCGTTACTGTCGCCGTGTTCCAGCTCTTTTACAGGACCCGACACCTGCGTAGTCTGTGGTGGCTACCGTTAGCCGCTGCATTAGGCCAACCCGGGCTAAAATGATAACAAGCCCTGTGTCTTTTCTTCAAAGAGACAAACGTCGGTTTCCACTGCACACTCCCGGTGCTTTCACGCCATCATTACGCTGAAGCTAGGGACAATGAAGCGGTTACTGACTACTGCGAACATAAAACTGACTGGGTAGCACACTTTGCTAACTATGTTTAGCTAACCACTTTAAAGGGTAGCTTGAGAGCTCGTATATTAAGTCTGGAACAGCGACGACTCCACGTCATGTCAGTGCGCAAGATAACGCCAGAAGCTTTCAAAAAGTAAGAACACGTGCCTGTGTGACACTTGAAGAGTAGCTATTTTATATTAAATCTTACCTTCCCATCCTACATCGTACATTTCTGCTACCGACGCCATCTTTTCCTTTGTGATAACGTACGCCGTGCTTACGTCATGGACATGCCTGCTGCGATTATGCATTATTATTATTATTAAGTCCAAGTCTTTCATAACGCTTGAGATGTGCTATAATTCATCCAAACAGCTTACGTAGTTTTTATTCATACAATAAAAAATCCTTAGTGTTTTTGTCTAGACTTAGCCTTAGGGTAAATTAGGTCCCTCTCTTGCATTGCAGTATTCAGCAATACATCCCAAAATAAATAGCAGGTACAGAAGGCATTTACAATCCAGATGATGTCGTTTTCGCGCTCCATTGCCGTTTTTATGTTTCCCTTTTAAGTATTGGGTAGGATAATCGGCATCTCGGTTTCCTCTGAAAATATGAAATGTGCTTTCCAAGCAAATCTACCGTTTTATTCTGATTTCCCTCAGGAGCCTCTGTGAATCTCATCCCCTCGCTGTGGATGCTTGCTCGCACACTTCTCTCTTACCACATTACACACTTGTTGATGTGGACTCAGCACAAACTCGCTTACAGAGACATTTTAGAGATTTGATGTCATATCCAGTGCTGCTCACTGACCATAGCCTAGTGCTATGCATACTTTGCCGATGCTCTAACGGTGAGAGGGCAACATGATTATTTGTCCATGACTTCTTCTTTTTTGTAGGACACTGATATGATAAAAAAAAAAACAACAGTCTGGCTTCACCAGTATAGGGCAACAATGAAATGTCATCATGCCTGTCAGAGACACAATTAATAACATTGTATGTACAGTTTAAATTACACTCAGCTCTGACTATTTGTGCACTTGTAATTTTCAAGTCTGCATATGGCAGTCAGTTGATATGTGGTTGGGTTTTTGCTGGAGTACAGAATACCGAAACCGCCACAGTAAAACAGTCACTCACGCTCCTCTGGGGTGGAAGCCTTCCACCGTCTGCCAAGGTGTCACTGAGGGCCAGGGCCCTAATGGTGACCTACAATAAACACCATGTGGCGGGCGTAACTCTTGGGACTTTCAGGACATGATGGTAAAAGCACTCTGTGAACAAGCCGTCCATAACTTTGAGATGCAGCTGGATGTGGTGATGGTAAAAAAAAAAAAAAAGCCTCTTGACATAAGGCGTCTGTTTAACTTGGAGCAGCTCTCCTGTACAGAAATGTCACAATACAGGAGATCAGTTGCAGCAAATTGTGCTACTTGACTGTGCTTACGTAGGTTTCCATGCTCTGTCCCACATAAGGCAAACGGGACAAGACTATATATATTTTCCTTTTCAGTCTCCGTGTATAAAGAAGAAGAAGAAGAAGAAAGAAATATTCCAGTAGAAACACTTCACAGGCATTATATTTTGATTTCTGACAGAAGCAATCAGAGTTGGCAATCTCTAAAATGAACAGTTACCACCTAAAAATTGAGGTAACGTTGAGGTGCTCTCTGCGGTTTTGAAATAGTCCCTGTTCCATCTAGGTTTCTCTTTCGCTGCTGTTGTACAGTGAGATGCGGAAAATGAAGACAGATGCAATTAGCAGCAATGTTTGGACTCAGTCTTCTGGAGCTGGCGGCACTGTATTTACTTTGAAATCTGATTAGGTCTCCTGTCTGACCAAGTTGACTTCACCTCACACCGAATAACTCTGTACAGATGACTTCAGCACGCCTTGCCTCTGATGGACTCCCTCTATTGCACCTTTGACCTCACCCATATGACTGAGAGGCCCTGAGCGGGAAATTATGGCACATCACAATTAGGCTTGCTCACTGTCTTGCTCTTCTCCCTCTTGCCTTCGATGCCAAAAACAATATTCAGTCTCATGTCAGAGCAGCACTGCACTGGTAATTGACGGTGCTCACACAGCACGGGCCTTAAGATGTATTGCTCCCCTGACACCTTGTGTAGTAGCCTGATTGCTCATTGTGGATTGGAGTATTACCACATGTAGTATATTATGTATTGCTGGATTGGTTTAACATCCAATCATCCTTTCTTGCTAAATCCACATTACTGTGCGTGAGATTACCTCCAGCAGACTTCAACTCAGTCTGCAGGTGATTTCTACAAACTCTTGACAGTTCCATCTATTCACTTCCAAATGAGCATGTAGCTCCGCTCCTCCTGAAATGTGTAATAATAATAATGAAAGAAGTCATATTGGAAGACTTTATATTTGAGTTTAAGCTTACATAACCCTCGGGCAGTCTTATTAAAGAGAATGTTTGATCTCTAAGAGAGCATTTGGCAGTGGCATGACAATTTTGACACCTCCGAGCCAAATATTGAAAATGTCTTCTCAGTCCAATCCAAGAATCACATCATCTTCACTCTAAGTCTCGGCAGCTGGTGGAGCTCATCCATTCCAGCAGCATTTTCTTTTCTTTTTTTGTGTGTGTGGGTAGAATTTGAAATATAAAGCACTTCTACAACTTCCCAGGGGGTATGAGTTGAGGTTTGCCAATCATGGAAGGCACGGGTATTGTTCACCAGTATTACGTTCTTTCCATGGCTGCAAGAGAATTTTTTTTGTCTAGTGCACAAATACACACGATAGCAGTTATTACAGAATTTCAAATCCACGGAAAAAAAAAAAGAAATTCAAATCGCCCAAGTGCAGCACATGCCTGTAACTTTACAACATAATCTGGAGTTATCAGATTTCCCTTTTTTCTCTTTCTGGTAAGAATAATCATGGCCGCAAATTTGGAGATAGTGCCGCATTCTCTCTAATGTCATGTTTTCAAAGAAAATTACAGAGAGGAAAAGTGAAGCTGTGCATAACAAAAGGAGCAAACATGGAAACAGTGCTTGTTGAGGAAGGATTACACGGGTCAAAAACTGATCAGCTCCCTTGTGTATCCTCTGTGTTATTGCTGATGTGTTTTGAAAACAAATCAAGGTGACTTGTGCAGTTGCACAGATGTTCTGCCCGGTGCCACTGGGTGCACACTGGGAGTTTGTATCGTTTTCTGGCCCATGGGCCTGGTCGATAACCTTCATCTCGTTGCCATAGAGTGTGACGGTGCTGAAGTCAGCACTGGGCCCTGAATCAGGAGTGTGGGCTGCTGATTTATAACCTGACATGCAAACAGAGCGAGGTGATGCATATCTAAAAAGTTTACAAAAATAATCATTGAAATTCATATGAGATGCCGGAATTCAGATTCAGCTCAGGGATGCTTGGCTTTGCAACCTCCAGCACCGAGTCATTTGTCTTCAGATCTTATTGATTTATATTTTGACAGATATTAGACTGAGGCCAGTGGTGGGTGTCTTTGGCACTGTCATCTCCTCTCCCACTCTTGGATTCATTTGTTGACCAAGAAAGCTTTCAGGGAACCAAAGAGCTGAGGTTTTTCATGGAATATTTGGCCCATCTCTCCAGCGCCCTTTGAGTTTATCCCATTAAGGCCGAAAAGTATTTTCTGCAAGACAAACATGTAGAGTGATAGATAGCACGTGTGCATGCTGAAATGTGTTGCTGTTCCTGACAACATCCCAGTATTGAACCTGGATGTTACGTGTGGTCAAACCCGTCACTGCCTGCAACTGCTTCATCCTACAAAAACACACATGCTTTGATTTACAGAGGCATAAATGGTGGATGACTGTTTATATTTACTCCACATTTTATGGGCTTTGTTTAAAGTTTTGATAATCCTTTGAGCCCAGACCTCTTCATTCACTGCCCCTGGTTGTGTACCATTGAGAGCTGACAGGAGAAAATCATTAGTTACTCTGTTGGGTGGGGTGACCGTGAAGCACCTTGGCTTGGAGAAGGCAAAGCTGAAGAAACATTGGCAGGACATAGTTAAGTTAGATAGCAGACCACCATGAAATATATCCACACAGAGGATCGGAATTAAATCTGAGAGACAACTATCACAGTAGGACTGGGTGCAAAAACAATTAACAAGCCTCAACCTTTCCATTTGTTAATAACAATGAGGGGAATGACACATTTCTAACTTTGTAATTCGTTTTTGTGACCTTTTTCCTGAAAATAAATAAATAAATTGCACTCTTTTTTAATTTTAAAACCATAAATTGAACAAAGGTGGTGGATGTAGCAAAAATGATAGAAATTAAAACTCATAAATGTAAATTCATATATTTTTTTATTTATCAGAAAGATTAATAAACACACTAAAGGTTAAAAATGATTCGATTTATTTCTTGGTAATTATTTCATGGTTCAGGCTTTATAGATTCAGGCTAATATCTGTTTGGTAAATATGAAGCTACAGCCAACTGCCTGCTAGGTTAGCTCTGGCTGATGATTGGAAAAAACAGGGAAACGCCTAGCCAACCCAGCCTCTGTGCCAAGGTAATAAAATCTTCCTACTAGAGCTGCTAAAGTCCCACCAATAAACACAACGTATCTTATTTCTTCAGTTCATACAGAGCTCAAGTGTAAAACTCTAGCTTTCATACCGGTTTGTGTTGAATTTTCCTTTTTCCTTGAGCAGTGACTTCCGCGAAGTAACTGTGGCTTGATATAATCATTTATGCCAATTACAGTCATTTTCCCCATTTGTAGTTCTCATGTTGAGCTAAATGAAACAAAGATCATTTAAACTAAGCTAAGCTAAGATAGTCAACTCTAATTCCAGCTTAATATTCAGTAGACAGCCATGACGGTGGCTCACACCTCCTGTACACCTCCAGGACACTGGGGCGTGCAGCTCGGATCACAGCTGACCCTTCTCACCCTGGACACAGTCTGTTGGATCTGCTCCCCTCAGGCAGGAGGCTCTGGTCCATTCGGACCAGAACCTCTCACCTTAAGAACAGTTTCTTCCCCTCTGCTGTTGGACTCATGAACAACAACCATAAAACTGTTCCCACCACAAACACATGACCCTACACTGTGTTCTCTGCATCTGTTCCATTTTTGCACTGATCATCACCTGCGTACATGTATGCATCAATCTGCTTAGCACTTTTAATTTTTATTTTTATGTTTATTTAAGTGTTTGTCTTACAGCACGTTTCGCACTAAGTGCCGCAGCAATTTCCTAATGTTGTAAACATTTGTGCAATACTTTTGTTAATAGTCAACGGTGCAATAGACTCCATACTTGAAATGTGCAATTCACTTGTATTTTTATTTTTATTCCTATTTATTCTATTTATCCCCTTCGTATAGTTTATTTATCCCACCCGAGGGATTAATAAAGTTTTATCTTATCTTATCTTATCTTAAACCTGCTCAACATTTGGCAATAAAACCCTTTCTGATTCTGATTCTGATTCACATCTGATGCCTGTCTCCCTTTTTCAGCACATTTTCATCTATTGTCTTTGGTTGTCTAACTGAGGTTTACTTATCCTATGACTGATGAACATCTGATGTAGATCACACATTATAAGGTGATATTACTTGTGGACATTTGAAAAGAAATGAGTTGAACATAGCTCTGTGTTCACTGTCTTGGGCTGTTTAATGCTCACGGCTATGTATTCTGAGACTTCTGTTTGAAATTAAAAAACAATGGTTGAGGTTGTGTTCAACAGAAAAATGATAGCAACTGATCACTGTAAAAGAGAAAATCTTTTTTTTCTTTTATGCCCCATACTATGACCATTCAGAGACTCTCAGGTCTGGATGGAAGAACCGGTTTAACATATTTTTGCGAGATCGATATGTTATTAGCAAAATAACATTACTGTGGCTTTGAAAAAAGAAAACTGAAACAAAGTCAAAAGAGAGGAAAGAGAATTCCCCTTCACATTTCCCAAAATACTACCTCCCAAGTACCTTTTTTTGTGAGGATTGGCTAGTTGAAGCAAAAGAAACCAATCCAACTTGGCCCTTGAATCCCTGTTTAAAATACATCATTTCTACATCATTTAACCTATCTGAGAATACTTATTGGCTTTGTCTGCCCCAGTGAAAACTTTTTTTTCACCACTGCTTCCTAATTCAATATTGTGTAATAACAAGTATTATGGCCTGCACATAAAATGCAAGTACACAACTCACATTACACTTTAAATGGACAATATATTCCACATATTTATGTTTAATGAAGGAGCAATTACTGGGTTTTGATCATTTTGCAATAAATTAGGTTGGAAGACCATATGGAGGTTTTTTCCTTCACGGTAACTGGATGAAAATTAATAGGGCTGTGAGAAGGCACGCTTCACTTTGTGAAAAAGTGAGCCTGTTCTCGAGGCGATTAAGGTCTTCTTTGAACTCTCCTGTAGACACAGAAAACCACTCTCACATGTCAGAATAATGATGCTATATTGCTTCTGTCATATACTGGTACATTACGTTTAATCGAGTACCTCACATTGAACTTATAGCAGCATTACTATGTAAAGGAAAGCTGAAATAAAAATATTAATTCAAGATCCAAAATTACCCCTGCCCCCTTTATGACCTGTTCTCCCATCTCCTGCACTTTTTGTGTGCAGTCCCTAACATTTTGACAGGAAAAATAAAATATTTACTGGAAGCGTGGTTTCTAAAAAAAGCGTAAGGTCTATTGTTCCTAAAAGTGAAATAGACTTAAGGATTAAACAAAAGATCAGTTCAAACAGCTGAAGAACTCCTGCAAGAAAAAAAAGCGTACAAGCGGAAGTATGTAAAAATATGAATACAGCAATAAAGAAAAGAAAAGAAGCATTGCTGCCTGCTTATATCAGCAAAATCTAGTAAAGAATATTGTAACACAGAAGGTATTTTATTGTGATCTTATAAAGCGAGCTAAGTGGCAGCCAAACTGGCCTCATATTAAATCTATGAATGAGCTAACAGTAACAAATTCCCTAATCATACTTGCCAAACAGACCGAATAATTTTCATGGATACCTTTTTTTTACTGCAACCATTTGTGAGACCAAGCAGACAACAAAAAAGATGTTTGAGGAGAGTCGAAGCTGTGTTTTCTTTTTTCTTTTTCATTTAAAGCGTGCTGCCACTGAGCGAGAGCTGGCTGTGTCAGAAGCACCCAGTAAAACAGAAACTGGCCACGGTGAGTGGTGTCTGTTTATGACTCATTTCTACCTGCAGTCAGGCGGCAGGGAGAAGTGCAAGGGGAAGAGGGAGAGACTGGCGCTAACAAGGGGAGAATTGTGTGGGGATACAAGACAGCGCCGTGTGGTTGTCAGGAAAACAAGGTAGCAGTGAAACCCATTAGAGATGGGCCATTCAGTAGCTGATATTGGCTGTTGTTGACCGGGTATGGTAGACACATGGGCACCTTTATGAGGCAGCTGCTGAAATGAAGGTGGACAAGGGATAGTTTTGATGCACAGTGAAGACATTCTAACCTTTAGGAAAAGGAAAATAATTGGAAAATGATGGGGTTGTTTTCATTAAAATTTAGACGGCAAGCAAGTGGTGGTTAATATGACTTTATTTGCCCTCAAACCGTTCTCGTCCCATAAAGAAGTCATACAGCAGAAATATTGGTGGTGTCTGGAGGAAAGCCCATGTTTTCACATTCAACAATATGTTCACATGGACCCCTCTTTATAAATGAAATGTTTCACTGTACAAACACCACAAGGAAATTATTGGAATTCTGAAATTATTACAGGTCACAGTCATGTATCCTTCTCAGAAACCAGTGAAGGAAAGACAAAAAAAACCCTTGCTCATTTCCACACATAAGCAACAACACAGTAAAAGGGTAAAAATGTATGTAAAACTCATGTCCTTTACTCCATGACAAAGAACCATATTGCCATGGAGTAATAAAATGAAGTACTACACTTTAAAAATCATGCACGTTTCTTGGAAATAATGTATTTGCCATTAGGGAACATAGTTGAGAACCATGACTTTACATTTGGGCATTCACCTGACTGACAGACTGAAGGACCGGCAGTATAGTGTACAAGAAGGGATGAGTAGACTATTTCCTAAGGAAGCTCAGAACTTTTAATCTGTGCAGCAAGATGTTGGAGATCTACTACCTGTCAGTAGTAGCAAGTGCCATCTACTTTCCTGTTGTTTGCTATTCATCATCATAAAGCATCAGTGCCTGAGATGCCAGCAGGATCAACAAAATGATTCACAAGGCAGGAACCATCGTTTGCCTGTATGTGGAGGTGTTTGTGTCAGTGAAGGACAACTGCTCTCCATCATGAACAATCCATCACAGCTGCTCCACTCCACACTTCTGAGGCAGCAGAGCTTCTTCTCCCTCAGACTGATTCAACCCATAAAGAACGCTTCAGCAATTTATTCCTGCCATTCTTTATTAAACTGTATAATAAGGCTTCTTCCTGTGACAGGTAAACACACCTGTCAGGAATAAGATTTGTCTTAAATTCATACATATCACTCTAACGTTTTATTGTTATTATTATTATTATAAGCTACTATTTTTATTCTTTATCCTGCTGCTGTAAAACAATACCAACAAAATTCAACAGTCTATCTATCTCGCCTCAAAATGGTATACTGGTAACATAAATTCATACTATGTACAGAATTTTACGCGAAATCATATTGGCCTTTGGAAACACTTCTAAACCCACTGCTAGATTTTTTTCCCCCTCAGTGAGGATGTCGCTGATTGGTTAGTTTTTCAGCAAACAGCTGCGTCATTCTACTACTTCCCTTTCCCCCGGAGCAAACATGGCGGAGTACGACCTCACTACCAAAATTGCCCACTTTTTAGACCGACATCTCGTTTTTCCTCTGCTGGAATTCCTGTCTGTCAAAGAGGTACGAAGTAGATGAAAACTTTAACATTTCGGTACATTTTTTTTGGTGTTTTAACAAGCAGATGTCGGTGTTTAAGCTGCTGTAAAAACCCATGTACTCCACGAGCCACATTGTTTGCCGCTTTGTAAAGAAACGACATTTAACCGGAAGTGTGAAATGTAGGAACGACATTCAAAGTAAAATAAATAAATAAAGTTAAAGTTACCGTTTGAACAAAGCCTGTAAACGTCGAGGAGTTTTTAAAAAGAGAAGATCAACGTTTAGCGTAAAGATTTATGTATATGGCTGAAGGAAAACCGTATAACACGAGATTTTATGAGCTATAGTGTCACACTTAAGAATTCAATTTGTTCCATATTTGAAAGACCCGAGTCGGAAGTTGTGCATTTGATTGTGATTCACTTTACACTGGTAAAACCACGCTTTTTTTTGAAGTTTTAAATGCAAGTTTTAAGTTTAGCTAAGTGTATGAGTCCACGTTTTCTAAACTCGAAGCAGCTGGTTTTACAGAGTTGTTTGGCGGTGGTACCAGACTTGTCCTTATTCGGTTCAGTGTTATTGCCGTGTGAATGTGCCGGGCGATGAAACATACTGTAGTCCTCTTTCTCTCCGGTAAAGCTAAACCCCAAAACCTGAAAAAGCGAACAACTGGAAAAAAAATCATGCCCAGTGCTGAAATAGTCATTTAGTTTGGACGTTTTGGTTCACTTAATACAACGTTTGTGGCCAGCAGATTGATGCAGAAAGCTAATAAGACGAGCAAGTTTTTTCCCGGTCGTCTGAAACTATTTATCTACGGAAAATAGCATACTAGACGTTATTGGTTTAACTGTTGCCGCCTTTAGTTGAATCGGCTATAGCCAACAAAGAGAGTGCGCTGTTACAAATACAAAATAATTGTCAGCTTTTGAAGTAAGCATCATGGCTTCTGTAGTGTTAATGTATTGCCCGACGTTATGGAGGAGATGTGCTAAATTTATTCAGTACATTGTGCTTTATAATAATTTAAAAGAAAATCAGTCTTTGTAACTTTGAATCTCAGGGTTTGAATTAATGTACAAAACACTCTGTCCTCTGTTCTGTTTCCTATTATTTGACATGTTTTTTAGATCTACAATGAGCAGGAATTACTTCGTGGGAAATTGGACCTCCTCAGTGACACAAACATGGTGGACTTTGCTATGGATGTGTACAGAAGCCTGTTTGCTGAGAAGGAAATTCCCCATAGTAAGTGGTGCTGCTCAGTGGCTTATCCCGGTTTCTCCAGAGCTGAAACATGCACTACTCTACACACTTATTCAAAATTGATTTATCAGTAAACTTGGTTTTACAGCCATTTTTAGTACTGGTGTATTGATTGCTAGTTTATAGTGTTGCTGCATCTAATGACTTTCTTTCTCTTTCCTGTGTCAGCGCTGAAGGAGAAGAGGACAGAGGTTGTGGCCCAGCTAAAGCAGCTGCAGTCAGAGACCGAACCCATCGTGAAGATGTTTGAAGACCCTGAGACAACAAGGCAGATGCAGTCAACCAGGTAGAATCTGTTATTTCCTACTCTAAACATATCATTCAGCTGTATTTAATTAGTGTCCCAAAACAGATTTTATGCCAAACATGAGGAGTTTGTAAAATTTACTGGCTCTTGGGTTAGTAAAACCGGCACAGCAGCATAGCTAATGGATTTTATGAAGTCCAAGGAGCTGCACATTGAACAAAAAATGTACTTAGCCTTCTCAGGAAGACATAAGTTAAAAAAAAAAAGGCAGATGGATAATGTTATGATTAACTTTATCGGGACTGTTTTGTGGTATTTCAATTAAAACAGTCATATCCAGCTTTATCTGTTCATTTGTTTCTTGGCAAGAGTGTGTAGGGTTTATCAAGATCATTTTCTAGTTTAATGTCTTTCTGGTTTGTGCTTTGGCTGCACAAATTTATGTAGAAACTGTTGTGTGAGATTCAAAGCCTGATAGTGGCAACAGTGTATTAGCGCTTGTCTTTTTATTGTTCGTTTGCTGTCAGCACAAAGTGAGGAAGAAAGTTTCTGTCTTATGTTTTACATCAATCTTTTCTTGGTTTATAAAACAATAGGAAACTCACCGGGGGTTAGTTGTCTTTAATTAAAAATTGGACTAAATTCTGCTTAATGCAGTTGCTTGTTTTTAACGTTATGCCTCATATATAGGATCACCTGGTGCTGGAAATAAAAGGTTAAATGGTTTAGCAGAAGATTCACATCAAACAGTTTCCCCAAGTGTGTTAGATTAAAACTCTCATCCTATAGTTTGTATTGAAGTTACCACTTACCCGGGCTTTTTTTTTTTTTTTTTAGACTTCTTCTGAAGCCGTAATCCAAACTCAGCTGTCATAGTAAATCATGTTTTACCATATCTATAAACAATCTGTCATTATTGGATACACTCTGTGGAATATAATCACCATTAGGATGACCAGTGATTTATGTTCTCATTTGTTTGGAGTTGTTAAAGCACTGAAAACCACTTTGGGGTTTTTGAGTAGACAAGCTACTGATTGCTTGGTGGGGGGTTTTGTGTGTGTGTGCTAACATCTCCTGATGGGTGCAAAGCGACAGATTGGATCTTTTACATCATCAGTTTGTTAAACACTGTTAAACAGCCTAGGGTTTCAATGATTAAACACTGGAGTGCCATGAAGTTGTAATGTTGTCAGTTTTACTCTTGATACTGGAGAAATAAATAAGACATTTCCTGTTTAACTTTACTACATTAAATTTATCTCAAATTTTATCTCACCAATTTCTTTTCTAATTTACGTTAAGATTAAGACGGTTGTCTATGATGCATTTTCCATGTTCCCAATCCAGAAGAGAGATCTCTCTTTTGGAGCTTCTGTGTGAAGGGCAGGAGCAGCAGCACCGCCATCCAACAGACACACACAGCCTGCTCTTAGTGAGGATTGGGAAAGCTGTGGTTACACTTGAGTATAGTCACACTTGTTGCCACATATGCAACAAGTCTTTTGCATGTAAGACCACAAACATGAGCAATATGTGGAAAAATCTAGTAAGATCACATCACACGTAGTAGGAGAAATGGATCTGTCTATTCCCCCCACGTGGGTTGCATATAGAAACGACATACTTAATTAAGTAAATGATACAAGCATGGGTTATTAGTGTATAAAAGCAACCATCAGTAAGCTGTGGATGTGCTTTTAAATGCAATCTGAGCTGCTGTTCAGATGTCTACTTGTCAACACAGACTGTTTTGTTAGTGTGAAGTAGCCCACTGGACAGGGAGTAGGAGGATGTCTGCCTGGTACATGGTAATTATATAACTCTAATCACCAGCAAATTGAAATTGTTACTTTGCCTCTGTCCTCAACTCAGGTGTACTGTGTTTTCTATTTTATTTATGCCGCACCAATTGACAGCAACAACAGTCTTTTCAAGAACCCTACAAGAAAACTGCTTGTCAGGAAATAAAGGTTAATAGAGGGTTAACTGGATCCCCACTAATGATATAACTGTCCTCAGCCTGATCAGCCCCAGCCACTGGCCAGTCGTCTTACCTGAGTAAATCTTTTCTGGCCTCAGGATATTTCTTATGTGGAGCCTTATTAAGAAACTGTGTTTTGTGGCAAGAACTGCACATGCTAGTGGGTGTGTTAAGTGATCGCAATATGTGTTACTAGCGTGGACAGTGGGCTGAAATTTCACAGTAGAGGGTGGATATAAAGGATCTTTAGCTTCAGAGCCTAAATCAACTTCATTTAACAAACATCACACTTGTGCCAGTAAATGCACACTCATTCATTCCCACTGTGAAAGCGAACTCAACCCAGGCACACACATAGTTTCTATGTGGTGTTCACATAAATAGATTTTAGGTCACAGGCAAAGTTGTAAAATGCATTCAGGAGAGAACAGTTAAGGGAAGCCAGTGCATTCCTTTATTTTGACAAACCCATAGAGACACAGAGGCTGTGCTGAAAAATCAGTATTCACTTTATTCACCAGACATCATTTGTTTGACATGGCTAACATAGATTTATGTTGGCCAAACCAAATGTAATAAACAGCCTATCACACCATTTTAAAAGTGAAATGGTCTTCATTTATGTATGGTTCTTGATTTGGCCCAAAAGTGGAAAAATATACCTGAATGATGGTCTAAATGCCAGTTCCTTAGCCAAACGGCAACTCAAGTTAAATGGTCTCTAACTAAAGGAACTGTCTTGCTTTCTTCTTTTTGTTTCTGTCTTCCAGAGATGGACGAATGCTCTTTGACTATTTGGCAGAGAAACATAACGTAAGTTGGCCTGATTTGCTGACATCTCACTTCTTCGCTGCATTTCCCATGGCTCTTGTGTGAACTCATGGTTGTTTTAGGGGCAAAGCGGGAGGGACAGGCCGAGCAGGGAAATGCAAAATTACTTCCCAAAACCCTTAACTCATTTTCGGGGTTTGTATGGCTTGCACAAATTCTGTGGACATTTACATTCTGTGGTGAATTGTTAAGAATAAACGGAGTAGCTCGGGACTCGTGGATAGAGCCGCAAGAATGCCGGAGGTTCTATATTTACCGTGATGTTTGGCTTCTTACCCTCCCCTCCATCGGTCCCCTCCTACTCCGGTATCCCGCTGACCTGCGTGCTGTCCTCAGTGTACCTCGACACAGCCCGAGCTCAGAGCCCCTCAGTATGCACTGGGAAAGGCTTGGGCGGCAAAAGGCACTCGCTGCCTGTCACGGTTGTTCTGAATCTTCTTGAATGGCTTGACGTCAGCTCACGCTGCTCTGAAATACTGGACAGGAAGGACATTTAAATATAGGAAGACATGTAGGCTTGAAATGATAGCCCCATATATAATATATAGTTCATATAACCACATCTTGGAAGGCGTTTTGTTTTGTTTTGCTTTTTTTAATTTAAATATTCCCTTCCTTTTCATTGGGAAAAAAATGACTTAGCAGTGTGCCACCACAGCAGGGAATTATTCAGATGCAACAAATAAATATGGAATATTGTCATATTTCTGATTTAATTTATAGGTCATTTGTGTTTCTCTGGAGTTTTTGTTATGACTGTTGTTAAACTTTTGTGTTTATTTTACTTTTAACAAAACAAAATCAGAATTTTATCCATAATGTGTTAATATATATATTTGTATTTCAGCTGATTACATTCTGATGATACCAGCTCATGTTATTTACTTTTTATTTAATGCAATGATGGTTTAAAACTTGACATTGCTATTTTGTTCCTGATCGTAAGCTCACATCATGATTCTAATAGCATGAAATGCGGCCATTTTTTAAAACCTGAGATACATGGAAGTTGTCTTTGAGCACATTCCTGTGACACACTGCTTGTGGCAGTAGTGAAACTGGGGCCTCGCCTACGGTCTCTCCTAACTTGTTTCATTTTAACCCAAGCCACAATGTTTTCTCAGTTGAACCAAACAACTAGAGAAAGTAAGAGAACAAGTGGTGAAAATGCTAACGAGTGAGTGAAACAGGACACCATCACCACATCACCTGTTTACTTATATGATCAAAAGCTTTATAAACATAATTTACAACTGTATAATGCCTGTACAAATAATGTTCTGTAAAGAATTATCATATAATTTTGATAATCGGTCAACATTTCAATGATTTCATCTTTTTTTTACTGTAGAAAAGGTCTCAATACATACCAATGTCCCCTTTAGAAATGGTATTTATAAAGTTTTAGTCTTACCATTTCACCTTGTCAGCAATTCACATTGTCTCTGTAACATTTGTGTTTATGCTGCATTTCTCTTGCAGTTTCGTCAGGAGTATTTAGACACCCTGTACAGGTATGCCAAGTTCCAGTACGAGTGTGGAAACTACTCTGGTGCTGCAGAGTACCTCTACTTCTTCCGTGTCTTGGTAAGCTTTCAGCTTTGGTCGCACACATTCAACACATTTACAATCTATTGTACATGAATGGTGGCATTTGCTGATAACCGGTACCCCTTCACTTAACAGAGTGCCAGTACTATTTTTCTATCCTCATTTATATACTAGCTCAAGGCGTTCGTCTGATATATTAAAATTGAACGTCACATTAGGTTTGCCAGATAGCTTTAATTCCTCCATATGCCAGTGCTTGCATAGCAGAGGAAAAGAACACTTAGAAGTAATTGAATGTGAAAAGCTTACATCATTGCCTGTTCAATTCCCTGCACGTCTTCTGTATTAGGAGGAGACTGCTGCTCTAGGACTTGAGTAGGATCTTTTACTGGGCCAAGTGATCAGTGGCGGACTGCATAATCTGTCTGTAGTCTTCTCACGGGGCGGGACTCAGTAGACAGCTTATTGATTTGAGTGCTGTGGCCAGAGAGTCGCTAGTCACGACTTCTGAGCTTATGTACTTAGTTATGCAAGGCATCTCCCAGTTACCATTAAGAGGGTTTCATGCAATTTGCAAGGTGTTTCTAAGAGGGTGTGTGATTATCATGGGGGATGAAAATTAACTGTACGTAATTAATAGCTGTCTTCATCATACAGCTATCTTTCTATTTTGAATTTGGAGTGATGAGCTGGAGGACAAAGCCAAAGTTTTATTAAGTAGTTTTCAAGATGTTTCAAAGTCCAGTGATTGTCTCGCAGAGAAAGATAATTACTGTTCACCGAGACCACTGCCAGTATTCAGTTTATGCACATGCACGCTCTCTATGTTCTCTATAATGGAGCCTGACTGACATATTTGTGAGGCTGATGTACTGGCTGATATTAGCTGTTTTTCCAATGTAGTGGTATCAGTATTTAAAACCGCTAATAAATGAAAATTAAAAAGGTAAAAAAGAGACGAGAAACACCCTTCAACCATATTATGAATTTTGATGATGCTTATTTTGTCCAGCGAAAGGAATTTTGCATCTTCCCTGTTGGCAACACAACACACGTTTGGAACGCCAGAAACACAAACAGTTGATCTTAGCTGAGTTGGGCAGAGCATTAATGAGTAATCCACTGGATGTTCTGACAATTAAAATAAAAAGGTGGGGGGTAAACGGCAATGTCATGTTATCTTATTAAGGAATTATAACTACACCCAATAAATGCCTGGGAAATCTGATTATGTTTAATTTGTCTGAAAGAAAAAATATCCATAAACATTTTTTTAAATGCCCAGGAGGATATATTAGTATCACTCTTGTTTCTTTAAAAAAAGGAAAAAAAAGAAAGCAACCTCATATCGGGTGGCCTCTACTTTACAAACACAAAGACATATTGTGTATAGAATCAGAAAATGAGAGTGGACTCACCTGGATGCATTAAAAAAATCACAATTGCCAAGTTTTGGTAAGTGCAATGATCAGTGATCGTGGTGTTTTTGTGACAAGTAGGGGACTCTCCAAGCTTGTACAATTTGTTGACTAAAGTCATTTGGAATAAATCAAAATGCCCTGCAGAAATTAAACTCTATTGTTACTCCTTGTGTGTGATCTTAGATCAAGTGTTTGTGAGTTAAACTTGGAGCTGAATGTCCTATAATGAGCGATGGAAGCAGCCTGCATAGTTGGTGGTTTCAAAGTGTCACTCACTTGTCCTCTAGCTTTGTTGTTCTTTTGTTTCAGCATTTAGCTGTGTGGTAAAGCAAGGACTTGTGCTAAAGCAGGCCAGGCAGAATAATATCAACATTTTGTCTGTTTATTAGAGTGAAAAATATTAAGACCATTTTTGGTTGTTTCTGTCCTCATTAGCATTTGATACGGCACTGCATCCTGTCTTTTGGATGTCAGTGACTCTGCCTAGTCATTAGGGCTGCCACAAGCGATTATTTTGATGGTCGATAGGTTGGGCCATGAAGCATACACCCGACCC
The DNA here is from genome assembly GCF_000239375.1 of Pundamilia nyererei. Taxonomy (NCBI): domain Eukaryota; kingdom Metazoa; phylum Chordata; class Actinopteri; order Cichliformes; family Cichlidae; genus Pundamilia; species Pundamilia nyererei. The sequence goes on from NW_005187510.1 coordinate 2,143,245, forward strand.
ATCCCCAATCTGGGGAAATGAAGGCCACATTTGTCGGAGTCTTGGAATTTGGACAGTCTTCGTTGTGTCGCTGTAATGTAATTGGCCTACAAATGCAGGCACAGGAAGATGCGCTTCCTGAATTTGGACACAGCTACGATACCGGACACGTCTTCTTCTTCTTCGGGGTTTAACGGCAGCTGGCATCCTTGTGCATGCAGTGCTGCCGTCTTCTGTTTCAGTCCGTTATTACACTCTTAAATCCTACTACTTATTCCTGCGTCTTTTGGGATCTTGGCTTCAAAGCTTCAAATGACGCGTCGACTATTACATTCGTCGACGTAATCGTGACTAGTCGACTAATCGTGGCAGTCCTACTAGTCATGCACATCTCTGTTCCCCTCCTGAAAATCTTGGCAACGATTGACCTTCTTCCCTACAAACAACTCTTTTAGCCCAAAGCAGTTGGGTATTTTACTGATGTGCTCAGATCTGTTAAGGGAAGAGACAAATCAATAGCGTGTAAGAAAAGTCTTCAAAAGCTTGCAAGGCGTATGACCCACTATCCCAACAACAGTTGTTTATGGCGTTGCAACTCAGTCTAAATAAACCAAAATTGCTCTAATTGAGGTATGCTGTTCAAAGTCCAGCAGAGTCCCTTTTTTTTAACCCTCAAATTGTTAGTTTCCTCATTTCCAGCCTCTGTAACTGGATATCTGTTGCTTACTCTTGACAATGCGAGAGGCTTTTTAGAAAGGGGAATAGGTAGAAATGGGTTTCATTAGTGAGACTCTGTGCACTACTCCCTCTTCTCCTGTCTTTTTTTTGTGTTTTTGTGGACCTCCCATCCTCACAGGCCCCTTGTCTGCCCCCCCCCTTCCGTATGGGAGAGGTGAGGTTCCATAAAGTCATTTAACGTGGGAAACCCAGTCAATTAAACGAAAGAAGCCAGCCTTGCAAAATCCATGCCTCAGGTCTTGTTACAGTGTGGCCTAGCCCGAAAAGAGCAACTTATTCATATCATCACTTAATGCAGGGATTGAATGTTAAGAATAAAGATTGAGTATCCCGACGGATCCCCAGCACAGTAAATTTATTGTTGCTGGTCAGTCAGCGAAAATGTGCCCATTTCACAAACCAATGGAAACTTAAGGTAACTGCTGGAAAAACCCAGGTATTGAAACTTTTCTAGCGTGGCGACTAGTGAAAAGCCAGACTGTGTGTGTGTGTAGAAAGCTGCCATAATGACCTGGAGGTCAGCCAAACGTAGCAGGCAGGGACTTCCAAGAGAGAAAAAATAGCAAACAAAACAAAACACTAGAACAGATGAAACGCTGACCTTTATATCGGCAGCATAGCCAGTTTCTTCTCAGAGCTACAATGCTGATCTTTCTTGTGACTTCTGCAAACCCCCCTTCAAAAAAATCATTCATTATAGACCAGAGACGTGCTCTGTGATCAAAGAGCGCTGCTCCGACTGGTTGGATGCACACAGCATCTTACTGTTTTCTCCTTTGGGGGAATACCACAAGAGATTTTCCAAATATTTTCCCTTTACCTGCCATCATCTCATATTATAACAGCTTGATGAAATGTTATCAGACTGTAGCTGTTTTTTGCTAAGCAAGAAATCCCTTTATAGCCAAATAATCACCAATTTCAGTTTCAGCGGAAACCTGTTCTCTTATTTTTCCTTTTTGTTTGAAGCGTTTCCTGCGTGTGTGCATCTGTCGTGTCTCACAGTCTACTACAGCAGCTGTCCGATGTTGTACAGGGGCGTTTGGTTAGCATCTAGGTTTCTCTGGACGCTCCACAGACACCCACCCCGACTTCCTGCTTGACTCATGTCAATGCGTCTGGTGTTTGGTGTTATCGTGGACTACTGTGGCGCACAGTTTCCCATGAGCCCTAGGGTGTAGTCCAGTGGTCCACTACAGAGTGATTGCATCGCAGAGGTTCAGAGGCATTCTCAACCTGCGTTTCATTACAGGATTCTTTTCTTTCTTTCTTTTTTTTTTGTTTGTTTGTTTTAGCTGGGTTCTGGGAATCAGAAACTGTAGCCTGCAACACGTTTGAGAGTAATTATCCTCTCAAAGATGTGTCTTGTTAGCCTTGGTTCATATTTCAGCCTAATTACCTTGTGATTAAGACAGAGTTGTCCAGATTTATTGAAAGTGATGGGTGGCACTTTTCATTTCTTGTTTAAAGAGCAGCAATATTTGCAAGAAATACTAACAACTCCAATTTTCTTGGATATTTTGAAGTTGGATCATTTAAATATTAATGAAGACTTATTTGATCACTCCTGTGCCGCTCTGTTGCACAGACTTGGGCAGTGCGATCTTGATTCAGCAACATCCTAACTACACAGCCATGCTAGCAAATAAAAAGTCATGACCTATGTGCCACATTCATTTAGAACAGTCTCCGATTTGTGCCCTGATTTTATCAATCTATGAGATATAATCTTTGGATTAGTTCTGATAGCAAACAAGTCAAAAGTATCCCCTTGCAATAAATACAATTCGAATTTTAAACAATGTTTCATCTTGCTGAAGCGTTTTTAAACCTGAGGACCTTATTGGCATTACCCAGTCAAATGAACTCTCCAACCAAATGCTATAATTCTGTAGGACTGTTCAGGAAATTTCAGTGACACATTCTTCAAATATGTCCTTAATGTGGCAATTTACCCAAAAGTGCTTTGAATGTGGTTCTATTAAAGTCTTTCATAATTCATTTCTCTTGTCTGTCAAGCTCCATTCCCCTGCCATGACATAATTTAATTGGTTTGAAGGGTATAAATGAGAAAAGTTACTGTATCATACAACACTGCTACTGAAGCCAAGCAAATGGTGACAAGCCCTGGCTTGCTGCGTATGGATGCAGATGTTGCCGCTTGGTCTGCCAGCCTGTATGAGAACAACCTTAATTAGTATTTGGTCTGTCAAGTAATGTGGAAAAACACTTGTTTTGCAGGTGGGACTGTGTCATCAGTTTAACAAATGTATCATGTTGTCCGTTTCAAGGTCCCATCTACAGACAGGAATGCCCTGAACTCGCTGTGGGGCAAACTGGCCTCTGAGATCCTGATGCAGAACTGGGAGGCAGCCATGGAGGATCTCACCCGCCTGAGAGAGACTATCGATAACAACGTAAATGCCCCACTTCTCAGAATTTGATACCACATTTAGATTCCCTTACATAGACTCCCGTATTGACATTTCACTTGCAGTACAGCTCTGCTGTGGCGTTTTATTTCTTGCCACACACACTCATCTGACTGCTTAAGAACTTGGATTTGTGTTAAGTCATTATCGGTGTTTCTTTGGAAGCCGAGGTGATTTCTTTGTTTTGAAGATGAGAAGAGCATTAATATAACTGTCTTGAAACATATTTGTGATATAAAATGACTTTCTTTTTTTTTCTTTGCCTTTTGGTGGCCTCTTTTGGACCTTCTTTCGTGTCTGTCTTCATGCTCGACTGGGTTTCTGCCTTGGCCTTGGCTGTGTCCAGACCGTCAGCTCCCCTCTCCAGTCTCTTCAGCAAAGGACGTGGCTCATTCACTGGTCTTTGTTTGTCTTCTTCAACCACCCCAAGGGCAGGGACAATATCATTGAGCTCTTTCTGTATCAGCCACAGTAAGTACCATTTTTATTATATTTTTTTTTCAGTCTTTTGACTTCAATCATTCTTTTAGAGAGGAATTTGAAAACTGTTGAAACAATCCCAGGAAGTAGTTGAAAAGATCAGATACATTTCCCCTGAACAATGTCTAAAAGAAGAAAGGCACAGTTTTGCAGTGTGGTTGAGACTCGGCCCTGTTGGCTGTTTAAACTACACTCAGAATGGCATTTTGTGGTTTAGCATTACAAATGCAAATGAGATAATGTCTCGAAATTTTTTTATTTTATTTTATTTTTTTAACATTTTAAGAATGGCCGTGACTAAAAAAAAAAATGATATGCTGTGGTTACAGTGTTATATTTTGACCCTCTAACGTGTTATCTGACTTGTATATATCAAAATGCTTCATAAAACATTTTACACGCTGAACTTGATTTAGAGGGAAACTGTTTTCTGTCATGACACGTTTTTTTTGGTGGTGGGCTTCCTCATGAAACACTGCTGGTTTTTTCAAAGTGGTTTCTGAAGTGTGTTTTCGTGTGGTCTGTTTACTCTCCAAGTCGAGAACCAGGCCATATGTATCGCAGATCGGAAACTTTCTACACTGTGTTAAAATTTGCACACCACCTATTTTGATGTCTTAGCTCCCTCCCCTGTTCTGATTGCAGGCTTGTATAATTGTACAGATGATTGGGCTCCACAGACAGTATGACAGGCAACCACAACACAGCACACTCAAATGTCTGGTTCCCTGAATTTTACTCAGTTTTTAATTTTATTGTGGATGATTAAGGAGGCCTGCCCAATAATTACTCATGAAAAGCTCACCCAGCCATCTGTTTGGACAAACTGAGGTAGATTTGTGTGCTTTGCAGTTTCACAGTCTTGAAACCTCATGTTTTCCCCGCTGAGGCTTGGCTTGGCTCTTGTTTCCCATCTCTTGACCAGTACTTCCTTTGGCTGAAGTTGGTGACCAGTGGTTGGCCTTCAGCTCCACATTTGACCTCCCTTACCCCTGCAGTCAGCAAATGTTGGTCCAAAGCCTTGTTTGTGTACTATTGACAGAGTGCGCAGACCTCAGGGGAAATAATATCCAGTAACAAAGTATAAGACTGGTGCAAAATGGTCAAACACTACTGCAGTAGTACACCCTGTGTTACTTGATTGTTGAAATCCCTCCTTGGGATGTTTGACATGACTTTCTTTTTCCTACAAGCTGTAAAACGGGACCTGTTCCTGTGTTCTCACACAGACTCCTTAAATAGAGGAAACCTGAACTCATAGTTGATTTCTTGGCTGCATGCCTCAGTAGCATCTTCAGTAAACCAGTGCAGTGATGCTTGTTGCCTGAAAACTAAAAAAAAAAACAAGTCTCCTAAGTGGGTTAGAGTGAATGCACCAAGAAGGCTATGGTACAGTGATTCATGCAAGATTGCTTGTTATTGGAGCCCCCAGGAGAATGAGTAGGTGTAAGTTAATCAGGAACACAGCAGGGAGCGTTGTGGGTTTTTTTTTTTTTTTTTTCCTTCTTCTTCACGGGAGTCAAGCAACTACAAAGCAAGAAAGGGAGCTCTCCTAAAACCAGGCCAACAGTGGCTTTTTAAAGGTAGCCCACTGCCATTTTTAGACTGAACTTCACAAATGCCACAGGTTCCCCTGTCCCTTTAATTGATTTTGATAATTAAGCCTGGTTTAGAACCGCTTCTCTGAGTAACATGTGCTCCTTTGGCCTTAGCTATGGAGAACTGAAGGAACCTACCTGGGCTAAACAATTAGGTGAATTCAGTTGGCTAAGGACCGTGGCTTTCAAAAGTCTGCTAACCGTTTACAAAAAAAATTAAACTGCACACTAAAGGATTGCAAACCCTCTTAAAGTCATGATAAGGGCATTTTAATACTGGGTATTACAAAACTGTCAGAACACACAGTGAATTGCAACTTGGTGCATATTTTCTTGGATAGCCACAGACTGGGCAGAGTACACGATGACTCCAGTCCACTGTCAAAATTATTTATAAAGAGCATGCAAGCAGATCAGAACTCAGCCATGGAGTAATGAAAGAAGGTAAATCACAATTTACTTTTACACCATGTGAACAGCAAAGAGCTTGCTGGTCCTTAACCTGAGGCAGTGACAGCAGCACAATGCACTATGGAAAGCTGACAAGCTGGCAGAAGTAGTGTGATGCTTGGAGTAATGTCTTGGTGGGAAACCTTGCGTCCTGGAACGCATGTTAAGATTACTTTGACACATAGCACCTACCTAAACATTGCTGAAGATGTTCACCCCTTCATGGCAGTGGTATTCACTGGTGGAAATGGCCTCTTCCAGCAGGATATTACATTCTGCCACAAACATTTTTCAACAATGGTTTTGGGAATATGACCATGTTGTCTTGGCATCCAAATTTCCCAGATCTCAATCTGTTTGAACATGTGTGGGTTGTGTTGTTAAAAACAAGTCCACGTAGTTTCAACATTGCAACTCAAATTACTTAAAGGACCTGATGCTACCCCCCCCCCCCCAGACTCCCTCAATACCACAAAGTGCTATCAGAAAGAAGTGTAGTTAAATGTCCATGTCTCTAATTTGGATTTGTTTTGATGTCACAAATACTAGGCAGGTGGTTTTAATATTGCGTCCAGTTGTTGTGCGTGCAGCATGTTTTTACAGAAACAGTATCTCCACAGTTGGTGTGGGATTATAATGAGCCTGAAACAGTGTTGTCTCTCTCGTGTTCAGCCCTTAGCAAGTTGACCTGTGCTTGGAGCATCAGTCCCTCTTGGATTGAGTTTCAGCTACTGGGCAGGTCCCTGCTCACTGATCTGTATCTTCTTGCCAGAATCCCCCCCTAAGATGCTAATGAAAGAAATGGCTAAAACTTGAACCCAGGCCGACCCAATGAAGGTCCCGTTAGGACATTTATCTGTTTAGCTGAAAAGGATTTTCTCTGTTGAAAATGCCAGGAGCCTGATAAGAATCCCAAAATGTTATATTATGTGTCCTTGTAAAGATCACATCTATGCTTACGTTGGTCTTATAAGTGATTGCTTTCATCCTACCTCACTCCAGATACCTCAATGCTATCCAGACTATGTGCCCCCACATCTTGCGTTACCTAACTACAGCGGTCATTACAAACAAGGATGTCCGTAAACGTCGGCAAGTTCTGAAGGATTTGGTGAAGGTCATACAACAGGTAAAAAAACACAAAAAAAATCTGTCACAGGGTGCACAGTTATTAGGTCATTACTTATTGGCCATACTGGCTTTGAAGGGTGGGTAACTGATCATGTAACCCAATAGCATTGCTAACACTTCACTTAAAGCACAAAATATATTATAGTTTGAGTCAAGCAAGAGAAGCCTTGAACTCCTGATGAATGGCAGTAAACTGATTAACTGTTGTGTGCCCATGCCTTATCTACCAATGACAGTAGCTGGTTCAGAGATCTAAGCACTGTTTTGATTGGCTGTTGGTAATGAATAAAAGATGTCCTCAGTACTGTCTGCTCTATAGCCTTATGTGAGTTAAGAAATTTAGAGCCCTTCAGAGTTCAGAGCATGGTTTCATTTATTTAGCAATTGTGTCCAGCAGGTGGTGGTTCTGACTACATTGTAAAACGCTTGAACTTCATATACAGATAGTGATTCACGTTATATTTATGCTATATTTGTCATATTTATTTCTAAATAAACTGTATAAACTACTTGCACCTTACTGTCGATGAGCCCTAACTTTCTAACTTAGACACACAAATATGTTTGTACCTGTGATTTTTATGTTCTCAGGAATCTTACACCTACAAAGATCCGATTACAGAGTTTGTGGAGTGCCTGTACGTGAACTTTGACTTTGACAGTGCTCAGAAGAAGCTCAGGGAATGTGAATCGGTGAGTACCCACTTCAGTCATCTCACCAACAGTAAATTCATCATTTTGCTCCCAAATGGAGAAGAAATGTTGTTTTGGTTTTTTTGTTCATCTGCGTGACAATATGGGGGTCTTCTGAGGACGTCTGATTTGTGGGTCAGACCCCTGAACTTTCACACAGAGCATCATAGTATTAATGGTTAGTAATCGTGTCATCTGTGTGTGACCTTCTGCACGTTCACACAGCGATTCTTTTCGCCACAGTTCTGCGTGGGTCCAGTGAGGCAGAGCAGTGATAGGCTGGGCCTTGTATCTCACTGTCTGATATGTAGAGGTCTCCTTGGACACTGTATGACTCAGGCTTCAGTCAGATTATGCTATGTCCTGTAATTGACCCATCAGCCTAGTCGTTAACAATAAAAGCTTTATAAGCACAAGTCTCCGCAGAGGCGTGCAGACACTCGGTTTAAGAGGGAGATCTGTCATAACACCACTGTTCAGAGCATTTATTTCAATTTCGGTTTGCAATGATGAAATGTAACTTAATATGAAATATGAGTAGCTTACAGTAAAAGTCTTCTTTGTGTGTTGACTACAAAGCTTAACACACTGAACAGCATGATGATTTGAGAACTTGTCCTTGAACAAGATAAGATTTACAGCTCACTTTGCGGAAGAAACCCGCAAAGACATGATGCAAAATAAAAATAACATTCTGCCCTCTTTTTCCCAAAACCTATTCAAGGTCTGTGTTCAGTCTTTTCTAGAGAATAGTGCTAATTTAGTCCATGTTCTCCTTCATGTCATACACTCAATTTCAATAATTTGCAGTAGAAACGCACACAACTTGGTCCAGTCTTTTTATATTACTGACTATATACAAAAGACTGGCTACAGCTGCCTTTGCTGGGACACGTGTCATGCAAAGAGGTCACACCAATGTCTGGGCTGGTGGAGTAACAAAAAAGTAAAAAAAGTAAAATAAATCACCCCTGTTGTTTGTTTTCTGTTTTGTTTTTATTTTTTACAGGGGGAAACCATCTATAGAGGCCAGCACCAGATTGTAAACATGCGTTCTAACGCTTTAAAATTGATCGTTTTAACATGAAATTCTCTTTCGGGCACTTTCGCATTGTTTACATTTTTTAGCTCTGGAGGTTGCTGCTTAGTGTGAGACGAGCAGAACAGGAGCCCACTCTTAAAAAACGGCCCCACTCTACCACTAGAGATTTAAAAATGCCACAGGTTTTTGTTTGAAAGCGTTACTAGACTGGGTGAATAAGAAATAATGGCTCTTCTGACTCATTTTTCACTTTAAGGTCAATTTAATTTAATTTTGGGTACTGTGGTGCATAATTGAGTTATTAGGCTTAATTTGTATCTTCTGATCTCAAATATTGCCAGCAGTGTTCTTTTTCTTAAGGTTAATTCAAGATTTTGCGCAATTTTTACATTTGAATTCTGTCAGGTTTGTGTGTGACAGACAAAATAATAGGTACATTGAAACTAGACAGTTGCCACAGTTTATCAAAGATTGTTGCATTAGTGACCTTTGTATATAAGATACATGGATACTCTAAAGGATATTCTGGACACATTCTGTGGTAAGTAATCAAATTTAAAGACGGAGCAGGTGTCCTGATTGTTTTGCTATGTACATATTGTGTGTTTATTTAGTAGAACTTAATCTCTTAGTTCATTCTCTGCATACACACTGCAATTTGGCTTTCCCAGATGACGTGCTAATTTGGAGGTGCAGAGGATTGAAAGACTAAACTTAGGGCTATTTGGCCCCCGTTTCATCTTTTGCCTCTTGCAGATAAATGAAAAACATGTGGCCTGATCAAATGGCTCTTTCTTAGGAGAAAATGTTTATAACTCATGTCAGTGGTATACTTAAGGTTCTGTTTCATTTAGATTTATTCTCTTTTCTCTAATATGGAGTCATCTGCTTCACCATGTCGCTACTTTACATAGAGAAATTTAAAACGAAATTAATTAGCCAAATTTGTTTTTATGTGATTATGTACTTAAAAAAAAAAGAACACATCCAACGTGGGGAAAAAAATATTTTTCTGTAAGGTCTACACTGACTAAAATATGACACCGCCGTCCTTGTTAAACACTTGCACGCTCTTTTTAGGAGCTCTCTGGGTAGGTCCTGACCTCACCTCGTGGGGTTTTGTTTACATACTCGACTGTGCTTGAAACAGATGCTCACTCCCAATTTCCTCTCAGAGCCCAAGTTATTCCAGGTGCTTTTAACACTAGCTTACCTGTCAGTCTTATCAGAGCATGTCCAGTTGGCACAAAAGGCTTCTATTAACCTTGTCCAATTCACAACGAGTTGGGTGGTTCCAAAGTGTTTAACAGCACCTCTAATGCATTACTGTGATGCTATGCAAACATGTGTTTGTTCCCAAAATGGTCTTGTTTGAAGTCGGTGAGACATTTGTGCGGGGAAAGAAAAGTCACACGCAAGAGAATAGTTTCATTGGTTAAAGGATCTCACAGACCATGGAGTGATTGAAGTAAACCACTACACACTGCAATTGGTTTTTGTCTTGATGAACATTTGTAGTGCCTCACATTTGATCCGCTGAGAACAGTGGCACCCATTTATTTGCTGATTGCCGCAATAGCACGACATGCGTATTGTTTTCAGCTCTCCCAACTTCAGTTCACTGCAGCCGGTACAAAAGTATGAGCCAAGTGCTTTCAAATAGGGAGTTTAGCTTGGTTAGGCTGTACAAGTTGTTATTTGTTTCTTTCCCACTCCACCCAAATCTGGAATCGCTGTCAGATGTTAGATGCTTGCATGGCAAAAGAATGAAAAGTATAGGGCTACCTATAGTCCGGCCCTCAGATTGCACATAAATGGGCTCTTCGGGCCCCTTCCAGAATTTGTTTAAGCTTTGTGGTCTGAATCCCAGATGACAATAATTAGGGCACTTAGCTGTTCAAAGTTTATCAGCCTTAGATAAGCATTGTCATAGCTGAAAACGTGTGTTGCCTGATAGCGCCATGTAGTTGGGATTTATTCAAGCAGAACTTTGTGCAGATAGCAGCTTTCTAGGCTTAAGAAAACAAAGAGCTGGTAATCCTTACAGAACTTTTGAAGATAGAGGTCTGTGATGTGAAATAGCTCTCACTGGTGCATTGGAATGCAGTAAGCACTGGGAAATGGGAGCATTTCATACAGTAGTACCTCTGGGACCGTAGTTGGGACATGAACATTTATAGTAGATAAATGGATGAATAGGCCATATGCAGCAGTAAGAGTCAAAATGAGGCTGCATTTGTTATTGTAACCGGCCACAGGTGATTTTTTTTTTTTTTTTCCCCCAGTACATATTGTTGAAAAAAATCAGTGTCATTTGTGAATGGAATTTAGCTTGTGGTGTTGCAGATGCTGGATGACAGTAGCTGTGAAATTTGACAATCCTACAGAGAGGAGAGAGAGAGAGAGAGAGAGAGAGAGAGTTGACACTGAACCAACAGCCCAGATGACCGGTGATAAGTCGCTGACAGGGTGGTCATCTCTGTGGCTGCATCTGTTCTTACTGAATGGTGTAATGTGGTGGTTGTAGAATCTGAAGATTTGTGGTTGTTTTTGAAGTGTATTACTTAGAGAGGGAACTTTATTCTGAAACAAAAATGCAGACAGTGTAGTTCTTCCTACCCTATTTACTACAGCAAAAACCAAGTTGGAATTGGGCTTAAGTGAACTGAATTCTTTTCCCCCTTATTACATATGACATTAAATAAAAGAGGCAGACAAAGCACTCATGACTTTCCACTCTGTCTGGTCCAAACTCAGAGTTGTGTGTATTTTAGGCCAGTGTCCTAGATTGATAGAAATAAGCATTGCTTTCATACCTGTTGTACAGTGCTCTAACATGAACTTCTTTCCGTCTCTTAGGTTCTTGTGAATGACTTCTTCCTGGTTGCTTGCCTGGAGGACTTCATCGAGAACGCACGGCTCTTCATCTTTGAGACCTTCTGCAGAATTCACCAGTGCATTAGCATCAGGTTAGTAACACACATTGCTCAATAGTTGTCTGTTGTATTGGATGTGTATTCCCCAACTAGTTGGCAAGTAATTCCTGGAAGTTGCTGGCAGTTGCTACATGAAGTCAGTTGCAAAGAGGATGTGTAACCAAAAACCACTTCTGGCCGGTTTGAAAGCTGTGAATGTCTGTGTGCTGCTACGTAGAATATGTTTGACAGGAAAACTGACTGACATCATTAATGATTAACAGGAAATACTGTTTAATATCGCTACACTTCAAGATGCAGGAAGTAAGAACAGCTGCTTTGCGATTAAAGGAATTTTCCTGAAATGAGTGTTTATTGGCCTCTCCGTGCACAGCCATGCTAACCCCACACATCTTGGGGATAAGTATTATGGGGTTTAACTGCTTCCAGGTCTCTACAGGTTGCTGTGCTTACTAAACTTTTAAGACCACCTGTCAAGGCCAGTTCACTACAAGTTGTCTTCCAGTAAGAGGTCAGGGTTTGGATTGCTTTAGATGTTCCCAGCTGCTCCAGTACACATAAACATTTCAGCTCTCTTTGGCTGGGTAAATGGAGGTCAGGGGGTTCTGTAGGTCTTAATTTGACTGTTAGCTTGAAATTCAATTTAGTTACATTAAAATAAAATTGACCTTGGATCCATCCCCGAAACCAAGAAATTTAGTAAATGCTAATTATAGTGAGCATTAGCGGCGAGAAAGGAAAAAAGATTATAGTAATTGTTTGTAATTAAGAAAAATTATAGGATTTGGCATCAATTTGAGAGAGTTATAAAGATAAAGAGAAATCCCGCTTGTCTTTGTAAGTGTTATCTCTGACGTTAGGAAGTGCATATGTTATTCTGTTGTTCATACTGTTCCAGACTAATTTACAGTACACATTTTCCACTGCTTTCACACAGCAGTATGCCGTCCCTCAGGCCTATTGTGACTGCTAAAGATTTGAAGGAAAGGCTGCATTTCCAAGTATGGTTCACAAACACGTGATGCTCAGTGGAAAGAGGGAATGAATTACTTCTTCTGACACGAAAATGATTGCATTGACTGCTACATAGAGCTGTGGAAGTCTGTAGTCAAGGTTGAACTATGGAACATGATCAGGCCCTGTCGAAATCTCCAATTGCAGATTGTCTGGAATTGATTAGGAGTCCTGGTTCTTTTTGGCAGACTTAGTGCAATTGGATCCATTTACTTGTTAAGGACCACAAAAGGTTAGTGGTAACATTGAAAGAGGAAGTTGAACAGTGATTTTTCTACTTTTCACCTTTTTGTGTGTCCTCAACTCTCTTGTTTGTTGAGGTTTCTGAAGCAGGAACACAAACCAAGGGTCGTTTTAGGGATTTCCGTGTTTATTTTTGGTGGTGTTGTGACGATGGACAGAACATGTCTGTTTTTGACAGACAACTAAATTCCAAGTCATTAGTCCTCTACCCAGAAGCCCTCTGCACCCAAGCGTGGACTCAAATGAATTTGATGGCTGTTTTTAATGAGGACATTTTTATAGCTGCTGGCCATGATGGTTTCACAGATATTTAGCTTGCCTTTTGCCCACAGCTTGAGATACAAAAGTAGACCAGAAG
>NW_005187510.1:2156527-2162338 GCF_000239375.1 Pundamilia nyererei
GTGTTTCCAATTTAGCTTTGCGTTCCTTGTTTGATTTACAGGCTTTATTTCCTTAGTCCTTCCATAAATGTTTCAGACCCTGCTGTGACCTCAAATGCACACTTGTCCTTTGACATTATGAGTAAATGCTTGAGACGTGGTCATTTGGGGAAGTTTTGTCCCCCCACCCACCCCCCACCCCCACTCATGACTGGATTGTGTTGTACACAACAGTTCACTGGTATTTGGAAGGGGTGTCGTGTGTATTTGGAAGTAACACTGAAGAGCTTTCCACCTCACAAGTGAGTCATTAAAAAGACCACACAATCATTTCGGTTTCTCCGAAAAATCAATTTTACCCCAAGCCGAAAACGAGGTTGCTCCAAATGGCTTGGACTCTCCTAAACACTATCATATGTTAGTGTTTAACAATGCATTCATTTTAGGCCAGCCATGTTAAGAAGGGGTCTACTTTGGAGAAGAACCCCCCCCCCCCAAAATCCTCCTCTCTCCCTTAACTGAATTAGACCCCAATGCCTGACCTCTCTGTTCAAGTGTGAGCTTGGTATTGAGACTCACAGGAGTCCCCTAGCCTGAAGTCGAAAGCTCAGGAGCCAGAGCGAGTAAGGGGTCGAAATGAAAGTGATCCTTCTCCCCAAAGGAACAGGATCATGGTTGTGTAAAATAAAACCAGGCGTGGAAGCTGCCTGTTCAGCTTTAAGGCCAAAAGATGTCAATAGTGTGGGTTGTTAACTCTGACCTGCGCACTGCATGCTCCCACATCTGTCCTTTTCTGTCTTTTTTCCCCTTCCCTCTGATCTTCCTTCTCTCTGAGATATAAGTAAGGCTAGCTGTTGAAGAACACTGTCACTAGAACATAAGATAAAGTTACCCTGCTCTGATATACAAATGTGCTTCCTGGGAGCAAAACATTGCCAGACTTTATTTTATAAATTAGATTAGAGGGCTTTGACTCGTACAGGCCAAGGCCTTGGGCCTTTTGGGGCACTTTGTGTTCCTGTGTTATACTGCAAAGACAACAGCGAGAAGGGTTAAGGATTAGCTCAAGTCCCCAGCGAGGAAACCAGATCATGTTTGTTTTGATCACCATATCTGACCTGGACCTGACTGACATGCGTCCCGACTTTCCTGAATTGTCAAACAAAACACCCACATTATTCCTGCGCAGCAAACACCTTCACTGGAGTGAAATTAGAACCAGTTTCAAATTTACTTTTGAATTTGCGTTAGATTAATTGTTAAATAAATAGTTGAAGAATTGTTACTAATATCAGTCAGCTTGATAGAGTGCGATGTATAGTACCCTTCAAAGGTTTTAGGTGCTTTTGATGCCTATACCCCTTATATTCCAGTCTGCCTGCCTGATGTTACTGAATAAGTCATCCTGTACCACGTTAATGATCCCACATACAGAGTTATTAAGGACTGTCTTCAAGATCCTGCAACACATTGCCTCACAGAGCATGAAATCGAAATCCTGAATTTCCGAGTTGACAGTGTGAGCTGCAGCTACTCATCAGCGCATCATTTACTTTAAATTAACACTTGCTGATGTGAAATGGTGTCAGTGCGATCACCGACATGTGTTAACCATCAAACCTAAACTTGGGTCTTTAGACGGCCTACACACAAACTTGTGACGTTCCAGACAATGATCCATCAGAGCAATGTTGCTGTCATGGATCATTTTCCACAGGTTTGATGAGCTGAAGTGTAATCAGCTGTCCGGCAGAGCTAATGTTACAAGGTTTGTTGTTATGAGTGACAGCTTCATCAGTCTCCTCATATCCTTTCCCCTCCTCTGGGCTGCTGGGAACTCCTCGCAACTGCCTTTTTTTCTGTCCTGTTATCCACCTTCTCAATCACTTCACTTGTGGTGTAAGTGTTGAGAGATGTGCACTGTCACTTGGAGACCAAACCCTATTTTTCTCATTATGCTGAGGTAATGCCTTTTATTTGTTGTTTATGCTTTTAATGCCTCATCCAGACACTGACATCATTTCACTTCCCTTCTTTATGTGGTTTTGCCACCATTTGACCAACATTCATGGGTTAGAAAGTGGTAGTCTTTTTTTTAAAGTTTTTAAGCCTTGAGGTAAGACAGACATATCACAAATCCAAAATAAGATTACTTCCCACTAAAAGAATGTCTTAAATAAGCCTCTGGGAGACAGTTGAAATCTGTACTAGTGGTTGAATTTGTTTGCTGAGGCATGGCGTGAGAAGTGGTGTGGTTTGGGCAGATTCTTACTTATATTGAAGGGGTCTCGCGAAATGGGGTTAATTGACCAGGAAGCGATCATTAACAAAGTCAGTTGTTTAATACAGGCCTTTTTAACCTGTGCTATTGCTTTTTTTTTTGTTTTGTTTTTTGCAGGAATACCGATTTCACGCATTTGTGCCAGCAGGATTTGTGCTTCTCAAGGGAGGGGCTGGTTTCATGGTTTTGAGATGAGAGTTGCTGTAGTCATTCTGAGTAGTGCTCAAAGCGGCCGGGAATATTTATTGGGGCCCTGATATGAAATGTGGTAGGCGTGGAGGGTGGTGAGGGTCAGACAAGAGGAAAGAGGCAGGAAATGTAGGGGGAAGGGGGTATCGAGGGGGTCTAGTTATTTTGAAAGCCACAAGGGAAGCCAGCTGCAATGGGGAAAGCTTTGGATCAAAGAATGCCAGCCACCCTCATAACCCCCTCCTTATACTGTGACACATCTACATCCAGCTCTATCAAAGAGCAGCCCGGTCTCCTACCTGGCTTTTACTTCAGGGGACATTTGCTGTTTGGAGTTGTCTGATGAGCTTTAGCAGCCAGGTGGACAAAGAGTGTTTCCTGGACAAAAAAAGAAAGAGTTAAATAATTACAGAGGTTCACAACATGGGGTAGTACCCATTCTTCAAATTGAGTTGTTCATACAAGTCTGTAAATCAAGCTCCCATTAGCAGGGGACCATTAGAAGTGTTTGGGTGTGTTATATATATTTTTTGCCTGAAGTGCAATGTGTTGGCCATTTATAAACTTTGTCAAATGGAAATAATAACCAGTCATTTGGGACCTAATGTGCAACATCGGTCATAACATAGAGTAGCATTAAATACGATTTACTGGGTGCTAGAACATATTTCATGCATGAATCAGCACACACAGCAGCTACATTTAATTGAAGTCAGGGTTTCCAGAAGCTAAATGTTACCTGAGAATTAACAGTAAAATTCAGTTGGGGTATTTTATTTATTTTATTTGAAAATGGCAGTTTTCAAAAATTAAGTATAGCTCCATGATTTAGTAGATTAGACTCACCACCTAGTGTAAGTAACTTGAAGTAACACTTTTCTGTATGAAATTGTCTGTGTCTCTGGCATAGTAGTCTTGGCCTGCTCTTCTATACAGCGTTGCGTCATTTCATTGAGTTTTGTGGGGAATCATTTATGCACATCTCTCTTAAAGTCCTCTCATTTCAATCAGGTTGAGATCTGGACTTTGACTCGGCGATTGCAGCGCCTTTAATCTTTTCTTTTTCAGCCATTCTGTCGTAGATTTGCTGCAGTGCAGGAAATCGTTCTTTTGCTGCATGGCCCCATACAGACCAAGCTTTAGCTGTTGGACAGATGGCCTCACATTTGACTCTACAATACTTTTGTACTGTTGATGTTCAACTCCATGAGTCCCATGACTCCGAAAATCAGCCCAAATCATCACTGCTCCACAACTGTGCTTGACAGTTGGCATGAGGTCTTGGTGCTGATATGCTGTGTTTGGTTTTTGCTAAAGGTGCCACTGTGCAAGCTGTGTGGACGAACATCTCCACTTTGATCTCGTCTGTCCAAAGCATGTTGTTCCAGAAGTCTCGTGTGTTCTTCTTCTGTTTTTATAGAGGTGCTCACACTTGCTGAATCAAGTGTATTTGATCGGAAGCACCTGGCACCCTCTTAATTCCTATGGAAGCAGTAAATGTGTACTTACTGCTATATAAGTCTGCTTGGAATTCTTTGAAAATGTTCTTTTTCACGTGACTTTATATTAAAATCCCTCTTAAAGTGTGAGATTTTATCAGCTGTTTTTTAGACTTTGCTAGACTGTTGGTGGCTCAGTATAGTGCTTCAAGCTACAACAATTGAGACTCATGCAGAAGTCGTGACAGTTCGATCTACATTGGTATTGAATGTGCTATTCCACACACGTACACTAATGTACAAGAACAGCTGATTTTTGCCGATATCCTGCCATTGGCTAAAAGTATTGGTCAAATTAAAATTCTAACTTGATTGCTGACCAAAGACACATCCTCTGGGAACTCTTTAATGTCTCTAGAACATTTAATATCAATGTTACTTTGAATTATTTCAACCGAACCAGGTTAGAGCTCACTGTCTCCTTTTCCTCAACAGCATGCTGGCAGACAAACTGAACATGACTCCCGAGGAAGCCGAGAGATGGATCGTCAACCTCATCCGCAACGCCAGGCTGGATGCCAAGATAGACTCCAAACTGGTGAGACCCTCTGTCTTCTTCCTCAATCAGTCAGCTCTGTGCTTAAGTAATGAATCAAATCCTTTAAAACAAATCTCAGCAAATTGGGGGCTGTTTCAGAACCACTTCTGTGTAACCTCAGGAGGGAAAAGGAGCCCAACGCTATCCTCATTTTTAAAATTTTATTATTTTTTTAAAATGGAAGGGTAGCTATAAGGACATTGTAACCGCAGTATCTGAGCCTTGTTACATATCCTCTTATGAGGCTCTATGTTGATCCTACATGTTATGGCATACCCATCGCAACAGTTCTCTGTAATCAGTAAATCATAGCTTAGTCTACCAGAATGACATAGAATTATCTAGATGTGCCTACAGTAGAAACGAATAGGACCTATGTGATACTTCTGGTTGTTCATTGTAGAATAGCATGCCTGCGAGACTAAAAGTTATTGGCATTATTGTGAGGCTATTATCCATTCTTCTAGGGCCATGTGGTCATGGGGAACAACGCCATATCGCCTTACCAGCAGGTGATTGAGAAGACTAAGAGCCTCTCGTTCCGCAGCCAAATGCTGGCCATGAACATTGAGAAAAAGCAGGCCCAGAGCAGCAGAAACGAGGTGAGTAATGCACAAAGTGTACATTAAAAAAAAATTCACACAAATCTCCACTCCCTGCTCGTCGCTGTAGGGGAAGCAAAACTCACTTAACTGATCAGACTGAAGGTCAGTGTGCACTCAGGGTAGTTCAAAGCACCTCAAATGATCAGCTCAGAAGAACAAGGCTCAAGAATGTTGATGAACAACCGTCAACAAAAGCTCTCTTTACACGGAATAAAGCCAGTAAGAGCAAGTTTAACAGAGCTAATGCTTTCATCCCTCCATTGCTCTTCAAAGGCCTAATGACAAGGTAGATTCCAAACAACCATAAAACGAGGCCCGAGCTCAGTGACTCAGCTCAGCAGCGTAAATAAGGTGGACCCTCACTCTGGCTTTGGTGAACATTAGTCAAAGTCTGGAGTTTTCTGCACTTAGGACCTGTTACAGATGTCTGGCTCGGGGTCCAGTCATCCCATTTAAGTCTGTTTTTGATGTTGACCTTGCACGTTATGGCGCTATGTAGGCAGTTCAAACATTGCAGCTACGCGCAATGCTAAAATGATGCTCCGAACTCCCTGAAAAGTTGACATCTGTCAGAGCGGATTGACGGGCAGCCCGACACGACCGAGACCAGGCAGTTACAGCATTCATGATAACCGTGCGCCTCTTGAGTATCTTTTTGATGTGCTCAATTAGCCTCCTCCCTATTGTTTGAATGTCTGCAGCGGGAGTGCAACCCTAAAG
>NW_005187510.1:2162358-2171173 GCF_000239375.1 Pundamilia nyererei
TTAAGGAGTTTTTGTAATTAGACCAAAAAAGAGAGGTTGCAAACAACTCACAGAGCACGATTGCATCCTGCTGTCCTTAAGGCTACAAATTACTTGCATATAGGGAACATTTACAGCCCTACCATGTGGGCCAGCTGCTTAGGGTCCCTGTCAGCTCTCACAGCCACCCAGCACTCACCAACAGAACACACACATTACACACACCCGACAAGGGGAAAACGTCATCATATAACTGCTTGCACATGTATGTTACTTTTTTTACATTTCCCACAGTCAACAAGAAAGATTTGTTTTGATCGCTCACAGTGATGTGCAAATGGTCTAAATGTGATGTTTTCTTCACGCTTCTCTTGCAGACACCGAGCTGGGCAGGTCAGGAAAGCGGATTTTGATGGATCACCCGTGCCCTGTGGTGTTGCATCTTTTTCCCCCCACACTTGTCCCTCAAAGAGCAGATTACTGTTTTGCACTTGGTTCAAGTCATCACCAATTCAATAAAAGTGACCAACAAAACCATTTTCACCCATGATTGTCTTATTTCTGGACATTACATTCTGCACTTGAGGTTTGAGTGGTCAGAACTTTGTTTTTTTTCTCTCTCTCTTTCCTTGTTTTTTTTTTTTTTTTGCTCCGGTAATACTTGATGAAGTTTTAATGTTCGCATTGAGTCACCGAGTGGGACAGTTAAGACTAGTGCGTGTGTAATGATGAATGGCTGTTTAGTCTGTTGGTTTTATGGTGTTTTTAGTGGTTCACTTCACTGTGGCAGGCAGCCTCCCTGAGTGGGATGTCAGCTGAAGGAAAGAGGGGGGGGGCAATGGAGGTGATGTGCAGTTACCAGTGGTCATACTGTGTGCCAGTCATCCTGTCCATCTGAGGACATGAGGGAGCCATAAAGAACCATTAGCCAGACGGACACAATCTTTTTAATGTCCCACCCCACCCCCACTTTTCTCTGCTTTCGACCTTCTCATAACTCAAGTCCTTTGACTCTCCCTAACTCCCTCTTTATTGCTCACAAACAGGGTGTCGATCCTTCATGTGCCTTTAATTTTCTTCCTACATGCAACTGAACTGCTAAACAAGGAATTCTATGTTTAAAAAAAAAAAAATACACCTGCACTTTCCAGAAAGTGCAGCGAGTGTTTGATCACCCGTATGTGTGCTTCACCCATAAACGTGCTCCTTTTGAGTGACACTGTCCTGTCCAAGAAGCAGCAGGACAGACCGATAATAGGCGCTTTCCCTCTTTTTATTTTCTTTCATAATGCGTCACAGACCAGCTCGGTTGACAAACACAAGTGCACTGTGTACATTTAGAGGTGAAATATGAAAACCTGTTTTTTCTTTTTTTGTTCTTTTTTTTTTAAGTGGGTTTGTTCAAAGTACACAGCATGTCCCATTTTATTTATTCAGCGTGCTTTGTAAACATAGGTATCGGAGCAGGGTTTCACAATCGGTTCTATTTTTAACTGAGATCCCTTCTGGGCTTTGCTGGAAAAGGTGTGATATCAGAATTTAACTATGATTGAATTGTTTCTTTTGAAATGGTTCTCATCAAGACAAACACAAAAAAAACCTAGCAGAATTTAAAAAATACTTCAAGTTTTAGACACAAACACATCTGCTAAAATGTAGATTTATCTTCTTTGGTTGGAAATGATTATCACAGTTACAAACAGAATAAATGAAATAAAAAAAAATTAAAAAGCTGCCTATTAAAGCCACATTTAAATTCACCAACATGTAAAGTGAAGACTACTGAACTATATGTATGTGTGTGTATGTATACAGACCCTTTCCAAAAAATTAGAATATCATGGAAAAGTTTATTTCCATAATTCCATTCAAAACGTTAAATTTTCATTGATTATAGATTCACGGCCTACAGCTTAAATGACTTCAAGTACTTAGTTGTTTATCTGTACATAATTTGGGCTTCCAGCTCATAAAACCCACAAAAACCGGAATTCAAAAGATTAGAATACCGTGAAGACATTAGCATTTACTTCTCAGTTTTTGCATTTAAAAAAAAAAAAAAGGATCACATCAAGTCAATTAAAAATGGGGTACTTTCAAAACGATATGTCAATCTTCAATACTTGGTTGGGAATCCCTTTGCCTTAATCACTACCTCGATGCGGCGTGGCATTGCCTGGGAGTCGTGGAAGCCCAGATTTCCTTGATGCTTGCTGTCAGCTCTAAAGGTTTTTGGGTCTGGTGGACTTCATTTTCCTCCTGATAATATCCCATAGATTCTCAATGGGGTTTCGGTCCGGCTGGCCAGTGAAGGACTGTGATGGCATGGCCATCAAACCAGGTTTTGGAGCTTGTGGTGGTATGGGCAGGGGCCAGGTCCTGCTGGAAGATGAAATCTCCATCTCTGTACAGATCCTCAGCAGAAGGAATTGTGAAGTTTTCTAAAACATCCTGGTAGACTGCTGCAGTGACCTTGGATTTAAAAAAGAGTTTACCAACACCTGCACCGGACTTTGCACCCTAAATCATGACTGACTGTGGATATTTCACACTGGACCTCAAGCAGCTTGGGTTCTGTTCCTCACCCGTCTTCCTCCAAACCCTTGGACCTTGATTCCCAAATGAAAGGCACACTGTACTTTCATCGGAAAAGAGGACCATGGACCACTGGCCAACAGTCCAGTCCTCCTCCTTGGCCCAGTTGAGTCGCTTCCGACGTTGGCTCGGGCTCAGAAGTGGTTTGACCCGAGGAACCCGACAGTTATAGCCCATATCCTGGATGCATCTGAATGTGGTGGATTTTGAAGCTGGATCTCTGCCATATTCTTAAATCTTCTGTTTGATAATCTGCCGAAGGCCACTGTCATCTCTTCTGCTGGTGCATCTTCTGCCACATTTTGCTTTTCCACTAGACTTTCCATTGATATGCTCAGACACAGCACTCTGTGAACAGCCAGCCTCCTTAGCTATGAACTTTTGTAGCTTACTCATCCTATGGAGGGTATCAGTGATGCTCTTCTGGCCAGTTGTCAAGTCTGCAGTCTTCACTATATTGAACCTAACTGAGACAATTGAAATAAACTGAAGCAATTTAATGACACCTGGGAAAACCTGTGCAGGTGCTTTTAGTTTAGTAGATGAGTTTGTGTGTGACACTGTTAAAACATTCATGCCCTGTAAAATTTGGAATGATATCTTCATGGTATTCTAATTTTTTGAATTCCTGTTTTTGTGGGTTTTATGAGCTGGAAGCCCAAATTATGTACCAATAAAAAAACTACGTACCTCAAATCATTTAAGTTGTGGGTCATGAATCTATAATCAATGAAAATTTAATGTTTTGAATGGAATTATGGAAATAAACTTTTCCATGACATTCTAATTTTTTGGAAAGGGTCTGCATGTCTGTATATATAGGTAGGTAGGTGTGTGTGTGTGTGTGTGTGTGTGTGTACGTACGTGCAGACAAACAAAATCTCATGAACCACCTTTAGCAGGAATAACTTGAACTAATTATTTTTGTCTGACTTTATCGCTCTCTCATATCATGGTGGAGGAATTTTGGCCCACTCTTCTTTCCAGTGTTGCTTTAGTTCATTGAGGTCGGTGGGTATTTGTTTATACAGAGCCACAGACTCACCCCACAGGATTTCGTTGAGGTTGACATCTGGACTTTGACTGGACCATTGCAACACCTTGATTTTTTTTTTTCCCCTCTTGCAGTCGTTCTGTTGTAGATTTTCTTCTGTGCTCGGGATTATTGTCTACTTCACGACACTATTTAGTATCATTGATTCAATGACTGCAGGCTGTCCAGGTCCTGTGGCTGCAAAACAAGCCCAAATCATCACCCCTCCACCACTGTGCTTGACAGTTGGTATGAGGTATATGTGCTGATATGTTGGAGGGGTTGTTTAGTTTTTTTAGTTTTTTCCAAACACATGCAAATCTGAAAATCTAAGTCATGCTGCCATGTTCTTTTTACAAAGAAGAGGTTTTCCCTGCAACCCTTGCAAACAAGCCATACTTGTTCAGTCTTTTTCCCATTGTAGTGTCATGAATTGTAAGATTTAACATGTTTCTATGAGCACTGCACAGTCTCACCTTTGGGTGACGTTATTGTGAAGATTGTGGCATTGTATTAACACAACGGAATGGACCAGACCAGCAAACTGCCACAACAACGTCTTTTATAACTGATGATCAGTTAATTAGGTGCAGCTGATTAGTTGCACCTGGCTGCTACTAACCCTCACATTTCCTATGGAAACAGTAGGGATGCACTTAATTTTTAACAGGACTGTTGATAATCAACAGCTGATGCCAGGGGGATTTTCAAAAAAGGATTTTTGGTCTGTTTCCACTTTATTAAAGGGAAATGTAATGTCTTCATTGCAGAAAAAACCCCACTTTTGAAGCATTTCAGCCCTTCATTATTGTTTTTGAATGAGCTTGGGTTTATTCATTTAAAAAAAGGAACTGGAATTCGAAACACCACAGAAACGGACACAAAAGATTAATGACAAACCGATCCGTCCCTAGATAAAACACATGCAAAACAAGTCTGATCAACGTGGGCACATTGTCATACATAGGATCATGTTATTCAACGCAGTCTCCCTTAGAGGTCAGGTTTATCAGCTGTTCCAAAACTTCATCGATCTTCACCAGCAGGTGAACTGTAGTTGTTTAGATTATTTCACGTTTTCAGTTAAATCTAATGGAAGAGCTCCTAAAGTGAACCCTGAAGGGAGACGGTTTTGTTTTCTAGATTTATGGTGATTCTAAAACTGTTTGCACAAGTGGACTGTAATGTTTCAGCTCTGTTTGTGAAAGTCATGTTGGATTATTTTGGGATATTGAAGTTTCCCTCTTTCCATTTGGAGCCACAAACATGGAAAGTTGCTAAAAACAGATTGAACTTTCTCAGTTTGCCTCACTCTCATCCTGCCCTGGACATTTTGGATATTCCGATTTGTAGATGACCACTGTGGAGTGGCTTTTTTTTTTTTTTTTCCCTTTTCTAACTAAATAAACTGTGACAAAAAACCCACGATGGAGACCATCTAGCCTGGATCTCTGATTAGCAGAGTGAACAGCAGCTCCCCTCATTGCTGTTATGGCACTGAGGGCTCTAAGCCAGACCATCCAAATGCTGACGTCACCCCCCCTCATCCCCACTTCTGTGCACTGCAAGGAGCGGGAGGGGAGGGATGGAGAGAATAAAGTGATTGGTTTACCGACCCCCTTCTCCATGACACATCATGAAAATAAAAGTGCCGGAGGCCTAAATTATCACATTCACCTTAACCGTGCACTCTTAGATGTTGTTTTAGAGACAAATCCAAACCAGCAGCTCTGCCTGTGGCTAACAGGCCTCCTGACCACAATGTCTGGATAAATAAATAAACAAAGTGAGGACAAAGGTCACCATAAGTTTCAGGATTTATTTTTTAAACATAGGGTTTCCCTCACTCACATTTTTTCGGTTCTAGTGACCAAATCATGCCTTGTACCACCGGGTTTTTGAGTAGTAATGTGTTCTTTTTTTTTTTTTAAACTACCTGGCTCCTCTGCTGGTTGAAGTGTAAGAAATATATCTGCCCTGTTTTGTTTTGTTTTTTCCTTTTTCTTGACCTCCCACTTGTAGGATCACTGACGTGGACAACGGAGCTGCTCTCACATGAAAATAATTTCCTGAAATAAATAAAAGATTAAGTGCCACACCTAGTGGCTGAAGGGGGTAGAGCATTTACAACTTGGATTCCACTGGGTCAGAAAACATCAGGAGAAAATGGTATTCTGCACACGGCCACGTTTATGTGTGTGGCTGTTTTACCTGAAGCCCTCCGTCACCAACTTTAATACGTTCATTGCCCTTTGTAATCACTCATCTGCAGGTCAGCCGGCAGTCTGAATGTCAGGGGGGAGGGGGGGTAGTGGACGAGCTCCAGCTTTCCCCCACGAGGTGAGACGCTCCTGACTGAAGGAGAAGGCTCACCGACTTGGATATGTCCTTTCTTTGGGGTCACGTGGGTCACCCTGGAAGGCCCGGCATGAGGGGAAAAGCGGAAAAACTCCCAGAAACGATTGAATGATTGATCCAAGTTCCACAATTAAAGCCTCTCCGACGATTAGCATTAATTTCAGAGAGGGGGTGGGGGTTGGAGTAAAATAGGCGTGACCATATGGGTTGACTTTACCCATGCTATTACCATAAATTATGCAGATAATTTTTCTTTTTCGTGGGGTGAACCTCTAATTATTAAATAGGGCCATCGTCAGTGGAATAAAGCTCAACCGAGATAGACTGGCTGTGCAACAATTACATCTCCAGTTGAGAGGAGTCAAAAACTTTGATTTGAAACTTCTGACGAAGGGCAAAGGGGCGTGTTTGGATGATGATTTGGGTCCTAAATAATCTTGTCGTTTGGCAGAAAAAAAGTCCATTGTATACGGACTGCAATCCCATTATCCAGAAACGAATACATCAACTTTTTTCTTTTCTTCTTGAATGACGATCCAGCTTTTTTCTTAATGCTCACTAGGACCCAGAGGCAGCCTCGGATCGGCCAGTGTGGCCGAGTTTGCGCTAGGGGGCTAGGGGAAGGAGGGGAAGGAGGGGAGAGGAGGGAGGGTGGGGGGAATACAAGAAATGTCATCTCGAACATCTGAAATAAGGAGCAACACACAACGCGAAGAGTCTCCACACGTGACAGCGACACGGCGCTTATATCTGGCAAAAGACAGCAGCGAGCATCAGGACCGATCGGGAGTTCCAAGTCACCGCTCAGTCTGAGCAGCGCGCAAAACGCGGACTCACTTCACCGGCTCTCGTTTTACGCTCTCAAACAAGCAACACATGTGTTTCTGCTGGAAGCCAAGTGGACGAGCCTGAGAGAGGAAACGCAGGTAAACGGAATCTAAGCACCCCAATTTTTCCCCTTTCTTTACAGAGAGGAGGAAAGGACCCCCTCCTCCTCTTTCTCCTCCACCACCTCCCCTTCTTTACCGCTACCACCTTTTTCCTCCTCCTCGGACCTCTGTTCTCTTCTGGAGACACAAGTTTCTCTCTCTCTCTCTCTCTCACTCACACACACACACACACGCACACACACAGGGATGCTGCACGTTCCCCATTCGCACTTGCACTCAGAGGTGGGAAGCTGAAAGTGGAACCGGAGCGGAATTGCACTTAATCTTGTGAAAGGTACACAACATCACGTTACTCACGGAGCGTTATTATTATTTATTATTTATAATTTTTATTTTTTGGCGACCACTACGCACAGTTGCCTTTATTTTTATTTTTTTTTAGAGAGGGGTGCCCTTTGAGCTTTACATTTGCGATTGTTCCGACACATTAACACACAGAAGCTTCTCTGCTTTTTTGTTTTTTTGGGGGGGGCTTCAGTGCACTCCTCTATCATCCCCACGCATCAGTGTTTAGGGAAGGTGTTGATTTCGTTACACTGTTATCACAGTAACCTCCTTTGTCATTCTCCCCCTCAGCGCACGGACACTTTTACTCAGTGAGGATCAGCGCGCTCCATAAAATGATCCCAGTCGGCGACTTGATACGATGTCACATCTCGTCTTATGTTTGACACATCCGATGACCAGCTAAAGAAACGTGGAGGAGGACGTTTCACAGATTTCGAGATTTTAACTGGAGTCCGAGCTACACACCGCCGTCCAGATGCAGTTTCGACTCTTCTCATTTGCCCTGATCATATTGAACTGTATGGAGTACAGCAACTGTCAGGCGCCGTCGCACCGCTGGAGGAGAAACAAAAGAGGTAACTAGAAGGTTAAAACCTTCCAGTATTACAGGAGCATCACTTTTAAGGGTTCGCAAAGAGTTTGTGTGTGTCCGGGGAGGTAACTAGCCTAAACAAGGTTGTTCACACACTCTGTAAAAAGTCCTCTTCGCTCCTACTTGTAGCCCCTGTTTTGTGCGCACTAAACACGGGCGGAAAGTTGTTGGGTTTTGTTGTTGTTGTTTTTCTTTTAGAAAATGAAATGAAATCTGAATTTTGTTTTCAACGCACGTAACTTAGTGCCGTCGATCCAAACCAGAACATTCCAGAAATCCATGCAAAAAGGAGAAAAAATGAATAGTTGTTTGAGCTACAGCTCATTCTTACAGCATCTCATGTAACCTACTGACCTCTCTAAAATAAGATTTTCCACATTGTTTAATGATTTCAGAGCCGGTAATTGGTGCGCAAAATGGGCCACGCGCATCCAAAATGACAAAGAGCGAACTGGATTAGCGTTAATTCAGGCTATCTGTGGATGTTCTGGTACCAGAAAAGGTGCAGTGTGTTGGAGGCACGTAAAGCGCTACATAAATAAATAGCGCTTTGGGTCTGTAGCGAGCAGGAGGTGACTTATTCAGTGGACAGATACGGAATCCCCGTCCTCACACTTATGGATGCCACATCTCAACTCCACCCTCCCTCCCACCTACCACCTCTTAAGCTGGTTTTAATTGATCTCATAACCACTTTAAACAGTTGGTAGGAAAAGCGCATAACAATCACCCTGCAGAGGCGCAGGAGCTGTGAGGAGGGGTCGGGGGCAGGAGGGGGGGAGCAGCACCTTTGTAAATACCACTCTCTACTCTGTATGAATGAGGAGCCAGCCGGATTAGGAAAGTGGCCCCTGCGGAGCCCTCCTCAGACCTGTGACATAACACATTGCCGAGATCCTTTTTAGGGTGACCGTGAGAGGAAATGTGGTCCAGTTTGCGCATGGCGCTAACAACCCACGTCTAAAGGTAGGACACTTGAAAAACTCATTTAAAGTCAAAGGGTGGTGGTGGTGGTGGTGG
>NW_005187510.1:2171193-2239076 GCF_000239375.1 Pundamilia nyererei
GGGTTCATGTAAATTGTAAGGCAATCACATATTTAATCATATGCGCTGCGTGCCAGGGGGAACCTCCACACTCTGCAAGCCCTCCACTGCCCATCTGCAAATAATCAGGCAATCACTGCGGGGTACTGGCACACACACGTTTTTCAGCCCCTCTCTTTCTCTCTGCATCTCTCTCTCTCATTGCACCGTGCAACTTTTAGATAGCACACAAGATATGGAGTGCCATTTATGTGGTAAGAGCAGTGTTTCGCCCTTAAGAGCGCCTGTAATCTGCAGGGTTGGATGGTCAAGCAGCAAATCCAGCGGTGCACATTTGTCTTTAGGTGCCTCTTTATCTGTGCTGCTGTCTGTTTGTGTGTGAGGGAGAGTTCGGAGAGAGAAAGAAGGAAGAGAGCTGGGGGGTGGCCTAACCAGCGGGGACGAGATCAAAAGGTTAACTTACACATTTGACCTCAAGAACAGCTTCAGGCTGAGGACGATAAGCTACACACTGTTACCGCTCACTCTCAGAGCGGATGTTACACTTGTCATGCTAACCCCGTGCAAATATGCACAGGTTTGGCCTTTATTGTAATGTTTAAAGTATACGTGTGTGTTTGTGTGTGCGTCTGTATTGAGGGGGGTGGATATACAGCACTTTGGGCCAAAACTGCCATCCTAGCAAGCAGTGGGCAGTCAGCCAAGTCTTCAGTATTTGTTTCCTTCCTTTATTTATCACGGTTATATTGAAAGAAGCATGTGTAAGAGATCATTGTCCAATAGGCCTAGAAATGCTTGAATATTTTTCTAGCCCTCAAGGCTCCTGTGACAGTTTTATATACAGCCTGTCTGGCATGCACGGGGAAGCTATCCAAAGCTTTCAGGAGTGTTGAGACCCAGGCACGTTTAAAACTCAGTTTGGCCGTGCTCGGCTCCCCCAGGCAAAACTGCTGTAACGTGGAATGAAAGACATCCTGCGTAATTTACCAAACACTGATGAGTATAAACAAAAGAAAAGAGAGTTTTTTTTGCCACTGATATGCTATGGCGCACGTAGCCGCATAACTGAGCGAGGTGTAAGGAATGGAGATGCCATCATAATGAGGGGAATGGGGGCGGGCGGGTTTGTCAAGGAGTAACGCTGCCGTTGCATGTGACCCCCGGCGCGCGGTCAAGATTGGGATCTTTGTGTGGTTTTCTGGGCTGGTCTGGTGTCGCTCACTCACTGCATGGCATGAACCAGCCTCTTGTTTTGACTGTGGCAATTGTGCATATACACTTTAAAAAAAAAAAGAAGTAAAACAGATGACAGAATATATTAAATTTACACCTCCTTACCCCCTATCGTGCCCACTAGAAATAGGAAAATGATGCCAATGAGCCCTGCTATGATATCATAGCTAGACACAAGGGTATTACTTTTCATTTTTATTCTCTGGCTAATGATGCCACCTGCTGACTCCATAAAATCAGGCTCGAGTAGGAGCGCTGCCTGAAGGAACAGGGATACACAGTGGGGCCCTAAGCCGTTTTAACTGGTAATGAATAGGTAATGGCAGTCGAGAGTGGTGAAAAGTTGCCATGTGATACTGTTAACCCTTTGTGCATCAAGCCAGAAATCCCAAATTTGAATTCCCTGCAGGTCATAGCATGGTTCAGATCAGATTCAGCTGTGGAATCTGTTACTCAACTGTGTTAACTGGGTTCCCAGATGCTTGTTTTTTTGCGTGTTTTCTGTTGAAGGACCAAAGTGATTAGATTAAACCAATGCAGAGTTGGAGGGGGCGAGGCTAGAGATGCATGACACTTGCAGCATGGATGTGTTTGTGTGTGTGTGGGGGGGGAATATGGTTTTAGTGCTAAAAATCACAAGATGTTACTGAAAATGAGTGAAAACGTGATACTCTCAGGTAGTGGACTCTTCTTAACTGATTCTATGGTTTACTTTGATAATACAGCAAAAGTTTGGTGGATTTTCTTTTTAGATGCAGCTTAGCTACTTGCACATAGTGCGCTCTCTTTTCTGAGCCCTGCACATCAGCCTGTGGACCTGTGTGTGCTGAAAGCTTGCACAAAGTCCCAGGTTTGTGGGTGTAAGTGTTAATGTTGGAACACAGCACTTCAGCGCAATATAATCTGTTGATTAAGTGTTTAAGGGGAATGACAGGGAACGCTCCAAGAAGCTGCTTTTAAACCAACCCTCGCTAGTCTGGAAAAAAAGTGTGTGTGGAGGGAAAAAGCCTGATGGCACGTCTGTTAACAAGACCTTCTCACATGATGCCACTCTACTCCAGGTGATGTTAGCACTGCAGCCTCACTCGTCTGTTTTTTTTTCTTTCTTATTCCATAGCTAACACTTGAAAGTGTGTTTGTTTTATTCGTGTGAAGCACGGGATTGGTCTCCGAAAAATGCTGAAAAGCCATCGGATCTGATCTCAGCAGAGATCCGTCCTTCTCACTCACCATCCTTGGAGGTTGTGCTGAGGAGAGAGAGGAGGGGGCTTTTTAGGGGATGAGGAAGGCATATTTAAGCAGATCAGCTGGAAGCGGCTGAATGTGAACAGCATCACCTGAGAGGGATTACAGCGGGCTGAGTCTTGACCTGAGCTCGAGCTCCAGCGTCAAGGAACAGAGCTCTGTCTTTTTTCTCCCAGGCCCCGTCAGCTAAGCTTCGAGAAGTGTAAATCTTTGTGTGTGTGTGTGTTTGTGTGTGTCTGAGAGAGAGAGTGAGCGAGAGAGGAAGAGTACTGGCAGATACATGGACACCCTGCAGGTGCATGTTACCGATGATCAAGGGTCCACAACACACATCCTCTCCCTTCACCCACCCCAACTTCTTCAACTAATCATGTTCACGGTCTGTCTTGGGGATTATCGTGGCCATTAAGGACAATGATTCACTTATGCACTATATTGATAAATCACATTAGTCTGACCCAGCCTCCGAACTCTGTCGAAAGACTAGCTCCTCATCTGACCTGCACGTCGATCCCGGCCTGTAGTGCAGCTCCCACTTCAAGTCCCAGCGGTATCAGGTGAAGCCGGTGAAAGGCTCCTCAGTGCGTTCGTGCCATGCTACACTGCTGAAAAACCCCCAGCAAGAGGAAAAAACATGCAGTGGCATGAACTTTCTTCTGTAGGGAGACACAGATCTGGATTCTTTATTGGGCTCCACGACAAAGTAGGATGATCCGATCTGCTTTTTCTCCACTGTTTTACCATCTGAAAAATTCAGTAAATCCCAATGAATGAATTGAGTTTGCTGAATAACCTTTTTATTTATGAGCGTGTGATCGTGAGGTAGGAGATGTACTCATATTCGTCTATCAACTTCTTCCATCTCCAGATTCGGGCTCTCTTTCATAAATTCTCTCCCCACCTTTTTTGGCTTTTTTTTTTTGATAGGGAGGCTGGGTTGGAGGGTTAGGAGGGGGATACGCATGGGGATATTCCTTTCCAACTTTCAACTATTGTCATCTGAGGATCCCATATACTGGCAAAGCTAAATGCCAAACAGATGTTTTCAATTTTAGGCGATGTGTTACCACGCTGTAAAAATGTTTTCTTTTTTTTTTTCGGAAATGTGAAATAAAATAAAGCTATTATATAAAATCTTAGAACACACTCCATGTTTCCTCATGGTGACTGGAATCTCTCAGCAGCAGACAAAAACTACAGTGTCTGTCCAGAGTGTGAAGACTTTTTTTTGCATCCCTCACCTATGCCTGTTCCTTCGCAGCAATTACACCTTAATACGTTTCCTTATAAAGCTTCTAAATATGAGCAGCCAATTTGGTCCAATTCTCTCAAGTTTATTGGGCCATAAAAGATTCTAATGTTGGGAATCATTTCTAAGTGCCACACATAAAACAACAAAACAAAAAGAGTATTTAAAAAAAAACACATACAAGGTCCTTCCAGGTGGGAGAGCTGCCCAGAGCTGGGGATGGAGCCCCTCGAGCTTACACCAGAATGCATTTCCAGGCTGCTTACCTCTCACGTTACTAATACACACCTCTAAAAGAATCCAGTGAAGAGCTGTTTAGAGGTAATGATGTGAACACAATAGGCATCTATTGTGTTTTTTTTTTTCCTCAATGAATCTAATCATGGGAATTGTTAAAATGAGCCATTTCCCCTTTCGTTTTACACAAAACAAAGCATTAAAATTAGGCTTAAAGCTGGACATTTTAAGAAATGTGTTCATTCACATGAGTTAGATCATGCTTATGCCAGCAGCCAGTTCACTTAGTTTAGTGTAAGCGCTGAAAACAGTCAGTCTGACTCTGTCCAAAGGCAACAAAACCACACGCAAAGCTCACTAATTAACACAATGTAATTTAACACACTACAGAAAGTGTAAAAAATACACTTACACTAGTGGGATTTTATATTTTCCCTGTAACATCGGTTTGGGTTAAACTGCAGTAAACTACTGCACTTGGATTCGCTATTTGCAGTTATTCTAGTTTATTACAATTACATATGTATATACAGTATTCTTTAAGGTTTCTACAACAATGTAATTATTATTAAAAAATTGTAAAATGGTGTAAATATTTATGTACTGTTTTATTAGCTGACAGACTGCTGCTGTATGTTCACATAATACACATAGCAGTGATACCTAATGTTCTCATGACCTCCACGAAAAAAAGGAATAGGTTGAGTGTTGAGCTGTCCTATCACATTTTAAGAAGCATAAAAACTTGTATAAAAACATACATTTCCTTCTTTACATGTTGATTATTTTCCTATTTTCCTTCTTCTAGTTATTACATGAAATTAGGCCAGTGGTGCTCAAACTTTTACATCATTCCTCACACGGCAGGAAGAAATACTTTCACGCCCCATCTAAACAAAACAATGACAGAAAAGCAGCTTTATTCATAAGATCAACTCATTCACAATGAATCCTTCAGTAACTTTTGTTTTAAACAAACAACTGTAACTTTTGTCACTAGACTGCTTCATTCGTCTGCACCACTTCTTCAAAAAAGCAACAAGTTAAACAGAATGTCAACATTCCCAAACATGGAAAAATAAAGTTGAGTCTTAGCCTTATAAAAAAGAAATCCAGAAACTTGTGAACAGAGATGAAAAATATAGGATTTAGTGAGAGTTTAATACTTTTCACTCTTAGTGGCTGCAGTGAGCCTGTTTTTGACTGCAGAGCTGTGGCGGGGCGTGGTCTGCGGCACGGCTGCGGGGGAGGCAGACGCACCTGAGCGGCTTAAAACAGAATTAAGTCGGTCCTGTTGTTGTATGTAGGCTGTAGCCGAAACGCTTCAGCTGCGTGCGTAAGGCGACAGCCGCAATAAAGAAGCGTACTGAAAAGTGCGAACATGTGGCCGGGTCTGTTGTGCGCCAATCCTGGGTTTCGGCACCACTGTAAATGATGCACGACAGACCTGACCACATGTTCGCACTTTTCAGTACACTTCTTTATTGCGGCTGTCGACTTACACACGCGGGTGCAGCTTTTCAGCGGATGCGCATATTATTAACGTAACTGCCGCAAATTTCTTTGTTCCGCAGTAAAAGGGATTCCGATGTTAAACCTGACTTTTCTGCCAGGTAACTTGCGCCCCACCTGCCAGAACTGTGGGTCCCACCAGCTGGGCGCGACACACACTTTGAGAACCATTGAATTAGGCTAGCTTCAGGCTAGCTGTAAGCTAGCTTGAGTCTGATGATAAGTTTTATG
Organism: Pundamilia nyererei; assembly: GCF_000239375.1. Lineage (NCBI taxonomy): Eukaryota > Metazoa > Chordata > Actinopteri > Cichliformes > Cichlidae > Pundamilia > Pundamilia nyererei. Next base: position 2,176,880 of record NW_005187510.1, read on the forward strand.
TTAAACGTCCAGATATCAAAAGTATATCGATAGAAATCGTCACTTTTGGAAAACGTACATAGCATACATAATAGAATATTGAGCACATTTATCACATCGTGTGCTTTTATCACTCCAATATGTGAAATGGTCAGGGTTAGGGTGCCCTTAGTCAACACTACACAGCATAAAATGACAAACTGAAAGCAAAAAATGTGTTTTCACAACACATAACATGTAATTTTCCTTAAGATATTTTATGAATATTCCATTTCTTTATAGCCGGCTGGCTCTAAATGTTTAGAGGATCATTTAGGGCCCAAGAGCCTTTGGAAGGAAGATTAATGTATAGTGTTTCTAGAAAAAGCCACACTCAGTATGTGCTCTTGTTTACCATATTGATATGATCCTTTGTGTGCGTGTTGACTAGTACCTACTTTGCATTGATCTGCAAAGCCCGGAAATCTGAAACTCAAGGAGGCCCCTTGAGAAAATACACCAGCATGTACAGAAACAAACACACACACACACTGACTCGAGTTTGGTGCTAAGGTCTGCTTCAATGCCTGTTAGAATGGCTCTAACAAGAAGGAGGCATGGGGCTCTCTGATTGCTACCCCCGTGCCCAGCCCACCCCTTAACACTCGACAGATGGACAAGACTCCTTCTTTTTTTTTCTCCCCCCCTCCCTTCTTTTATGGGACCTCTAATTATGCTTACATGCCACATCAAAATAAAGCTCAGCATGTAATGCCTTTGGTATGGAGAGGAAGTGAGCTGGTCAGATGCAATAAAGCGTCTCTCTGCGGCGCGTCTGTAATTTGGTGGCCTGAGTATGGACACGGAGAGGTAAAGGTAGGGAAGTCCCCACTGCCGCCTGCTGAGTGCGTGGTGCGGTACAGCCATCTATGGAGTGGCACTGAGGTGCTTTATTGAAGAACGCTCAACAAAATCCGCTTTTCTTGCTATCTTGGTTTGCCAGTATCATTGTATACTGTGTGAAAGACAAAACCAACGCACTTTCAATTACATGTAACCGTGACAAGATATTTTACCCCCACCCTTGATGCATCGTTGGCGGGGACTGTAAGCACCCTCTGTTATGGCTTTGTTATGGTTTTGGCTGAGGTTGAGGTTAATGTTGGTAATTGGGCACCCTCAGACTAAATAAGGACTTGCCTGTGGAATTAGGCTTGGACTAGTTGAGACAAGAGCTTTGAATGATACAACGTGTCATGCTTAGACCGGATTTTTTATTTTATTTTTTGGTTTTGTTTTCCTGGCCATGGAGCTGTGTTGAGGCTGGCCTGTGCTTCTGTCATCTAACTCTCAAGCCTCATGGTGTGAGGAGAGGAAGGCCTCATAGCTGCCTGTGGAGTGCAGAAGCACCCGGTGTGTTTTTAATCAGAAACAGGGCTGGGAGTCATTACTGGGCCTTGATGCTTAGCTCATTGTCTCTTTGACTCCGTCTGTGGAGAGAAAGGAAGGCAGAGGACGAGGAGGAGGAAACAGACCAACAGCAACGTAGCCTGCGTGTCGGATTTAAAAAGGTCTTAGAGGGTCATACCCTGTAGACTTATGAGGTCGGGGTAGAAGGAGCAAAAAGGAGTGATGGGAACAGAGAGTGCACGATAGAGGAAGGATTGGATAAGATCTGGTCTGTCTCTTATCAGAGCAAAGCAACAAGATTGTAGGTCAATCTTGTAATGGAAGCTATAGTAACAGCAACATTAGCCTCAAGGCAGTGAAGTGTACTTCTTCTCCTGTCAGATTTATTCAGTCTCACACCCCAATACTTGTCACTCAGCTTGATGAGCTGTGAGATTATATCCGAGATAACAGAGCACCTCTGTGTGTCTTTAAACTCCTCGCTAAACGGCTAGCATCCTAGCTGTCAAACTGTAAGTATGTACGCTCAGTATCTGAGCTCATTCCCAACCTTGAGCTTGGAAAAACAAAACATCTGTGTTGGCTTTTTTTAAGTTTTCGCTCAATGAGTTTCTTTAGTGCCGCAGGTGTGACTCTCCATGGGGAGCTGGTTATTTGTTGGAAAAAGGATGTGTTTTCGACATAAAATCCCCCCGAGCCTTCCCAAATAACAGTGTTTTATTTTTATATGTGCTTATTTTATCAGAATTGACAGGTTTGGAACATGCAGCATGTGATACTAGCAATGAATGGGCTCTTTATAGATGGGATCTGTAGTTGGCTTCTTCCTGTGAATTTCACAATAAAAGTCACCAACATGTACACTGTGTGACTGATGTACATAAAATTGCTACACTCTCATTTAACATTTTAGGATTAAAATTAATATTTTATTTGACTAGTTATGAAAAATATTTTTTCTGAATAAATTTGATCCCTATTTGTATTAAGAATGTCAAATTACATAGAAAATTCTGCTTATACACTGTTTTGGTGAAAAGAAAAAAAAAGAAGAAAAAAAAGAAAACAAAATGAAAAAAGAAACTTTCATTAACTATAAAAATGAATGAAATTGGTTTAATCAATAATTAAACTATTTATTTGTTTATTTATTTATTTATTTAGTATTTTACTGTAAAAGTAACCCTAGACATTGGTTTGGTTAAATGAAGCATAAACTTTTATTCCATCTAAAGGCCACAAGATGGCAATAGCTGTGGTTGCAAAACGACTTCCAGTCACAATTAAGTTTAATTAAGTTTTCTGTCTTTACCTCTGCAAACACTTTCCTGGTGGGTTTATGGGCTCAGTCACTCATTTTGGGACGTATTGAATAGAAAACTGTCTCATTTGCAAATCTTTGTCATACTTTGTTTAAAAAAGAAGGATTATCCATGCTCATTGGCTGCCAACTCATTATTGACAACTCACATGCCAAAGAGCAGTTTCACAGTCAGGTGTGCACCTCCTCAACACATCTGATTTTTATTTCTTTAAACCAAGACGATGACAGTGAAAATGCTAATCTTGAGGCTTTAAAACAAGACTTCAGAAACCAGTGGATGATATCCATCCTTTAAACTGTCTATGAATGACGCCCAAAGACAAAGAAAGTTACACTAAATATTACACTAATGTAATAGTGTGATGTCATGTAACGACAGTATTTTTTAGCTGTTCTCTCTAGAAGCAGATATAAATAATTATGTTAGCCTTGTAGCTTCATTCACTCATTTTCACTGACTATCCTTCGAGCACGAGTAGTTGCCCCTTTTCATGAAACACCAGTACTAGCAATCAACAGGCTCTCTGTAAATGCTCTCTGTTGTGGGCTTCTTCCTCTTCATGCATTTCACAATAAAAGTCATTGACATACACACTTTAACCCAGTGTGAGAAAGAAAACAAATTAATTTTAAACTGAAGCAGTAATAGGAAGCATGTGCATTTTCCCACGCGTGCAGAACAAATCTGGTTTAAGGTGTGATTGAACAATCGAAGTACCAAAACTAACTTTTGCTATCTAGACTTTCCAGCTGTCCGGTTAAATCATTAGTGATCAGTTTGAGATTTGTTTTTGACCGTGTGACAAATACCAGAGTAGCAAGTTCTTTTTACTGTGCTGGGGTCTCTGCAAACTTCTACAGAATATATGCAACACTTAAGCTGCTAATGTCAGTCCTTGTAAATTTTTTAAGCCAGGCAGATTTTACGCACTAAGTTTCTAGTTGTTTACTTCTTCGCTTTGCTTAAAAATAGGGATTGTTTCATCAAATACCAATTCAGTCCATTGTTAGTCTAAAAGATATTCCTTAAAGCAGCTTCATTGTAAGCACTGCAGCAGTAAGGTTTATTTCTGACAGTCTAAGTGGGCTACACTTGGACCGGATGTCCTCCTGTGATTGGCCTAGATATTGCTTACAAATATTAGGAAAAACCTGGCTGAATGACTGACAAATTAACAAATGAAAATGCATCCATGTGGGACTCACAGAATAGGTTGATGCTTTAAATGACTAGAGCAAATTGTGAAGTCTCTGAGATTTTGAAGCAGTTTGTTGGAGCGCGCTCTCGATTATCCCCGAACTAATATGAGAACGACAAGTTAGGTGTAGTTTCCTCCCCTCTCAGTCAAATCTACACTTTGGGTAACGCTGTCCGTCACTGAATGAGATGCAGTCCCATTTGTTTCACAGAATGGGCACAGCTGTGTTCACTGTAATACAGTTCATTTTGTTGTATTGTATGCATCGTTGTATTTTGTGGTCGGGGGCATTTTTGTCGCTGTTTGTCTTGTTGTTGTTTTTTCCTCTGGCTGCATGCCACATGGGCTTTGGACACAAATGCACACGCACACACACGAGTGAAAGTCTAATTGTGGGAGAAAATTTTTAAGCTGTTATGATTTTAATGCAGCGCATTTTTATGTTGCGCCTTGTCAAACAGCACATCAATTGTGGTGACTGCCTTTGACTTTTCTTTCTCCATTAGGGTTTCTCACTAATCTTGTTTTAGGATGCAGACAATGAGACATGACTGTGGTAGAGACAAATGCTAGACAGAGTAGTATAAGCTTCAAAAGAACAAAAAAAAAAGAAAGAAAGAGGTCCATTAACATTTGTCAAATTCCTTCACCCTCCCCCCACCCCCTTCTAGTTATGCACTTGTGTTACATCTTGGCTGACTTCTCCTTAACTGGATATTATTTGATTTGGAGTAGTGCCAGGGCTCAGGAGCATGCGGCCTTAGCTGTGTAAACAGCTGTCACCAGCAGGAGTCATAACGAATAGGTATCTGTGGACAAGGGTCATGTGTAGTTTATATGTTTACCAGCTAATGGCTTCAGAGATGGTACCGCCTTGGTGCGGTAATGAACACTAGTGAAGTGTAATGGACAGCATGGGGCTGCTTAGCATCAGCAATGACGATGAGTGCACACATTTGTATTCAAAGGCTGAAAGCCTTAGTGAAATATAATAAGAAAAATAAATGATCTCACCTCAACATTTATTTGATATATGTAACAAAGAAGATACTGAATCTTTATTGAGTTGATTTGCTCATAGCTGTAGCAGCAAACGCAGCGGCGTGCAGGTAAAAGGCGGGCACAGCCATTCAATCCATTCATCTGTCTCCATTGCATGTAATGATAGACTTGACAACCCTCCTACCACCCAGAGGGTTTTGGATGCGAGTATCGGCTTCTTAAATCTTATTGAAACATCTAACACATACCTTGGAAGCCTGTGTTCTTTTTTTTGTTTTGTTTTTTTTGGGTGCAGTAGTCAAATACTGAAGAGCACGTGCAGTATTCGGGCTGAAAGAAAATTCAGCTACAGCAAAATGCCCCCCTCCTTCATGTGTTATGAAAGCATTTATTCCAAGGTTCTCTCAAAAGGCAATATAAGAAAAGAAACATGTCCTCCCGCGGGCTGAGTCCTGGCCTCTCAGAGCCAACACAAGCCGGTTTCTGTTAAGAAATCTGGGCAGTGCCAACCATTCAGGTGCCGGTTTGTGGTGGTGCGAAAACACGAGGCCAGATGTGACCCAGGCACCTGCTACAGGAGCAGGCGGCTCTATGCAAAACTGTACATCGCAGACTTGAGAAGTACCTCAGATGAACTTCTCTTTAAAGATTCTTTGTGTATGTGTGCGCTTTCTGGTAATTAAGTTAAAGAGAACTTAACAAAATAATGGCAGCTTTAGTGAAAGAAATATAAGTCTCAGCCTTCTAATGACCTGTGCTGTGACCATTTCTCTCGTCGCAAAGCTGGCAGCAGGCAGTTAAGTGAGAAAACAAACAAGGTTGCGGTATTTTCCCGTGAAAAAGTCGATATTGGATCCAGTCCAGTTTTTCTTTTTTTGACAGAGAGAGAAAAGTGTGGCTTTGATGTTTAGGAGTTTTAGGTTTTTTTTCAGTGTCAGGCACCACAACTGAAAGCGAGACCAGGTCTTTGCCATTTGCCCCCTGTGGTGCTCTCCACTTTTGACCCCGGTAAGCACTTCAGATCTCCCTTTTGGCCTCAGCGGGTGAAGTGCGAGTGTGAAGTAGTATCTTGTTAAGCACTTAATAAGGAAGAATTTTTCAACAGCTGTTCATGTTCTTTTCGTTTTTTTCTCTTTTTTTTTTAATGATAAATGACTTGATTCAAACACATTCTGTGAAAATGAAGATTCCATCAGGTGGCAGCTCTTTGCTCCTGCTCCCGTCTCCCAAAATTTGGCTACCCCTAAGAAAATAAATAATGAAACTTTGTGAGGCGAACAGAAAATGTCAAAGCTTTTAGTAACTGGCTGATTTATGCGAGTCCTCACAATTGGCAATCTTTTCCTGAATCTAACATTCAGTGTGTTTTCTTAACGTCCAAAACCAGTGAAAAGAAACCAGTATGTTTCTTTTCACTGTTCCTTTAAACTTTCATTCTTTTTCATTTAAGATAAAAAATACTGTATGTTTTTTTTTAAAGTTCCTTAGCAGAATAATTGTATATAAAACATGATTAAGTTACACAATACAGTGGAACCCCGACTTACGAATACCCCATTGAACGAAATAATTCAAGTTACGAAGGCACTGAACGGCAATATTTCTGCCCGTGTTACAGCAAAATGTCCGTGTTACGAAATCCGCTGGCTCTGATTGGCCGAGCCCAGAATGCCCAGAATGCCTTCCGAATGATGTGACAACCCCTTGGCTTTCGTAATTGCGCTTCGCTGTTCCACTTGAACGACATATTATTATTCTAGTTAGCAATTAGCCTATAGCCTATCGTTCAGCATCGCCTCACTCAAAAGGCGCAATGGGTGCTTCGACTTACGAAACTTTTTGACTTACGGAAGACCCTCGGGAACGAATTCATTTCGTAAGTCGGGGTTCCACTGTATAGAATTTAATATTAAAACCTATATTTGTATAGAATATTAAGATGACCCCTCCTGCGACCTGCTCTGACACTAAAACAAAGTCACAATTATCCATGAGGAAACAAAACTCCTGTTTTGTTATAATCTGAATATGTGACTTTTGTACTTTATCTTCGTATAACCAGCATTTCTTAAACTGTGCGGTGTATGGGGCACAGTGCGTCATTTATATTAAAGTCATCGTCATCATTATCTGATCAATATTTCATATCCAACTGAAGTTGCATATAGTGTGTTTAACTTGATAGGAGAACTTTTATTTTACACCTTTGACCTTGAGTAATGGTCACAAAAAAAAACAAGTTAGCATATCTTGACCATCTTAAGTTGAGGCTAATAAATGTTTTTGAGAGAGAGTAAGTTTGTATAATTTAAAGTAAAGCCAAGTAATCAAATTTTACAATGATGGAATTTGCCCTACCTTCAGCTACTATTCACTAACACTAATTCCACAATTTACTGTAATTGCTAAACATTTAAAAAGCGTGAAAGTAAGCTAATTTTTTCAAGTAAAAATCTGAGCTTTTAATACAGCATTGATGGCAATTTCTTATATTTTTATTTCAGAGTTCCACTTTTAGCAGTTCATTGTGATCCATCCAGCTTTTTCTACTTAAAAAAATAATTTATTTTCCCAGCTTTGTGAGCCAGCGATAGGAAGTAACAAACCCTTAAGTTTACGGTCTGTTTTTGCGTGACACTTCAGCAAAAGATGATTATCTTCCATCTGGAGCTCCAAAAATATGTTTCTGGCAAGTACGAAAAAGTCCTGTCCAAGTTTTTTTGTTTTTCAGATGTGTGAGCTAGAAGTGGAGATGAGTTTAGTCAAGGTGATGACACATGGGGAGGGGAGGGGAGCGTGTGCACGGGTTAGGGCGGGAGAGATGGAGCAGAAGCTACATGGGGTGCAAATATGCCAAATTTGCCCGATGACTTTGCTGATCCCTGTGATGTCCTCGGTCGCCTCCTGCACTGGGAAAACCCACAGCCAAGTCCCACCCAGCGGTGTAAGAGTGTGTATTTGTGTGTGGAGGTGCGTGTGTGAGTGAATTACTAGACTACCCACACGGTGAGCTACAGGTGTGAAAATTAGGTGTGAGGTTTATGTGTGATAAATTACCAACATGTGGCCTAATCACAGCCACTCCACCTTTCCCTCCACCCAGCTTTTTCCCCTCAGCCATTTCTTCCTTCTGTTCTGAGAACACATTTTTCCCACAGCTTGAGTGAATTTGAGGGAGTGTAAATACTGAACTATACAAATTCCAAATGGGTTTCTTTCTTTTGGGAATTACTTCTTATTTTGCATGTCTTATACTTCATAAGTAGTTTATGCTCTTTCAGTCAGTGTCAAAAACTGTTAATGTACTGACACTCCTGATATCAGACTGCCTAGATGTTCACTAGGTTATCAGTTATCAGCTTCTCCTCATTTCTTTATATTTTGTTAGGAAAATGGGGAATGGGTGCTGTGATTCACTGAAATGTAAAACAAAAACAAAGTTTGTACAGTTCTAACAAGCCTGAAAGTCAATGGTATGACCATCTTTATTCTTCAGCACAGCCTGAACTCTCTTAGGCAAGCTTTCTTAGAACTTCTTTAAGCAGTCTTCAGGAATAACTCCCCAGGGATCTTGAAAGACATTCAAAGCTCTTCTTTGGATGTTGGCTCTTGGATCTCTCACTGCTTCACTAACGTTTAGGTCTGGGCTCTGGGGAGGCCAGTCAATGACTGATAGTGTACCATTGTATGTTTTACCATCCATGTATGCTTGTGTTGCATTGGCAGTGTGTTTGGGATTTGCTGCCAATCAGACACTTGTCAGATGATTTTTGCATAGTGGATCAAAGTTCGACTGTACTTTTCTGCATGTATAATTCCAACAATTTTGATAAACATCACTGGCTTAACTGCAGCCCAAAACCATGACAGATGGCTGTAGACACTCACTGTTGTACCTCTCTCCCGATGTCCTCCATAGATGTGATTTGATACAATGATTTGATCAAAACACTACATCATCACTACAAAAAACCTGTTTCCACTGATTATCAGTCCAGTTCTTTTGTAATTTGGCAAAAAAATAAATAAAAATCAGATTTTTCCTCTCTGTTTGCCTTCTTTAATAATGGCTTCTTGACAGCCACACTTCCACTGACACCATTTCTGATGAGGCTTCAGTGGACAGTACATGGATCAACTCAAGGGCCCAGTGCATCTCTGCACACCATGCTGAGATATGCCAGATTTTCAGCTATAATCTCTTTGGGAATCAAAAATACTGTTTTATTTCTGGATTTTACTTTAGAAGTGGGACGAAAATTATATGTTTTTGTGACAAGCTGCTAGTAACAAAGTCCTTAAGGACACTATTAAAACTGTCGCCTGGCTAAGTTGTCTGTTATGTATCGACACACTCGCTTGATTTAGGTGCGTTTTTTTTATGCTCGAATAATTTGTCATTGTTAAGTAGCTTCGCAAAAAGCAAAAAACACATCTGAGAATTATCTGGTACAAGGGCTGAAAATGGACCATCATCTGCAATTAGCTTACTACATACCTTGCCGTGTTTGAATGATGCAGATTTTTTTTTTTAAACTGTATTTTGCAACCACATCCTGGACAATTAATCTAATCCTTTCCAAATGTGCTATGCATCACCTCTGGAGTCTCACGAATAAAAAAACCATAAAACGATTTATTATACTCCATGTAGTTTTGCAACTAAAGGTCAATGTGTTGGCACAAATTTACGTAGAGGTCCATAATTCATCCAGGCCAGTCCTTTTAAAAGAAAAGCATAAAAATGTCCACATTCCATCACCTCACTGGTTTAAACAACATGTTTGCTATTGATAAAATCTCCAATATCCAACTGCTTGTTTGTTAATGTGCTCCGAACCTGTCGATTTCACTCGGCACCATCGTTAGTCTGGTGTGAGTTACTGAAAATGGGTTGAAATAACTCTGGTGTTTCACAAGAACATCATCACCTTTTGTTGAAATTTTGAAAAAAGATAGACAAGAAGAAGCAATGGAGCCAGCAAGAAATGCAAACCACATGTTCATCTCATGGTGCCTGTTTAGGGGGTGATAAAGTCCATCTTCGTGACTCATCAATTAACTCCTGCAGTGCCCCAGTGATTAAATATGACAAGATCCTTTTGCACCTGCACTGGCCAGTCCTAGTGTAAATGTATAAAACAAGTATTAACCACCAAGAGAATGAAAAACAGATGATGACCCATCACAGGCAGCAGACAGGTTGATTTTTTTTTTTTTTTCCATTTTTACTGAAACAATGGCAAGAAAGAGAACAGATTTCATGTGCATTAAATAGGGAATATTTTGTGCATTTAATAGTGTCAAAGTGCTACAATTAACACTGTTGTTTTTGGTTCATTTTTTTCTAAACCACTTTAATTAAAGCTGTGCTGTAAATCTATAGAATATACCAAAAATAAAATAGGCCCATAAATGCAGCGTTCCTAACAAATGCTTTTTAAAGTGTCACAACTCTTTTAGAATTGACTTTTTTTGTTTTCTTACTCCACTGGAACAAAAGTTTAACATGATTAGAGGTTTGCATTGTTTCACTGCATTGTTTAAATAATGCTGACACGGACTGAAAACAGATATTCTGCTGTTTTCATGGCAAGGCAAAATTGTAAAACATTTATGGGACCGCAACCCACAATGAAGAGGCGATGCCGTTAGTTGACCACCACATCAAGGTCATTCTGTTTTTTCCCCCTCTCATATATGACCAGCTTTTGAGCAGCTTTCCACTGGCTGAAGGGTGTAAGTGTCCATCACTGTGGTTGAAAGTGTGAAAACACTGCGAGAGGCAGGTTAGTGATTCATCTTTTATTACGAATTTCCAAACAGGAATTACAAGGTCTCTTTCACATCAAGGAATCCAGATGTTGTGTCTGACCCGAATAAGGGACTTAAGTCTTAAAGATATTAGGAAGTGAACTAACTTGGGGTCTTCATACAGACTTGAAAGGAGTGCAAGGTTGAGAGTTCGACTGGACAGATGGGCTAAAGGTGCAGAGTGTTTCCAGATAATCTTGGAAGCACTCTCAATGTATCTCTATTTGACCAGCTGCAAAATCAGGAAGGACATTCAAATCACACTTTGAATGAACTTGGAACCTTGTTGCATTAAAAATGTTGCTTTGAAGACTGTGTTCACAGTGACTTTGGTGCATAATAATGGTGATAAAACAGTAGTAGATGGAGTCATAGATTCTTGGCAGCCTTGCTTTTATATACCGGTAGGAATATAACCAGAACAACAGCAGGTGTTGAGCTTCCTTTTGCAAAGGGTTGTGTTGCAGGGGAGTTAAACTCATTGACGCAGACTCACTCAGACTGATTACAGCATGTTTCTGTCTATCTGCATTTATAAATTAGATGCTAGTCTAAGAGTGGTTGCAATTAGTCTGTGTTGAGCCGCAATGGTTTGTAGACAGGTTGCCTCCCACCAGGCAACCTGAGTAAATCCCTTGTCGTTAAATGATGTTTGAGGATGTTGACTGCTCAATCTCTGGGTGACCTGTTGTTCATACTCTCATTCGGTTGCAAACAGCAGAAAAAAAATCAACCACCAAGTTTTCCTAGTCACAAAGAGGTTGTTGTCCTGTTTTTACTCTGACGTGACAGAGACATAGAGACATAGAGCTAGGCCACATTGAATTTTAAAGCTGCAAAACAACCAACATTCCCTTGAAAGCTCACTAGGCTATTTAATGTGTTTTATCTTGTGTAATCATGTTGAATCTATGCGTGTACAGCAAATAAATTGTCTTTTTATGGGAAGTTTGAAACGTATGTATGTCTTGGCTGAGCGCAGTAAATAGGGAAACCACCAGAGACTCTAACATGTTAGTTCTCATGTACACATTAACCCTACCAGTATCAATCTTGTTATTTAACTCTCAGAAAAAACACAAACAGAAAAAAAACACTTCAAAAAATTGTTAAAATGTCAAACTATTCCTTCCATTCATTTGCATCTGTGGTTATCCAGTGAGTCAAATCTATTTTTCTCACCTGCATGGCACTGTGGCCCGACCTGTTGAGTCACACCAAATTAAATTAGTTTGACTTTTTGTTTTATTACGCACTAAAAAGTGTTGCCTTCAGGTTGCCATTTTTCCACTTGCCTGTTTGAACCATAGCTGCCTGTTTTACCCATTCGCCATTACATTAACAACCACGCTTTTAAGTGAGGGTTCAAATCCCCGAGCTGCCTGCGTCGCACGGTGGATCTGTGTCACAAGAACACTTTGGCTGGGGCTAATATGTCTGACAGCAAAATGTGTTTGCTCAGTCTCATGCTGCAAAATCATTATAAGCAGCAGGACTGTCCCAAATTATAAACATGTGCTTACAGTATGATCTGTTAAAGTAAACCGGGGGGAAAAAGGCATAGATCCTAAAACCTGACTGTTTCCAGCTGGAACAGAGTCAGAGGCAAGTCCAATATATTTTCTGCTAAATTGGAACAGAAATGCGCCTTCAGCACACAGGCCCAAAGTACCCCCCTCTTTTACCCCTTCTGCTTTTACTCCGCAATTTTTTAGCTAAGTGCGACTTCCAAATTCATGACAAAGTCACGGGCCCGAAAAGCAGGTCGTTTGATGTCATTTTCCATGCTCGAACAATGTTGAGATGTTACAACCGCTTGTGAACTGCGGGTGCGAGGGCTGACACTGCTACAGCTATGGAGCGTAATCCTCGATAGTTTGGTGGTTTGAAGAGATCCAGAAAGTGGCTGCTTTGCTCCTTCTGGTACGATTCGCCGCCAGTCAGCTGGAGGCTGCTGCGCTGTCCTGTATATGCCCTTTCCTTGTCCCATGCTTTCTCTTTTTTCCCCTTAAGTGGAACAGCAGTAAGCTTATACCAGCATTTAAGGGGAACAAGTGAGGTAGACAATAAACAATAATAGTCCCAGTGCCACGAGGAAAGCGTATAATTCTGTTGGTGAATGTGGCGCTTTCCACATGAGAGTGCAAGTCTTTGTGACCTGCTGCTACTCCAAAAGCTGAGGTTTTCCATCACTGCCTCTTGACCATGTGACATTTATGGATAATATAGATGAAGCGGCTGATATATTTTTGCCGTGTTACTGGATGATGTCAAGATTCCCCGTATGTATATATGTGTCCTGCACTGTAAAGTGCCTTTTCCAAATAATGGACAGTGTGCTGGATAGCTGCATTCACAGTCTGCATTATTAGATTTACATACCAGGGGCCCTTGGAGAAATGAAGCAGAACTATGAGAATAGAAAGAGTTGTGTTTTAATATAAGCACCAGTCTTCAGTTTTGCTGAGTTCGGAATTCACCACCGTGTTATGATACCGATACAAGTCTGCAGCATTTCTGCATCACCTCAGCAGTTAACCGGGACACGCTTTTTGCTAGCCCACTCTCTGGTTTTTTATTTAGTGCTTGGTTAAAATGACAGGTGTCAAGGTAAACTATGGTCTGTTACTTTTTGCTGAGTGAATGACACTGTGACTTGAACTGAGGAGCCGAGGCATGAAACAGAATCATGTTACTGCTTTGTTCTAAATGTTGTTGGCCACAGACAACAAAAAAAAATCCTTGCATCTGAAAATGACATCCCAAAAAACATAAATACAAGGATCCTATGAAAATTAAAGGAAATGAAAATAAAATGTATATCTTTAAGGGCCTGAAAATGGTTACAGAGAATCAGTCTTCATCAGTAATGACCTAAGATTTGTTAACAAAGTCAATCTAAAAAAAAGACCTAAATCACTGAAGCCTACTAAAACATGTCTTTTGTTCTTTTTGTGAAGTTCACCGCTCTTGAAGAAACACAAAAATTATATGCAGTTTGCCTTGTTAGGGGTTTGGAGTGCAGAAAGTTGGAATCTTTCAATATGAATGTATTCATGGGTAACAGTAGGTAGGTGAGTGCAAGGCAGGAAGTTAGCTGACCGTGGGTGGAACCTCATGGCGTATGCTGATGGTTTTGGCAGCCATGAGCATAATCTGTCACGCTGGCTTTGGACTCATAAAAATCTACCTGCAATGGAGTTTGTGTTTTTTTTTTTTCAACTTGATCTTAAAGCAGCCCTAATTACTCTTGAGCTGCATGCAGTTAAATTTCCCAGGCTGCAAAACGAAAGCTGCCGCGCTCCAAACACGCTGTCATTCTTATGCTGTGACTCTAACTGTTGTTCGACAAACTTAAGATGAACAGCATACATACTTAATAGCAGGTTTATAAAACACGTTCTCTTGCAGCCTTGACCACTTGATTAGCATAGCTATGACTCTTGACTGGGTACTTTCCCAGTCGAATATGTGAGTGGCATCCTATAGTAGATGCATAACTGATGGATGAAGTCAAGAAAGTCAGTTGCGCTAGTTAGCTGTTACTGCTTCTACTCCTATGTATTTACTTTTATGGCCAAACTTCCTGTATGGGATCTTAATGAAGGGTAATCTTGATCTTGTGGCTTCTTCTACTTTGACATGAGATTTAAAAGATAGATTTGGCAGATTTTAGAGCATATTGACAGCGCTAATGCTAGCCAAACATGTAAACTTGCGTTACAAGACCTGTCATCTCCACTGTAATTGTAACCAACCATTCAATACATTTTCACAGCACTGTATTTTTGTGTTGGGGCATCAAGTTGGTCATTCCTCATGTGGAGAAGGTTGATGTCTAAGTAATGCAATTCAAGGGGATTCCAGAATAACACCCTGCCTTTGTCACTCTCAGAAACCTTTAAGCTAACTGCTATTGATCTAAAATAAAACAGGTGTTGGAACTGCATGGCATATTTCACTGTAACATGATCAATTTTAATTTTGGTGATTATTATATTTTTATAACATGAGAGTATTTCCAAACTGGCTGCCATCTCACTCTAGAGAAGACAGCCCACAAGATGCCAGGTGCAGTTGGGTTTTTGGATAGTTAGTTGGATAGAAGCATGAAGCATGAAGAAAAAGAAAATCCTCTGTAAATTAGCTGAAAGGACACTGCTTAGTGGCACACTGGAAAGTACACTTTCTGACAAAGGTTAAATAAGGTTTGGGCCAGTCTTGCGCTCATATTGTAAGCTACATATGTAGCTATAATTAGCAGGTCTTTAACTTAATTTAGTATAAATATTGGGGCATAGGGAAACAGCATAATCATAATCTAGCCATATCAATAATCTGTCCAGAAATTTATAAATTATTTATAAATTAACTTGCCATGTACTGTGTTTAAACTTTGGACAGTTTTTGTAATGAGGAAAGTTAGATCTTGCTAAGCTAACTGGCTTCTGCTTTATACTTGCACACAGACGTAATCTTCTCCAAACTGCCAGCATTTTCTTTTAAAAATGTACCCATTATGTAAATTCTCTTTATAAATGCAAATGATTTCAAGGTATTTTCCTCCCTCGGGACTTACCAGGGTTTAGCTGTCACAGTACATTTGTGAAGGCTGAGGTAGACGATATGTGAGGGGTCCTTCATGTGGTTCCTGTATGAGAACAGCAACTTTGCACAGCGCTCTGCCTTGTAGACATGACACATTGAGGCACTTATTAAGTTTTTGTATTAAAATGTCCTTGTGGAGGCTTTTTCAGCAATGTTCGTATGGATTTGGGCTTTTGTAAATAGAGTACTTGAAGCCCAGGGGGATCTTTACTCAGCTGTCAGAAGTGGGAACTGCGAATTTGTTTTGTTTCACGTAATAAGCACTTTGTGGTTGAAATCGTAAACGACATCACTTTATCATGTGAAAGGAGTGGTGCTTTTAATGATGTGCAGTCCTCTCCCGAAGTCTCAAAATACATACCGTATACGTTAAACCTGGTATCCATAATGAGATGTTGACCACTCGGTCCATTTGTTCTACATCTGTGGGTCAGTTTAATTTCAAAGTGACTGACAGAAGAAGAGCATGGGCGTGAAGAACAGAAGAAGAACATGGAACATGTGTCTGAACACACTTAGCATTAAGATAGACTGGGTTTAAGTAGACCTGGTGTCTGAAAATAGGAAAGACATAATATGCCAAAAGAAAAAGGGACCACATTTACAATTTGGAACATATTCTCTAGCAAACTAACTATACGGTCCTCCCAAATTAAATTAAACTGCTGTAATATATGGAGATGTCTGTTAATTTACTTTTCAGTATCTTTTCTTCTGCTCTAAGTACATTTGGATGTTTTTCTTAAGAATGGCTGAAACCTGCTGGCAGTCGGCAGATTGATGTAAAGTGCACTAGACATTATGCCGGTAGTGTGGGACGTGAGTTGGACAGCGTAGCTCCAGACACTGTGAATTGTGGCCTCTTTCCTGACATACCTGTGGCCTAAACCTCCAAACCTTTCCACAGACGCACACACACAAGCTAATCTCCCCAAGATCTGGACCAAAAGAGTTTCTCTCCACTGCCTTCAGCCTTTCCTTCCCTACTTTCCCCATAGTCATATGGTAATTCCAGGACACGGGAAATGCTTCATTCAAACAGCATATACTGCGCTGTCCTCACTTGCCGTCACCGTGAGATTAGCAACAAGCAGAAACAACGGAGAGCAAAGAATGAGCGGGAACTTTGAGCCAGGCTCATCAAAAGGCCTTTCAATAACTATAATTTCTCTGTTGATTGACCTGCCAATGGTCTGGGATGACCACAGGCCCGGATAGTGTTTTTCTTTCATTCTTGTTAGGATAGTTTTGTTAGCATAGTGTTAAGAGGTTTGAGCCCGCTTGAAACGCGCTGCAGAAAAAAACTTTTTCCAGCCTGACAGGTTTACCTTTGCCAAGTTGGCTTTCCTTTTCTGTCAGTGCTATGCTCAGATTTAGCAAGGGCAGACGGGAGTACATGTGACTGGTTTAATGCGAATGTCAGTTTGCTGTAAATGCACCCAGATTGTGTATTCTACAGGAATATATGGTTGAGTATTGAGGTTGGGTCTAATGATGCAGTTTAGTCTTACAGAATGGAAGGATTGACAGAATGAAATATGAGATATATTCGGGGGAGTGATTCTCGTGATAGCGATAGCGTTACCTGACGGGAAATAGAAGTCGGCTTTAAGTTCCTGCACGTTATTATAGCACTTTCTGTAAGGTAAGGAAAGCACTTGACATTTGTCCAGTTGTACTAGATGCTAGGTAAGGCGCACCTGTATCCGCCAGATGACTTTGAGGATGCCGTCTTGGAGCTGCATTGGCACAACTAAAACGTTGGATTGACAGTTGAATATAAGACACGATTTTCCATCTGAGAATTGGAAGAGCCAACGCTAGTATTAATTTGGGGTTTTCATTCATGTCTTACTGAGCAAGTGCTGACTGGAGATGAACCATCCCCAGTCTGTGTGATGAATGGAGTTGGAGCGCACATCACGGCGCTGCTGTGATCGATGGAGTGTCGCTGTAAACCTCATCCCTAAAGACCATCAGAGACACATTCTGATTAGCACTTAATCTTACTTCCATCCACTCTGGCTTCAGGAATATGAGCACAGTTTGGCAGAGCCAGCATACCTCTCTAAAGACTGTCTCCCAGCGCTCCAACAAAACAAATGAAAAAAAGATGAGACCAAGGCAGCCTCCGACATGCGCTGACTTATTTTTTACATGATTACAAACTGATGCTTGCAATGGGCCCACTTAGCTCTCACTTTTTCTGGTTGAATCCCTTCAGAGAAATCTAATATGTGGATCTATGGCCAGTAATGCAGGCATGCTCTGCTCTGTCTCTCAGGCTGTCCAGCTTGCTACACAGTGTTTTATTAAGCGTTGTGGTAGGTCGCACAGTATAAGCACCGCTGTTACCCAGTCCCTGCCTGTGATATTCAAGACTTGGCTTGAAGAACATCTGAAGTGTCTCTCGTTTGGAATGGCCCGAGGATATTTTCCTGTAAACGGGATGCTAAGGAGTTTAGATTGAAAGTCACTTATTGTAGAAAGGACTGTCTTTTTACTGGCTCCTTTGTCTTCCACAGGCAACTCGAGCTGAGGCTAGAGCCGCTGTGGTTCTGGGGGCTTTCATCGGCTGTCTCAACACAATCGTTTAGGAGGCCAGCTCTGACCAGAATTAATGCAATATTCACATTCATAACCAATCAGCATTCGAACGCTGAGAGGCGAACTAGAGTTTGCATGAATGACAAATTGTTGAATTGGACATATTTACTATGAATTGAAGGATATCCTGCTGATATATCTATTATGGTTGTTTGGGTTTTTACTCTTGTACTTAGGTATTATTCTAACGGTCAGCCCTCCCACAGTTGAGTGTGTTGCCTCTTGTTCACCCCGTCCCTGTCACAGGGTGAACTTACGGTCATCCGCAGATGAGTAATGATACAAGGATCTGAAGGAATCCTGCTTCTTTGTTGCTGGTTCAGAATAAACAGCCATCCGAACCACCGTGGAAGTTACATCTTCCAGCGGTAGTCGAGCTAACAGAAGCACTGACCTCACACACACACACACGCACTGAAAATAAAAATTATTTTTTGTGTCTGATGATCATTGATTGATGATGGTAAATTCACTGTTCAATAAAGGATCGATCACAAATGCTGATTTCAGAAAGTTTTTAGGAAATATAAATCTGTGTGTTTTGTGTGAACAAAATCTTTGATCGAAAAAAAGTGACAGATTCTTGCGGATTCTAATCAACTCTTGCTCCTATGTCACCCTCTTTCTTCCCCCCACCCCCCCTGTTTGTCCTTCCTGCAGCTAGCTATGGTGCGTACCCCATCTGTAAAGGCTGCTCGGTGTGCTCCAGGGATAACGGCTGTGTGAACTGCCAGCCCAAACTGTTCCTGTTTCTGCGGAGGGAGAGGATGAGGCAGTATGGGGAGTGTCTTCACGACTGTCCGGCCGGATACTACGGCATGCGCAGCCCCGAACTCAACATGTGCTCCAGTAAGATCCTATCGAGTTTAACCTACCCAGCATCCCTCATACACTCCACCTTCACTCCCCAAAATCTCCTTCCACCCTCGGCTCCCTAGCCAGACATACAATACCACCTCCCATTTTCCCACAGCGAATGATTTATTGCGACTTACTCAGAGGAGACGCACATGCCTGACAATTTGAACGGCTCATCCGTTCACACAGGTGGATGTAACTGGTGAAGCCTTGTCTTAGCAGCCTCTGTAACGCGAGGTTGTCTGAAGGCATGAAATCGAACCACAAATGCAACCAAAATGCAAATGCAATTAGGCCAAAACTAGCTTTAGGGCCACATTAAACAGCAGTACGGTAAAGCAGTCCTTTTCGAGATACTATGCAATATGGAGAAAGATGTTTATATGTTAGAATAAGGGAAGGAAACTTACTTGCTTTAACGACTGATTGCCGGAGCTTGTGGATTGAGGTTTTCATTAGACAGTGTAATTTCTTGGAAGTCAAAGAAATTTTTTTTGCCTGTGAACAGAAAGCAGGCCACCCACCAATATATTGTGCATTGACTGGAGAGTTTGATTAAGAAAAGTAAAGCATAAAAGTGGCACTACACCTTAGACTAATATTGTATTTAGTATTTAGAGGAAGGCAATATAATTCAGAACTTGACTTACTTTTATTTACTGTTTGAGTAATGAAACCATATTAAATATCCCCTCATCATTAGGCATATTAGTGTTTTGGACCACACCTTTGGTCTTACATACTCTAGATTATACTATTAACAATAGCTCGTCAATCAAATATGTCCTTCTCCTCTTCATGTTTCACTTTCGTAACTTAACCTTTACGAACGTGAAATATGGCCGGAGAGAAATAGAGAGGACCTTTATAGGTGTTGGCTGAGTGTTTCATATAAAAACAGTGGAACTTAAATCCTAGGCCAAACTTCTGACAGGCGTACTGAAATTAAGTCCCAGATGAGGATGTCCGTACCTTTGCCTCTGACATGCAGCAACCGTAGCCCATCTAGATGCAAATATATAGATTGGCTCATTTTGATATTAAAATAAAAGCATATTACAGCCAAATTACCAATTTCCTTTTTCTTCAAGCCATAAACGGCCTCTATTGAAAGTGAAACTTCAGTGTCCAGAAATCTGGCAGTGGAACATCAGCGCATGTTCATTTTTACCTGGTCAGGTTGTGATTCTTCATCAGTCTTTGAGGCTTTGTTCAGAAATTAGTACTATAAAAGGTTCAAAATATAAATTCATGAATGAATTTAAAATTAACCTTTTTCTTAATTACTAACAGTGTTTTGTGGGTCAGCCTGTTCCCATTCTTACCAAACATAAAGCTAAACCTTTACTAACTAAATAAAATTAAAAATATTGAGGAAATACATTGAGATTGAGATTATTCGAAATGGGCGGTTTTTCCTTTTTGTAGGATGTTTTTTTGGATTTAGGATAACAAGATCACAAAAGGTTTGCAGAAATATCCTGTAGTGCAGTTTGAAACTTTGAACGTCTCTTTTAGCAGACTGCTGGTATCAATTGGATACCCACAAACAAAACCCTTGCTCTTTGCATGCTCATAGTTCATCAGTTTTCCCACATTAGAGGCAAAATCCCAAAGGCTCCAAAGTCACTTTATCCCATTTTCATTACTCAGAGAAAGCTAAAAGTGAAAGACATCTTGTTTTTTGGTCGAAGAGAAAAAAAAAAGTCTTTTAAAACGTTACTTTTTAACCCTGCTTTCCTGACTGCACCGCCCCACACAGGCTGAATTTTGACTTTAACGGATCCTGATGTGTGGGAAGTTAATCTGGATCACTGGCCATGCAAACTGCTCATAGAACAACATCTTGTATTGTCATGTAGCATCAGACTTTAATGCGAGAACTACTTTGATGTGATCGCTGCTTCAGCTGTGGCTCTCTAATCCGGTTTCCTATTCGAGTCTCACTCTCAACTGCGCTCTGTGTGTCATTTCCACTAAACAGCTGGCATCCGATCATTTTATTGCGGACATTTTATCGACTTGGAAGGTAATATTTGTGAGCTAATGCAGGCAACTGGAACTCAGACACAGTGGACATGAATGGCGATGATGAGGGGTTCTCTGTGCCCTGTTTCTTTGGTGTTTTTTAAGCACTGCCTCTGAAATCACTTAGAGGACAGCTGTTTATTATTAAATCCGAGTTTGTCTGTGTGATCTTATCACATTCAAGAATTTTTTTGAGGGCTGTTCTGAAATTCTTCTACTAAGCAAGAGGTCGATAGGATTGGGGACTCTCTCTGAAATCTAATGTTCACTTTTTCTAAAGGAAAACCGTAAACTGACATTGTTATGCAATATAAAGCAAGGATAGCTAGACAGAGGGCTGTAGTTTCACTGGTATGGAATCTAAGACAAATACAAAAATCGTATGTATACTGTTATGTTGAACAAGTCATGGTTCAGACTGTAAATTTAGATGTCAGATGTACTTTCTCTGCTGTTCAGGGTCAAGCTCCTGGTCATAAATATAGAGATCCTTGACTACAACTGTTAGTTAAAGATCCTCCAAATGCACTATTATGGTTGATCTCTATTAGGGTCAGCTGGCTCATCTGGAAAGCAGGTTTCTTGTGGCTTTCTGGTCTTCTAACAGGTCGTCATTCACGCGTTTCATTCTTTAGAGGATCACATTCTCACCCAGCTTCTGTGCACTGCAGACAGTCTGGTCCACCTGACTAGCATGTCTTGGGAAAGTGCTCGCCAAAAACTGTGATAATGCGGTTCTACTAAAATTGAAGCCAACAGCAATACTTTAATGTATGATCATTTAAATCTTTGCTCTTTGCAAATCCACAAAGAACTCGACGTTGACTGCTGCTCCTTGTTACTAAAATGTTTCCTTGAATTTCCTCTGAATACCTTGAGAAACTGTGCCGTATGATGAATTTTAAATTTAATGCTCACTTTTCTGGGGGGTTTCCCATTCACTGCAGGGAAGATAACACCATAATTAGAGACTGAAACAATGGGAGCTCTGCTTTCTGTGGCGTAACGTAACTGGAAGCCCATTTGCAGCTACACTTCAGCTAGGTTCCAAAGAGGCTTGAGACATGGGAGCCACAGTGTTTACTGCCATCACGGAGATGGAGCTGGTTCGTCAGTAATGTCTTTTTGTTGCATAATATCTTTCTGCGTGACCATATTTTATGTTCTTGGACCTCTGCTCCCCTGAAACTCCTTTCAGCAGCTAATGAATGGGTTGATATGAGCCATAAACCATATGCTATAACTCCAGTGTTATCCACAGGAGTTCTTATCAGTCGCCCAGAACAGGCCCCACACCGGTGTCTGTGAGTGTCAGCCCACCGCTCTGCAGGGAAGATTTGTAGCAACGGACACACAGTGCGCTGCTTTGTGTACAGCCAAATCTGCATGAATGTAGAGCAGTCACGCTCTCTGCAAAGTCACATTTCATATCACTTTGCTTTTAATATACAATCCTCAGCCAAAGCATATTCTGTCATTTGCTATCACAAGCGAGCTCACTGGCTGAAAGAATTATGAGCTGAAAGGCGACTATCAGAGCTGTCTTCTGTATGAGACAAAGTGTTGAGAGGGTCAGCATGAGTGCAGGGCTGCATTGAAGACTTCCTCCCTCGGGGTGTATTACAGACCCCCCACTGCTAGACATACTCTAGCTGCCAGCACAGTTGCCTTACCCCAATGCAGCAGCTTTAAAAACCCCACGCTGCGTTCACTGCCAACCACCAACCAGTCAAATCAAGGCCTGAGATCCAGTATCCTGGAAATGTGATTTAAAAATTGCCCCTAATTTAGTGCCAGTCTGTTGTGCTCTAGAGACTTCTTTCTTTTTTGTTATGGGTCAAAATAGAAGCTCATTGGATGTAACCTCTCCAAGATCATTTGAATTTTAAAGTGCATTTTGGGAATTTGTTGGGTTGCAGATCCGTTATGCATCATGATCGTTAACCATATGGGCACAAGTGTGCATAAAGGTACTTAAGTTTTTGCTGCCTTTAGCTGGCAACAGTGGCAGGACTCTCTCCTTTAAGCTCCCCTTTCCTCGCTCTGCTTCTGAGCATGTGGGTATTTCCATTGCAGTCTAACCAACAAAAAGACCAGTTGCTTTTGGCCTTTGAGCTTCACCAAGGGACATTTAATCATCACAGCTTTACTAACCGCACTTTCAGATTTGCCAGACAATACAACGGGCCCACCAAACCAAGCCCGCTCCCAGGACCTTACACCCAGACACAGAGTTGAATTGGGTTTGTTCTCAGAGACCTGCATAATTATGCATGCCAAAGTGCAAGAGTGGAAGGGCTGTCTACGCTTGACCACCGTCTGAAGCTTGAGCTGTCTGTGAGTACATGCTGGAATATAGGAGCCCAGCATATCACAAGATTGTGCCTTTTGGAGTGAAACTACGAGGACCTGCTGACATGTCTGTCATCCCTGATCTCTCTTTGGGAGATACTGACTGACAGAAACATCACCTCTGCTCCACCTTGCTCTGCGCTTGTGTGCGGAGGTGCAGCCATGTGGGGAAAAAAACGCACGGAGAGTGTCGGGAAGAACATGGCAGCGCTGGCTGTTGCCACGAACATCTGCCGTCCGCAGCCCCACACGACATGGCTGGGTGGCAGCGGGCAAGCCAAAGCTTCCATGTCAGCCAAATTCAGGGCCCCTACAGTAGGTTAGAGCTGTTCGACTTAGGCTGGATAAGAAAGATGGAAAAAGAGGGCTTGTTTTCCCCCTCACTCTGCCAGGCCCTTTTTATAACATGGACACTCCTGCTGTGCATCATCAAGTCTGGTTAGTTTTGTGGAGGTGGCTCTCTCAGTAGACTGATGACTGGCCTGACAGCCCAACTCCGGGCTCAGCTATAAGCCTGTGAGGAACAATATGATTTAACACCATCTCTCTCTGCACAGCGAGGATTCGTGTCAATAAATGAAGTGATTACACATGTTGCTGTGAGCCAGTGGAGCAAGTTGACAGAATCTGACACGGAGCTTCAAGTGTCCATGATCAAATCAGTGGGTTCCCCATCCAGACCACAGCTGAGGGACTTCCTTCTGCCAAGCATGTGCTATTAGATGACAAGTGACACTCGGTGACTCATGTCTTGACTTCAAAAGCACTTGGCGTGCAAACCGCGTACAACTGAAGTGCAAAATCAGATGAAAAAGAAAAAAGAAAAGTGAAGCAGTGACATTGTAACAGTGGTGAAGCACTGACGAAATCTCTTCAAAACTGAGCATCCTCAGCCACTGCCCCCCACCACACACACACACACACACACACACACACACTTTCCAGTGTTCATCATATAAGTCACAGCCAGAACCAGGCTGGGAGATAATGATGATAATAAGTTTAAGTCACAGGAACACCGGGCCTTCTCTGGGATCTGATGACCTCATTATTTCTCATTAGTTTCCCTGTGGCACCTAGATGAAGACTTTAAAGGTGGTCCAGAGGTTAATCCCGCTGGGAGAGTGAACCCACTCCCCTGTATCTGTTTCTGGAGCTGCTGGACTAGCCGTCTCACTGCTGAGCTGGTCGGTGGTCAGTATAGGGGCTTCTCCGGTGCCTCAGATAGCCCACGCTGTTCCAGATAGCCTTTTGGCTGATAGCTGGACTCTGAATGTCTGTCACAGGGATTCCCTTCCTAACCTGCCCCTCATGCCGACGACCTCTGACCCTCCGGCTTTGCCTACTTTCATTTCTAACTCCCATGCAGTTGCATTGATGTTGTCGTCCACCTCATCCATTTCCCAGCATGACATCATTGCTTATCTGCTATTTAGAAAACTAGATACCCGGGTGTTTGAGCCTTTGCCTGGCTACATCTGAAAAACTGAAACCAAGAGTGATGTTTTAATCAAAAACCTTGTCAAGTGCTTCTGCTGCTTCTGCAAGGACATAAACCTCCGCACATCTGGGTTGCTCATATTTACTGTCAATAACCAAGGATTGCACAACAGCCCCAGTGCTTCAGAGTGCTGCCAGATGTTCTTGTTCTCCCGCTCCCTCTTTTATTTTTTGGTCCAAAAGCTAAAAGTCTCTCAGGTGATGACAGGCCTGGGAAGTGTGAGGGGTAAAAAGACAGCTTTGTGCTTTCCAATTAGCGCTGTGATTTATTTGCTCGCTCCCTGTATTGGGCTTGTTTTGTATCAGACCCAAGCGTTGCTGATTTAACTTCCTTATCCAGACAGAGGCAGGATACTTAAAAAAAACAGCAGAGTGCATTTATAACAGAACCGCTTGGCCTGGTCAACGCCAGAAAATCCGTAATGAAACTAGAAAATATGTAGATGAATAATAATAATAATACAATAATATCAGATGATTGAATTATTAAAGCAAAAGCGATGTGTGAAAGCAGAAAATAGCTCAAGGAGCGAGTGATTGATGATGAGTCCACCTTCATTTTTCAGAATGTGGAGTGCAGCTTTATTGTGGAATCGCATTTATAACTAGCCTTATCTTATTGGTATGTGTGTGTTTGTGCATATGTGTGTGTGTGTGTGTGTGTCCATGGTTTGTTTAGACTGGTCGGGAAAGCGTGAGACCAGAGTGAGTGGGCAGAGGCCATACTTTAGGGTTCAAAGTGGAGCGGGAGGGACCCCCTTGTTTTGGAGGAATGTCGAGGAGGACGCCTGATGGTTAGCTGAAGATGGTGTAATTAAGGGGTGTGATTGTGAGAACCTTCCCATCTCTGGGCCCTGCAAGGGTCACAGATAAAAGAGCAGCCCTCAGCCTCCACCACTAACATGTGAGAGAAAAAGCATGTAAGCTTATGCATCCTCATACAGGACACAATCAGCAGAGCAGACGACACCCTACACAAGAACCCAGCCTTCCAGTCTGAGGTGGATGGTGCCTGCAGGTTAAAGGTTTGGTTCACTCTGAATTTACTGGGCAAAAGAGCCACATAGTGTTTCTGAGTAGCAACATAAATTAGACAGCCCCGGGGAGGCTCCTACTAATCATGTGGGCCTGTGCGTCGCCCCGTTGGTGTGGTTGTTGTAATTTCGCCCTGCCTGATGTGTTATTTGCAGAGAGCTTGATGACACATTGCCGTTGCCTTTCTTTGCAAGCGCGGCACAGGGTGTCATGTGCAGCACCAGGGTGTGGCGTGGGAGGATAAGTGCGCTGTTGGTTTTGCTGACTAAAGGATTCAGCATTTATTTAGCTGTGCAATAGAAAATCTTGTCGTCCCCGTCCCACCTTCCACTCCAAAAATAAAAACAAAAAACGCACTGCCACCCTTTCATATTGTAGCCAAAGCATCCACACAGAGTCGTCCGCTTTTGTGATCAAGAGCCACTATTTGCCGTTTAATGAAAACCCGAGTTCCGAATAATCTTTAGCTATGGAAACGCACGCGGATCGGAAGCGTGTGAAGTGATATGACAGCATATTAAGGACTCAGAGGTTCAGAGCTCCGGCGGGATGTGTTCTTCCTGTTTCAGCACGAGCATTAGTTGAAAACATGTGCGCTCATGTGCTGGATGTCAGTTCATCCTGTTGAAAGAGGTCAGCGTGACATAATTCCTCACCGGCTCTGCTGCTGCGTTTTCACACTGTTTGCTCGCTCACTGCGCAACAAGAACACGAAGGTGAAAACACATTGATGTCAGGGAAAACAAGTCCTATGATATAGACTAGAGCTCCGTAGAGAAATGAATCACAAAGCATTATCGACTTTTTCTTTTTTTTGTGGGAGAGACAGTATAATTCCTTCAAGGCCTCCCCCTTTCCCCAAAACCCCTTAGCTCTCGATCAGCTCCAGATGAGAGGCTTGCTGATGACTCTCCCTCTTTCTTTGCTTCTCCCTCCAGGGTGCAGGATAGAGAACTGCGAGTCCTGCTTCAGTAAAGACTTCTGCACCAAGTGCAAATCGGGTTTTTACCTACACAAAGGGCGCTGCTTTGATAAGTGCCCCGAGGGCTTTGCCCCGCTGGAAGATACCATGGAGTGTGGAGGTATGTGAAGCGAAACAAATATGTAGAAAAAAATGCAAATGCCTCCTTCTCTTTTACACCTTTCTTTATCTGTAAACAGTATTCTATAACTTCTCAGTGTGAGTTGCTTATTAAAGAAAAAACAATGGGACCACACACAAAGAAGTTATGGCATCCAAGTAAAAGCTCCTTCAGCTTGCATTATTCTTGACCCCGGGGTATCTGTGTTGACCCCTAATAGCGCTGTGGTTTCACGGCACATCACTTTTTTCTGTCTTTCTCTGCAGAGGGCTGCGAGGTGGGTCAGTGGAGCGAATGGGGAGCCTGCACCAGGAGAAACAAAACCTGTGGCTTTAAGTGGGGTCTGGAGACCCGAACGCGACACATTGTAAAGAAACCACCCAAGGACACAATACCCTGTCCCACCATCGCCGAGTCCAGGATGTGCAAAATGGCCAAGCGGCACTGCAGGAACGGTGAGGAAGTTATACAGCCATGTGGTGCTTTTTTGTGTATGAGAAAGGCTTTCTGTCAGTCAGTCCCGATTTTATCCACACTCACTTTAAGGTTTGCTCTACTCGGGCCAATATTAAAGAAAACAGTGCACTTATCCCAAAGGAGAATTCTTCCCGTCCTGTCAGAGTTCCACCTGTCTCATGTAACTCCTGTACCTGTGTTTTCAGAATCTGTTTTTTTTGAGGTGTGCCGTCACATTTCCTTGCGTGAAATATCACAGTTTTTCCATGGCGGCCATAAGATAGCCTGCTCTTTTTCTTGGGTATATTTCCTCGCCCCTCTCTTCCATCTCCTCAGTGGAACTCTTCAAAGTACAAACTGCAGGTTTCCTCAATGGCCGTCTCTGTTTCCTCCCGTCAACTTGAGAGATATTTGCGGTGCGTGCTGCATGCATGTCAGGCCATTAAATGAGAAGTCAAATCTGGAAATTCTCAGTGTGCAAATAGAGCTAAAGGAAATATTTTTTTTTCAAAAAGTAAACCATTTTCTCTTAGATGGTCCAAACACACCATTTGGGGTGACGGCCTCAGTTAGTAGTGCTTTTAAAATAAATGTCTTTTCCCTTAATGTGCTTTTACGTCTCTCATAAACTTTGGATTAGAATAGGCCAAGTGTAAATATTTAATTCACCAAATAAGGAAGCAATTACAGTGGCAGATATCATTCAGCCTGTCAAAACAGTGTTTAACAGAAAGAGGAAAATATTCTAACCTTGAGGATTTTTCTCCATTTTTGGCCTAGACCGTTGAATGGGAGGGTCATTTAGCGAAGTGGTGAAAGAGTAAATAAACTTGAAATAAACCCTGATAGTTTCTCATATTTCAGCAGTACCGAGGCGGTTGCTGCTGTCTGGGTTGGAAACTGTGATTCCATGGCACATTTAGTTCCTAAAGCACTCTGCTGTTTGTCAGGGAAATTCTTCCCAACCCCCACGCACCTCTTCATGACTTTGCCATGCCTGCTTGACCTTTTCCAAGAAATTTTATGACCTCCTTTAATTAAAATGTGGCATTTTTGTACATGGTTACTGTCGTCAGTTATCTCAAGCATGAAGTCAGTGATGGAGAGTTGTTAACTATGAACAGAGTGCGTAGCAGAAGCTTTTTTCCCCCCTTTGGATTCTTTAAAAACTCGACACCAGACTTGCCCATGTCCATCTTAGTTAACGCTACTGCTCCCTGATGATCCAGTCTTTGTAAACCTCTCAGTACAGTTCCCTTTCCAGTGACTTGAGTTACATCTCTAGTGGTTACAAAACGTGTGTTAAAGTGTCACTGTGTGTGCATCTTGGGGCTCTCTGGGCTTGTGAAGTGCTGCGGTGGCCCGTTAAATAAAGGCAAATTTCAGACTTAGGCATGTGTTGTTAATTCCTCACTGCTTGTGAAAAATCCCTTCTTGGCAAAGGCCGGTGAAATGCAACACTCTACAATTCAAATAAATACAATGTGAAAATGGAAGCTGCTGAAGTAAATGGGAGGAGAAGCAGTGCACACATCTAGAACTGTTGCATGGGAGCTCAGCCGACAGACGCCGGCAAATAATCACGTCCGTGAGTGAAATCCAAGCAGCGACATCCGGGACTGAAAAAGAAGGCGGAAACTGCAGTTTTTTAAGTGTCCACTTGAGGGGGGCTCCAAATACAGCTCAGTCCACATAGCTTCCCATGTTAAAATAGCTAACATTACAGGCGTAAAAAGAGAATTTTTACTGCCAAACATCTTCGGACTGTTTCAGCTAACGCTTTTAAACTGCATCAGTGCTTAAAGTTAAGGGCACGGCCACATTCACCAGTGCTGGCAGAGGATGCTTGAAATTGATTCAATCACTGAACTTGGACCTTTAGAGAGTTTATGGTGCCTGTTCTTCTTGGCCTGATTTTAATGCAATTATCTGAGAAAATACATTGCTCAGAAAATGATACTCGATCATCAAAGTGTAACAAAAAGTCTGTTAATGATCATTGATATAAATCTGTACAGTAAAGAAGCATAAAGAATTTTGAATCCATTTCACCTTGCTTGAATACAGATGGTGACAACAGTCCATTGTTCTCTCCATTTTTCAGACTAATTTGATTAAGTTCTTCTTTTTGTTGGCATCCTTATCACTACTGGTGGCGTGAGACAATACCTCCAGTACATTCAGTTAGCACAGGTAGTCCAGCTCCTTCAGGACAACACATTGTATATGTGCTGCTGCAAGAAGATTTGCTGTCTTTCAGCAGTCTCTAAATTTTGGAGGATGCAGAAAGAAAGCTGCACAGGGCATCGACCAAGAACAGGACCAGTATCTGTTCTCTTGTGTGAGGAAGAACAAGTGGAGGGCTGCCAGAGCCCAACAAAATGACTTCCAGTGTGTCCTGGGCTACTCATGCACAGGGGGGCGTGATGTCCTTCAGTGGGACCTGTGCTGTCAGTTTAGCACCATGTAGCTCAATTGGCATTCACCAAAGAATACCAGAATTGGTCACAGGTCCCACTAAAGGATGTCGGACCGTCATGGAGTCTGTTTCTGACAGTTTAGTCAGAAACATGCACATGATAAACCTTGCAATGCAGTAATCAATGTTTTATTTATACGTAAAGCACATAAACATCAGCACAGGATTGTATAACTGCACATTGTAAAGATGCTATGGATTAAATGGAGACAGAAAATAATAGGAAGCATGTATCTATATGCTATTTATGGATGCATTTCAACACAGCCACGTATTTAAATTACACTGGACGTCACAGACAGATCCCTGTCTCCCAGCTCAGGCAGGGCACAAACAGACGCTACACGAGCGATCTTCGTTCCCTTTCTGTGTCTGCAGAGATTTAATCCCCCTGTAAAATGTGCACAAGAGGAAAAAGTAAAGCCCAGATAAAGTGAAGAGGTGAGTTTTCACATTGAACATGACGCACCGTCTGATGTCTTCAGTGCGTGTTGCCGATCAGTGTAAACACCGTATATCACTCGCACTGCTGGGATCCATTTGGGCCAGTGTTTGCTAGGAAAGCAGCATCCTGATTACGCAGGTTTGTGGCGCACGGACAGACAAAACATGCGGTGAAGGGTTCTGTTAAAGAAAATGCTATTGCAGCATTACAACTGTACTGCATACATGACAACACATAGAATGAGTAGACAGATAATTAGTGTATATTTTCAGCATCCGGAGCCACGTTGTTTAGCCAGGAACATTTTGGTTGTCGTTCACGTAGTTCTCCAAACTTACAAGAAATAACGGTGAAATCCTGTCATTTCCAGGTGGGAATGACGGAAAAAAGTTGCAAAAATAACCTACATTTCGACCACCATGGCAACGCATTGTACCTTTGAGATGGTAAAATGCTCTTATAGCCCCTGGATCCCTGGAGCATTGCTCTGACCAGGCTAGAAACAATAAAGAGACATTATTAATAGCAGCTCTGACACTATCAGAGCTCCCATTCCCTGACTTGTGTGTTGATGGGAAGAGAGGATAGGTGATGCCTTTAAGGAATTCCCTACAGAGATTTCCCAGCAGCCCCCTGTCATCAGATTCACTGGTTTACAAGCAGATGTGTGCGATGAGTTTGATGCTCATTTGAAGTTCATTTTCCTTCTGCCTATCAAACCATCTTTGGAGTTGCCTCAGCTTTCTCTCTTTCCCCAGTCATGTTACTGTAATCTTTGAACAATGGCCGCTTCAGCCATGGCAGTGACATTAAATGTTGTGTAAACAACATAAAGTATTAAAGCCTTCAAAACTCTTATCCCCGATTTGGCATTTAAGAGGGAGTAAAATCCAACACAAATGGCCCATTGTAATTCGGGCTCATGTCCAACCTTTTCTGCAAATCACCTCTCAGAGCTGTATTTCCATAGGTGTTTATTAGGTTTCTAGGTAAAGGTAGATATTTGCGGCCAAGGCCAAAGTTAAGCGAACAAGCACAAAAAATGTACAATATGAAATTATGAAATAGTAAAAATTTACAGCTTTGCAAATATTTGGAAGTGATAACCAAAAGACATTTAGGATCTGGCTTTTTAGAACAATGTGCTTCAGTGTACAGTTACGCTTCTACGACTGCTACTCTGAGCCCGTGAAGACTCGCAGGCACATCGCTGACCTCATGGAAAGAAAAAGAGAGAAACAGAAAGAGGCAGAGAGAGGAAGACTAAGAGAGAAGGAGCATATAATGATTATCTTTGGCCATTGGATTATGTACCTGCACTTGGGAGAGCTGCAGGCCTTCGTGAGAGTATTGATCTCTCGTATGTGTAACCAGAGAAACCCTTTCTGCTGTAGGGCTCAGCTGAGGCCAAGCCCTCCATCCCATCAGTCATTTAAGTGCTTGGATCCAGCCACCACTAATACTGCCTGTCATAACTTAACTGTGCAGTTTATGTTTATACTGTAACTGTGATAACTACTTCTTCTGCTCCTGCTGCTCAGTCCCTTCCCAATGCCATCAATTTGAACCTTGAGGGTTTTTTTTTTTTTAATACATTCTGAGGCAGGGGTGTAGAAGAGGATAAACCCACTTAGAATCAGTGTATCACCTCATCACTCCTCTGCAGTGTGACATCTCTAGGCCTTTGAGGTCCTTTGTCTCCATTTAAGCCATTGGACGTGACAGAGCAGTGGCACACTACCAACAGTCTGGTGTACGAGACTAAAAGGAACGCAGATCCGCCCTGGATAGACCAGACTCCAGGAAGATTTGGTTGACTGGTGGGATTTTATGCCAGGTTCTGTCTGAACCCAGTCTGGTTCTGCGGTGAATCCACAGTACTGCAGACCCCCCTAGTCCTCACCGTCTGCGAACCATCTGCTCGAAAGTCTCTGCTCCTGTAAAATGATGCACAGAGGGATGGTGATTGCCTTAAATCCAATCTGGAGGAAGCTCAGCTCAGCCTGCTTTGTCTGTGGCAAACACCGCTCGCGACCCCAAACAATTCTGGATTCTGCCAGCGCTCGCATTTAAGCGAGCAGTTTATATGTATGCCCATGAGCGTGTGAGACACAATTTTGGTGTTTATACTCACCGAGCCAAGGGGTTTAAGCTCTGGCGAAAGATGCCACTCACTTCTGAGTATTTGAGTTACGCACACAGCATGATCACATCTGAGTCTGGCCTGTGTTTGGCTTGGAAACCCGACATCCAAACACATTTCTGTGTGTGTTTTTGTCGGATGTAGCCTTCGACTATGAGGCCAGTTTTTTTTTTTCCTGTTTTTTTTTTTTTGCTTCTAAAACAGATGCACACTTTCAACTTGAGCCTAATTGATGGAGCGTGGTCTTCTCGGCTCAGCAGAAAAGCTCACAGCGCAGTGGGTCCAAGCCAAACAACGACAGAGCTCTGCTCGAGACACCGCTCTAAACTCTACCCAAAGCTCTCGACAGTAAAGGTTTGCACTCCTCTCCCTTTGTGTACTTATCTCATTATTCCAATTAATGTTCGCCGGGTGTGCGCTACAGGAAGTCAGTGGAGCTGGTGCACAGATGACAAGTTTCGCTCTGATTTCTACCGCACTACAATGGCAGGTGGTGATTAATGGCGATCTCTGGCCCGGGTAACATCACGGACAATCTGGATCAGTTCTTCCCGCCAGCGGGAGTGGAGTGAGGAGCGCTTTCCCAGGACAGAAGGAGAGCCCTAATTGGCAGCCACCCTGTCATAGTGATTATTTGTGCCTCTCAGTGCAGCCTGTTGTGACTGATGGAGCCACGGCTTAATCTACATTTAATAAGGCTGCTCCATAGGGGCTGACACAGTAGCTGGTGAGAGGGCCTCAGGAGCACTCTGCCTCCTTTGGAAAGCATTGATGGTTTGGCTGCGGTCACATGGGCTTGAGTTGGTGTCTGACTGTGATGACGCCCACCTGCCACCACCACCCACTGCACAAACACTCATCAATCATTGATTTAATTAAATTCTTACCAAATCTGGGGCAGACGAAAGACGAGAAAAAAAAAAGCGAATCAATTTAAACATGACAAATTCCATGTGTTGCACACATTGCTGTGGCTCTGTAAAACTGAGGTGAGCGTGTTTTGGAAGTTTTGCGCTGTGCTGGAGTGAATAAGAGCGTGGGTGAAGAGGACAGACACATCAACCTGTCACTGCCTTGGCCAGGTCTCCGGCATCTCAGTGCCAATGGCAGTTACGGTCACCACCACGGTCACACGCACAAATTAACACTTCATCTATCACGTGTGCGCATTTGTGCCATGATTTTCTCCCCATCTCTCCGCTTGTGTTTCATATCTCCCTAAAATTGATTGTCTAGGCTCTTGTCTGGACAGACCATCAACACGTGCTTTATGCCGATGGTCTCAAACCGAACCTTTGGGTTTGTTTTTCTGGCCTCTCGTGGCGGTGTTAAATCTTCCACTGCAGGAGAAAGTCATTACCGGTAGTCTTCTTAGAGACTTCTCTTCCCTGGGTACATTCCTTATAGGGCATGTGGGGGTGATGCTGGAACCCTGCGGGGAAACAGGGGTGTCTCTGATTAACTTCCCACTAAGTGTCCCTGCTCTCTGACCAAAATAAATATGGCTGCTGTCATTTTGTCTGCAACTGTCTTCAGAGAGCAATATTTGAAACACCCATGATCCTGCTGGCTTTTATATGGAGAATCCATCGTCATACCACAGGCATGAACCATAAACATGTGGAGGCCTTTCAAAGACCGGGGGGATGGAGGGAGGGGAGGGCGTTGGAAGAGGAGGGGTCAGTGGCACTCACTGGGGCTCCGTGCTCCACATTATTGTCATCTGGTCTTTTCCAAGCAGGAAGAAAGAGGAGGGGTGTGAGGGTTTTTTGTTGTTTTTTTTCACACTCTTTGGCCCAGTTAAGTTGTGGTTTTGCTGAACTGCCTTTTGTAGACTCGTGTACGCACATTAGATACAGACGTCCTCTTATTTGTTTGACTGGGCTTATTGAAATGTGCATTACTGCTGTCCTTATTCCCATTGATGCGAGCTAGCTGATGGCGACAGCCAAAAGTTGATGCTTGCGCTCACCCGTGACTGCAGACAGCATTTCACTGCAATCACACTGTTTTCAGAGAGGAACTCTGTCGGGGACGAGGGGACGCCGCGTCGGTTGCGCGGCTTCCGTTGTCGTCTTCTGGCTGAGGAAATGAGGCATATGGGCCGACATCAACAACCCCATCAAAAACAGACGTACACAAACAAACAAAGTGGCAGCAAACCGGTGGGGGGAGAGAAGGAGGTGGTAGAAGAGGGGGAGGAGGGGAAATGTTCTACAGTAGTGGAATGTTTTCATGTTCTCATGCCCCCCCGTTGTGCAGTGTATGGGCTGATATTACCCATGAAACTGTCATGACCATAAAACGACCAACGACCCCTTGATGGGCAATTGGTGCCGTTACACCCTGTGATTTTTTTTTTTTATTATTCTTTTTTTAACTGCAGACAAGACACAGTCTTTACAAGGATAGATGGAAACAGCTTCTGATTTGATCTTTGAAGTTGTGATGGATCATATATGTAGCACTCCTTGGCCTTTTGTAAAATATGTGACTATATGGAACCTGTTTGCCCTCTAAAAAAATGTTTATTGAAGTTCATTGCTATGTATTTGGAGGTTACTATGGTTTTAGAGGCTTTTCCAGCATGAAATTATAGGAGTATAAGAGTCAACTCTGTTATTTATTGTAATTTCTTAAAGCTGAAACAAGGCAAAATGTAAAGCCATCATTTCTTCTCCAGTCTGAAAATATGAAGCACCCATAGCTTGAAGCAGGCCCGTGTTGGGGTTTGTCACCTCATATTTAAATAACCCGAACTGGTCAAACAGTGATCTGTCTGATCGCGCCCCATCCCTGCAACGCCTCTCTGTCTGCCAGACCTCCAGTCCGCCGCTGCTGCCAGCTCTCCTGTGGGGCCCACGAACGCTTTCATCTCCACATCCACAACACGCCAGACAGATGAGGATGCGTATGCACACGTGCGCACACCCGTTTACACCGCCCGAGTGTGAGAAACGTGTAATAGACACCGATAAACAGTAAAACAGACCTCACAGGCAGAACAAGTCACCGCATTATCTACTCTTTCCCTCGTCCCTCTTTCCATTCTCTTTTCCTGTCTCGCACTCGAATGACACGCTAGTGCTCGTGTATCACATATCACAGTGCGGGAATACAGTGCATGCCACGGAGGAGGACGTGTTCGCGTGGCGCACATTGTTTTGAAGCGGCACTCTGTGGTCCTCACTCTCTAAGCGGTCTGGCTTGAGGAGAATAGAAGGCAGGCGAGGAGCCGAACGGGACAGCCTGAAAACATCTGGTCCACAGTTGCACTGGCTCAGCCTCCAAGAACCCCTCTCCACTCAGCTCCACTCCACACCACTCAACTCCTCTCCTCCTCTTTCCATCGCCTTCACTTTATTTCTCCATTGCTGCCGAGTGTCTGTATAGAGCCATCACAGCGTTTAATTACAGCTAGTGATTCAGAGAGAGAGGCTGTGGCTTCTGACCCACTCATGTCCATGAACGTGGACCCAGCGCAGAGACATGTAGACACAACAAAGAACAAGTATAGACCTGCTGGCCGTTGGCTGCGTGTATGTCTGGGGTGTTTTTCTATGTGTCTGTGTGAACTAAGTGACAAATACAGGGGGTGCAGACTAAAAGCACAGCCATTACGGTGGTAAGTAGAGGCCAAGCCCAGCGTACCAGCATTGAAGAACACTGCACTCTCATCAGCACACAACTAAAAGCAAAATGCCAGGGTAATGTCACAGGTTAACAATGTCAGCTTAAATGAGTGAATGCAGGATGTTAGTGACCCTGACATGCTCAGACTAAGAACAAAAAACACAAGCACAAAGTAGCTTCCACGAGCCAATCTGAAGTTATTAGCTTCTTACATGCTTTTAGTTTGGAGCGAGTGGCAGGTAGGGTATTTAACTTGATTGATTTTTAGCCACTTGTCCAGGACAGATCTAGCTGTAAGCTAATATAAGCTAATACTGACTAAGTAGTGTCTTATTAAAGTTGAAATGCTAGCATGTTATCAAGCTTTTGCCTATTTTTTTTCCATCCCAGCAGACACTGAGCCTTGTTGCCATGCATTTTGGTTCAGGTTTTTGACTACTTGATGAGTCTAGTTTTGAAAAAGAAATAGGTCAAGCATCTGATTCTGTTAAAGCTTACTTCTTCACTATGTCCAATAGTTTTACAGCCTGGACTCACCAGTATTTCTTTATTGTTAGACAATTGCAGGTGGCATAAGTGCACCAGACCATGAATTTTCAAAGGCAAATAGCAATTCATGCAATGTTACCATGGTTTGTTATTTTGTAAGCAATATATTA
Source organism: Pundamilia nyererei (assembly GCF_000239375.1). NCBI lineage: Eukaryota > Metazoa > Chordata > Actinopteri > Cichliformes > Cichlidae > Pundamilia > Pundamilia nyererei. The sequence continues at coordinate 2,213,472 of NW_005187510.1, forward strand.
GAGGACAAGAATAATATAATGCAGCATCTTTGTATTTCTTTGGGTGGATGACACGTCCCTCTTGATTTAGGGTTTCAGCACTTTGATGTAAACAAAGTGCAATAATTCTTCTGTAACTACTTTTTGACGGTGTTCCTGAGGGGTCAAATTCACTGCAACTTAAGAAAACACCAGCAAAGAGAGAAATTCTACAAAAGCTCACAAAACACAACAGAAGTTGAATAAAACACAAACATAGAAAAAATAATGCAAAAGCAAAAAATAAATAAATCACAAAATAAAAGTTTTTTGGAAGAAACAATACTGTGACGGAACAGCTCCAAAAGTGAGTAAACGGCTAATAGCAAACATTTATCTGATACTTCGGCAGCTGGTCCGTCACATTATTGTGTCCCCAGAAACACTTCCATTGTGTTTTGTGAGAGTTTGGGTTTTTTTCTACTTCTGTTGTGTTTTTGCTGTTGCAGAGGTTTTTTTTTAATTTTTTATTGTTACAGTTACAGTTAGTTTGACCATGCAAGGGCACCGAACATTGCACTTATAAAGTAACACGCACAATTTGGATCTAAATGCTGCTATGATCATTAAGTAGAATTCATGGTTCACAGTCTACTGGAAGTTTTTGTTCTTGAGTTAGAGTATGTAGTATATCCGGTCTGCTGTCATTGGTCTGTGAGCCATCCACGGAGAAGACCGACATTGCAACAGATGAAAGCTGAACTGAAAATGAATACACAACGTACTTTTCGTGCTTTATTTTTTTGATCTTTGAAGTTTTTTCCGTGGTTTTCCTATTTGCACTGAACTCCTCTGTGGCTCCCTTCCATGTTTCGGCCCAGTTTTCAACTAATCAGCATTTGGCACATGCGTACGACATCCGCGTCCAGCGACGTGCAGTTGTGATTTTGGAGTACTGCACGCGAGCACGTCTGCGGTGGGTGAAAACCCCCTCTCCGCTTGCTGCCCAAAAGGAAACGGACGCAGACGGACACATTTGCAGGACCATAAATTACACTTTAAGGTTATTTAAGGTCTTCTCCAGTGTGTCAAAACAGCAATCCTACTGCTTGGATTTCATTTTAAGGGCAAGCAGGGTGGGTGTTGAATGACAATTATGTCTGTGTGACTGAAAAACGTCTTCCTAATCAGTGCTATGCCGTTGGTCAGACGATGGCATGCGCCAAATTTCTTCCCCTCAGATGACTTAGGACATTAAACTAGCACTCCGTGTTGACAGTTTGACCCCAGAGTCCAAAATCGAAAATAAAGATGAACGTGTTTTCTGGTTGTACTCCTGATCTGATTCACCGCCTCCGGGCTTGGACATTTCAGATTATTCCACTGAAAACTGCTGTGTGGTCTCTGGGTCATAGCCAGTGACCCAGATCTCATCATCGGTGATGATCCTTGACATGAAAGTTGGGCCAATTTGACACGTTATTTGAGGTTTGTTCTCAGCTCAAGTTTGAGGTCTAAGGATGGTGAATTTGCTAATGCATACATGCAGATGGTCAGAATGGGACTATCAGTCAGCAATCCAAGTGCAATAGAAGAGCTGGAAAGCTCACAGAGACAACCCTGGTGAGAATAACGGGCAAATTTACATTTTTGATTGCACATAATACATTTTCAGTCCTCTTAGTCTGTTTGTCTGTCACTGAAATTACACAACAGAAATGATCTGGCTGAATTTCTTGAAACTTGGAGAAGTTACAGAAGAGCAAATGGTGCTTATCCAGACCTCTTTTAGACTGTGTTAGCACACTGGCTTTAGTGGCGCAAAGGGCATTTTCTCAGATTTTGAATATTCTGTCATGTTAAAAATGGTCCGTTTAGTGCACAGAATATGATAGCGCTCCAAAGAAAATGTCAAGAAATGACTGAATGGGCCATTCAACGAAAGTCAACCTATTCCAGGTACCATATCAAATCCCCTCAAATGTAAATGCTCCTTCTCACTGGGTGGCAAGGTTCAGGACCATGATCCCAGCAGGCCTTGAGACAGTTCTTTCAGATTAGAGAGCGCTTAAGTCTTTCTTTGATTCGATTCCTTTCTCTTGCCCCTGCTGCATCTATGACAGATGCTGGAGTACACAACTCTCTCTCCCTGGTGAGGTGAGACCATGAAACGACCGTTGAAATTGCACTGTAATCACGCACAGCTAAAAACAACAAGAAAATGTTTGCCATATGCCTAAAAGCCCTCTGTTTGTGTTCTTGTGAATTTAAGGGGGATTATTGACAAGGGAGTGAGTGGTGCCTGGATAGAGGAGCTGAGCCGGCAGTGACTCTTATTGCTCGTGTCTGTGATCAGATCTGTCAGAGCCACTCAGCTGTCTGTCTGTCTGGTGTTTGACAAGTGTTTGATGCAGCACAGGCCTTAGAGAGGATCAAGCCCTTCCTGAATTGGCTTTACCTCTCTCCCTGTGCAACAGGAGCTCAGCGAACATCAAACGCATCTCCCCCCTTCCTTCCTTTGTGAACTAATGAACTATTTTTATCAAAAAATATGTGCCGTCTGTGGGATCACCGGAGGAGATTGAACAACAGCACCCTTTGAGAGTTAGGTGAACAATCAAGGAAAACAAAAAAGTGGCTGCCAGCCTTGATTCTCTCATCACTGGCCATTGCACAGGGATTGCACCATGATCCTGATGGCCCCTGTCTATGTTTTTGTGCCTAAGCCCATCTGACTTAGTTTGGCTCCCCGCTTGTTAGGGTCTGGTCCTCTTTTGGGACAGTTGTGCTCCATGTCCAAACATGTGAGGGATTTCCTCCTGAAGTTTCCCAGTAGAGAGAAGGGGTGGGGGATGAAAAGGCTTGTGCAGAATTGAGATGTAAAAAGGGAGTCTTGCTGAACAATTTCTTTCTATATCCTTCCCCATTCCCTTACAGACCTAGAGAGACAGGAGGATGTATTGATTAGAGGAGCATGTGCACTCAAACACATTGGAAAACACTCAATGACACAGTTGACCATAGATGATTAGCTGGCTTGTTAAAAAGGTGATTGTAAGCCAAATTCAATAGCAGACGATACACTTAGAAATAAAGAAAAGAGGCAATAAATACTGTAAGCACAGTAAGCACAAATGCAAGATCAGACATTCCTTAAATTACTGTTTATTTTTATGATGGAAGCAATGCTGTTTAGCGTACGCTAGTTAGCTGGTTATGCTATCGATTTCATGTTTAAGCCTAGAAACACTTGGGATGAATGCTACTTGGCAAACAGGGATACAGAAAGCCCTCTCCACTCTTAATACACCTTATTGTGCGCCCCCTCGTGCGTATGCTAACACCCATTTTATTCCTGTCTATAAAGGAGGCTGGGGAACTGTTACGCAGAGAGATTCTTGCTCAGGCCTTCCAGGCTCACAGGAGGTGGCTGATCCAGGTAAATCCCCCAGCCAGGATGCTTCATTGGGGGTTGACCCCCTGCGTTACATGAGCCCCAGACTCTCAACAAATCCTGGAGATGCAGATTCCCCTCCTCAGACAAATAATAAATGCTCCAAATACTTATATCACCTCCATAGTTTGATCTCCTTTTCTTGCCCAGATCTGTTTAGAGGTGCCCATTTAATTCTGCTGACATGCCTGTTTATGCACAGAGAGGAAGATTGCTGAGGTTCTTTGGAGTGAGTGTTTTTTTTTTTATTGCTTTTGCCTGTGGATCGCAAGTCTGATTAACTGTATCAAGGACAAGGTGGATGGTGTACAAGTGCATGAAACCGAACCGTCAAATAAGATCAAGAGCTACAGCAGCAAGCAGCAGTACATCACTGTAAAGACACAGAAATGTAAACGGCAGTTATATTACACAAGCTTCTGAGAATCTTGTTATCGAGTGTCCAGTAGAATAAATGAATCCATGCTCGATCATGTGTTTGCTGAAAAAGCTTAATTTCATCAGTTCGATGCAAAGCACTTATCGGAAACTAAGATGGATGACTATGATAACTCTGCAGCACATTTCCTGCTTTATATCACCGCATGTGGAAATTATAAGACGGATCAAAGACTCTATAGAGATCTCATCTTAATATAGAAGGCATGGAAATTAAACTGGAGTGCTGTAGCTCTTCCTATCTTTGAGTAAAGACAAACAGAGTTGACATCTGTAATAGCTTACTGTCTAGAATAATGAATTTGCTACTGCACTGTAGATCCCAGCAAGTTCCCCGATCTTTGGATCCATGTTTATATTTTACACTGCTGAACACTGTAGCTCGCTTTAGCTCACTCCCCCATGCGCACAACAAATTCAAAAGCAAATAGACCACGCCAGCGGCAAAGCCTTCAGGAACATTGGTGCAGGGGCCTCCCTTTGATAACTGCTGTGCTTTATATTTTTCTCATCAGAAATGAAACACAACATTAAGCCATTCATTAAAGTCAACTAGAGCTAATTATCCATCATTTACCCAAGAGCCCACGGGCCAGCGCAGCCCCCGTATACTTAGGCCCAGATGTGTCGATGAGTCAGTCGGTAGATAGCAGACCGCAGAGGGGGCTGCTCATTTCTCTCTGGGCCCTGCGGTTTCCAGGGGCATCAGACTCAGCAGGCTGGTCTTAATGCCTGTTCACAGACTGGCTGCTGACGTTACCCTCATGACACCATGAGCCGTGTAAAGCTACCGCAATACAGCAAGGCTCCATTTACCAGAAAGAAAAAGAAAAAAGAAAAAAAAATCAATGATGATCAGTTATACAGCCCTAATTCAAACAGAAAAATGAAGAGTGAGTATCGTACCTCTCTAGCAGGCACGTCTTCCGAGTTGAGAGGAGGCTGATTCGCATTAGCGGCAGGCCTATGTTCAGACAGCCTCTCGTTGCTGCAGGGGGCGACAGCGTGCGTACGATCCCTGCTCCCAAGTTGTTACATTTTGGCAACCCCAAGTGGAAGTGGGAAAACCGTAACAGTTTGCAGGATGTCACAGACCAGAAACCAGATTACGTCATGTAATTTAACCCCTGAGACCTAATTTCTCCTTTTCTGTGTCTGGTACGCTCACCAAACGATTAGAAATAATGACTGAACCGCTTTACCACTGAGGATGAGGAAATCTATCCCTGTATCACTGTGCTCGGTTGTCTACTGACGAGGCATCTGCTCAGTGCAGTTTAGAGGAAGCATTTATAGTTTGAGGTTAAGTGTTTGTGCGGTGTATATGACCTGTTGTCCAGTGACGGGATGCTAACTGAGGCAAAGAACCGAGGTGTAGTTTTCAATATCAGCTTTAGACAATTAGCTCTTAAAGGGACTGGTAAGGAACCATCTTGCTCCTGCGTGGGGCTCTTTTCTTCAATCAAGAGTGTTTGTGATACAGTATTTAAGTGAAAGAACATCCTGCTCTTTTAGTGGTTCACTTTAACCTCTTTTGAACTGATGTTCTATCGGTCAACACAACCTGCCAAAATCATGTCTGTTCTTAAGCCCAGTAGCCAGATGAGAAAATAGCATTCTTCTCAAGGTTGTAGATTATACATTTGTTCCACCGTTTTTTTGGGGTTTTTTTGGTGTGCTCGGTCGTGCAACATTGGGAAACCTTTGTATAAAACCATGGATACATCAGTCAACAGCTCCTGTTGTGGTATTTGGCATCTTTAGCTGACTAGTTAACAGAGCAAACAAAACATCGATCAAATTGATGCATTTCAAAATAATCCTCTTGTATTTAATAAATCCCTGCTACACACTCAGCATGATGAATACACGATGAACACAAATATACACACATTACATTTTGACATAATAGACAGTAATGGTGGTGGTGGCTCATGCCTCTGAGATACAGTAGCTGCTGATTTTCTGTAATAAAAACACCTTCAGCTTTAAACAGGCTACTTCACCCATCCTCTCTTTCTACAAATGAATAAAGATGTGTAGTTTTGAAGGCTTTGCAGTTGTTTGTAAATGGGCCACATAATGTAAAAAATCTAATTCAATTTGTTTATGAATTGGTAAAATAATGTAATTAGCCTCCATCGTAAACAATAGTTAGAAAAGTCATACTTTACTATGATTAGCTAAACATCTTTTAAGATAGATTTCATATGGGCATATACTGTACGCTGGCTCCTATTATATTCATTGGCATGTTATTTCTCTGTCCTGAGTAGTTACCTTAGCTCTAGGATTATCATGTTATGTTGTGCCAGTAAACTGTATCTCAGAAACGTGGGAAATGATACGTGCTCCAATTTTCCAACTTTCAAATCTGGCCTAAGGAATCGATCCACTGTGTGCTTTCTTGTACAGCAGGAAGAACTAATTCCTGACTTTCCAACATTTTGGAATGTTTTAAGTGAGTAAATGTGAGGAAAGATCTCTGGAAGGCAAGATTTGACTTTGGAGTTTCTTTGGAAGATAGTCTAATTTAAGCATCTGTCAAGGTCTCTTGTTAATAACTTGTTTGTGAGTGCTCGAGCCAGCAGCAGTGGTAACCCGGGGGAACAGTTAGTGTATTGGGCAAAGTTGAGCATGACTTTGAACCCTGAGTAGACTGATGGAGGAGAACTTCATTGCTTCTGTAGCCGACCTGTGCAGGTTGCGGCTGCATCTTGCTGGTGTTATCGTTCATCTCCCAAGGGGGAAAAACAAAACTGTCTGTGCTGACCATCGGGCGCATTAATCACCGTGTCAGTCATGCATATTTTGCCAGGACTTCTCTGCTTAGAGACGCTAATCTCCGAGTCCGGTTTTCGCTTTAACTTACTGTCAGTGAAATAAGGCATCAAAGAGCCGAGCAGAGAGCTAACCTGCTTTTTAAAATCTCTGCGCTTATCCTCTGCCGTGGTCATAGATGAGAAAATAATGAGCGACCTAATCCCAACATTAGCTTTTTAAATCGGAATGCGTATGTTTTAAATCATTCTCGGCCAGCAGCGTGGTGATAGTAAGCAGAGCATGGGGTGAAAGGGAAGGAGGACGGAACGAAAGTGAATGAAAGAGTGTGATCCAGAATAACCTTGTTAGGGCTAAGTGACGCTGTGCAGAGGGCCTTTTGTCAGTTGGCTGGCAAGATGAGCATCTTGTAAATGATTGTCCTCTCTGTCAAGGGGCTGATTTCTTTTTTCCTACTATCTGACGTCTGTGTCTCTGCCACAGTACTTCAAATACTGGAGCTTTTTCTCCTTTCGCATCTGTATCTGTTACAAACTGTGGCCTCTTTTTATACATAATTTCATCCTGTAGCACGCTCTCCTTGTTTTCCAATGTCAAATCACCCTTCTGCAGCGTTTCCCCCACAGACGGACACAAACAGCACAAAGCGCCATTAAAAGTTTTGGCTTACCTATCAGGCCAACGCCTTAATGAACCACGGGTCAGCTGAGGTCACATGGCTATGTCCCACCTATAAATCAACTGCAAACTGAGTTCAGCGGCAATATAGGGCAGTGTCAGTCCGTAACCTTTTCCCAGACAGAGGAGTTGTCGGTGTGTGAGTACTGGCTGGCTGCAGATCCTTTCCCCTTCACAGCATTATAAATGTATGTGTGAGGAGGCCCTTAATGGCTGCTAATCCAATTTCTGCCACTGAAATCAAATCTCACTGGCGCCAGTAGTTCTCTCCTTCCCTCACAAATAATGGCCTCCGCTTTGGCCTGTTTATGAAAAAGACAAGCCGCCAAAAATTCCGGCTTTACCTTCCTTAAGTCCCATCGAATCTTCTTCAAAACTGTTTGAATGTTTTTCTTGTTGTTTTGTTGTTGTTGTTTTTCTTCTTTGTTCTGCCCCCAGTCCCTATTCCATGTTCTTCGAAACTTATTAATTGACCGTCTGTGTCGAGTGAAAGGACGGGGTAACAGAAGAGCAGGGGCAAGTTTTCAGCAGCGTAGGATCCCATTTACCGTATGTCTTAATGCCTTCTCGAGGTCAGCCATCGATTTTTGTTCTCAAACCGCAAAGCAAAGGAGATAAGATTAGGCCTTTGATTCCTGCACTGCTGCCGGAGCCGTGAGTGGATGAAATCACTTGGCCTGCCCATTGGTTGGTGTGTTGCTTCTTTTTAGGAGGTTGCGGCCTCTGTGACGATAGGGTAAGATAGCAGTAGCCTCACAATAACGCGTGAGCAAACAGTGAAAAAGTAGTTTTTTGGGTTTTTTTTTACTTTAACGGGAAAATCTCTTTATGGTGACAAAAGTAAACAAAAGTCTGATTTCTCTCATGTAAACTTATACATGTTCTTCAATTTGCTTCCCTTTTCCAAAACAAACATATTGGCTTTGACATAGATGAAGGGAGCTTTGGCTTTGGCCCCCTTCCCCTTGGATATGGATTTGACTGATTATCTTTCAGTGCATCAGTTGGACAAGTAGTCATATTGCCATTCCGCAAGGAGATATTATTCTGGAGTGTGATCCTAATAATATGATACGTCTAATAGCACTTAACTCTTAGTTGGAGCTGTACCATACTGAGAGCCTCAAATAGAAAGTCGGGGACATGGAGAGGGGAAACGGCAAGGATAGGAAAGAAAAAGAAAATGTAGCAGATCCTCAATGGCTTTAAGAGGTTATTGAGGAATGTCCTCTACGGTGCTTGTGGAGAGGTTTAATATCTCTTTGCTCATTGGTTTGGCAGCTGAAAAAATTGGAAATGACACAAAGTATTTCTCAAGCTCACAAAGGTGATATAGAAGCTCACGATCACGGACTCGCAAGCGTACAGGGCATATGCCGCACATCATTCGCACATGTGCTCACACGCTGACTGATACACAAAAGAATTCCACAAAGGTCACTTTTGACAGCGGTAAATAACAATCCCACCGCAGGCTCTGCTTCTGATTCCGAAATGCAAAAACATTTTGATTTGCTCTTGAGAGCTTTGTTTGTTTGTTTGATTCACTTTTCAGTTCAAACCCGAATGCGAACGTCAAGTTGGCAAAGAAGACTGTATCTATGGAGGAGAACCAAACATTGGTGAAGTTGCGGTTTTGCTCTACTGATAGTAAATGCAGCCAGAATGGAAAGAGAATTTTTTATTTTTTTTTTTAAATGGAGATAATTTTCTTATAAAAGTCGTGTTCTTTTGATTTGATCCTTGCTGTGCCAGTTTCAATGCAAAACAAAGACGGAGAATGATTTGAAGGCCACTGTGCCTTCCAAGAGAAAATTATCTTTACATGCTGTAAGATTTATGAATTTGTTTTTGGTTTTGAAAGCAATTGATGCAAATTAAACTGTTTCCTCTGTGAACCCTAGTAATCAGCTTAAGTGATTACATCGGTCGTAAATATGAGATGATGAAAGCTCAGTGTGCACTGTGCCCTGAGGAAAGGCTAAATGGGAGTTCATAGGGTAGATATGATAAAACATCACACTGGGACTGCACCAGATGCAGGGGGGAAGGGGCTTATGTGGGGAGTGGTTGCCCTCTAGCTGTCAGCGTTGAGACTGGATTATGAAATATGGTCCTAATTTTCTGTTGAGGTGTGTTTATGAAGCACTATCAGTTAGCTTGGGGGCGTGAGCTTAGCTTTGAAATGTACTGGTAATGTTGATGTGAAGGAGTATGATTGGAAGGAGTCACTAGTGGCTTGGAAAAGTCTGAACTTGTCAATATCTGCTAGATAAAAACCAAAAAAACCCCAAAAGAAACATTTGGGATGAAAACATGGGAACACAGACAGGTAAAATATTGAAAACAAAGAAAGTGAGAGGAGAGCCTTTCAATTAATAATAAAAACAACAAGGAGCCAGTGGACAGAGTCAGGATTCATGCAAATGCTAAAGTAAAGTTTTTTGGGTACCAAAGCTAGGGAACAGGCTAGAAGGCAGTGTATTTGGTTTCTGCTGTGAAGGCCCCCATGTTTATTTTACTTCCTGTGTTATATCCTATATTCCATATGGAGGATGATGATTTTGCTTGTACTCATTGTTGATGGCTGTCATCAACTTGCCACAGCCACACACCAAAAGACTGAACAGGAAAAAAAGCTTTTGAAACAACATTGCAAGAGGATGTGAAACAGTCTTAGCAGAGAATGTGTGCAAACCTCTAAAAGCAGAAGAAGAGGAGATATTTCAAGGAAGAAGGGATGTAGAAAATGCTACAAATTACAAGAAAGATCTATTTTTTTCTTCCAGTCATCCAGATACCCAAACTGTTTTGAGACTTTGAATGCAAAGGTTACCAACCATAAAGAATAAGTTCTATTAAATAAGCATTCAGATTAATAATAACTAATTATTCAGTGCACAGTGGTGTATAAACGCACAGTGAATGTCAATTCATCCAAAGTTATATTGGAAGTGTGCAACTGGTGATTATATCAGTGATTGGAGCTTATAGGTAGCAGCATTTATTAGTGCAAACAAAATGGATTGAATTTTCCATCCTTCTTTTCCTTCTTTTCTTTTCATCCTTTGCGAGCTACTGTCATTGATGATAGACTATTTAATTCAAAGTCTGAACATATTGCAACAAGGTGCCAGCATTAGCAATGCAGCCATACTGACACGGCATTATATCCAGTGACACAGTAAAGTAGCCTAGATAGTGTTTTCTGTGTAAATTTTAAGTAAAATTGTAACACAACAGTTTAACTCTTTAGTTTACAATAGCAGGGACTAAAATGATCTAATAATGGAGCTCTTCAGGAACCTGCCACAATGTCACGTAATAAATCGAAATTAAAAAATATTTCCTATCTGGGATGCTGTAACCTGGGCCGGGTTTTTTAACCATTTGCTCAAAGCCTGCCTTTACCACCGTGTAACCGAGTCAGTAATTTCCATCATGTCATATGGGGTCCAGTTGTTTACTTCTGGGTGGCATATCTCCAGCTCTCTTGCCTTTACTGCGTGGTTGTACTTGATGGCGTGCCTCAAGTGGCAAAACAATTTGTTGTTTCCTCCTTTAGCGAGAACAGTTTTCTTGCATATTTTGCAAAGCTTTATTGGAGTACCTCCCTTTTCCTCCCTAGACTGATATGTGGCTCTCGCTGTCAGACATGTCTGGGCTTGTGCTGTTGTGCCAGCTTGGGAATGTAAATGTATGGTGTTGCTAATATCATTGGTATTGTGATATGACATTTTTATATCATGTACAAATTTATAATGATATTAAGGATGGCAAATTCCTAATTTGCAACAGGAATGTAATAAGCAAACGTAGCTTTAGCCCTATTTAGCGCCGTATCTACCATTCCCATTGTTTAGCTAGTTAGCTGTTTCTTTGTGGGAAATAAATGCAATCAGTGTCTGTCTGTCTGTGTGTGTGTTTACTGTCTTTACTCAGTTGGCCTCAACACTTAAACTTTCAGAACAATGCCAGTGTTCACACTAACTAATCAAAATCAAGCAGGAGGAGAAGAAAAACTGGGCAGGCGATGTTTTTTTGTAACCAGGCAACAATAAGCACTCAAGAGAAGCGCAAGTGAAAATGTGGTCAGGGGCACAGCGAGCGGAAAAAATAATGCTAAGAAAACTAGCTTTAGGCATTACATGTAGAATTACACTGCAGGTTCTGTTTTGCCTTTGATTGTAGCTCAGTTTTGTTGTCACTAAAAATTTTAATTTTCATTCTCTTCACAATCATTTAAAACAATAAAAAAAATTCAAGTTTGCTCAATAAAATATGTGATAGTAGCAGTGCATGATGTAGAAGAGGTACTAATCAGGCATTTCAGGTTGTAATTAATTAGCGTAACTATTAATTTGTGAACTTTTGTTTTGATTTTCTATAAGTCAGCCTGCTTGTGCAGCTGCTGAGTTTGTTTCAGTGTGTGTGTTTTGTGAGCGTAAAACTCTTTGGATTACAGATCCCCTGCCCAGTCCTGAACTAGCCAGGAAAAGAGCCTTTTAACTTAACTCTCACATATTTATTTGTTTTAAGCAATTGCTGTAAATGCAGGCTTTTTCAGTTTAAATGCAGCCTTGCGTCCAAGGAATGGCCCACGAGGGCTTTGCCCGTTACTGAAGGAGTTTAATGCAGCACCGTGTACTTTATTGCTGTCAAATGTAATTTATCCTGACTTGATTGCACTGAAAGCCATGTTTATCAGGCACCTAGCAACACTGTTTTGAATGAAAATTACCTCTTTAAAGAGCAATTAGGAAAATGAACCTATAGGCCAAATGCCTTTGAGCTCCAGACTTACTTTAATATTATTCTACATTAAGTCACGCAGAAAATCTAGAGTAGAATCAGCTAAGCAAGTGTACAAAGTCCCCTGGCAATATTTTCAATTGAAGGGCATGAGAGTTTGATGGAAGAGATGTGAAAGTTGTTTTCAAAGGGTGATGTTAACTAGGAGCTGTGTGCAAGAAACTTTATTGCCATGTTTCAGATTGGCAAAGTGACTGAAAATAACAAGATTAGATTAATTGCAGGAAATAACTCGGAGATGGTTTGATGTTTGCATGCATCTGTATTATTCATTGGGAAACCCTGTTACTAGAGCAATATCTTGCTTTCTCATGCGTGTCAGCTTAAATGAGTGAATATTTTCAAATCTACCTCACAGAGCAGCCCTGAGAACGGGAAAACAGTCTTTTGTATGGGTGCGTTGAAGGGCCAACGCAACACCAGCACATACAGTATGAGCAGGCAATTAGAGATGGGGCCACATTTTACACACCGTTACCTTCCTTTCAAGACAAAAGCTTAAACAACTGCTGTAATAAGATGTCGAATTAAGCGGTGAAGGCCACCATATGAGACTTGTTTTTCTGTAGCACTTTCCTCCTGTGTTTCCCATGTCAGCGAACCAGAGCGTGGCTTGTTTCTTTGTGTTCTAGATCAGGATCCAGATATCTTTCTCATCATCCAAGCCTTACTCCACTTTTCCCCCCATTAGATTTTCTTTCCCCCTAAATTCCCTCACACTCACCCGCCTCCCCTCTCCTCCCTCTGCACACATACATCTTGCACACACACCTCGTTATCTTATTTGTGGCCTTGGCAGCCAGATTGGTTGCCTTGTGGTTCAGTAGCCAGTTTTCTCTGTCACAGAGAGCCTTGGGTGCAGATCCTTCACCACACACGCTTCCATGAGAGCAGGAAGTCAGTTCCCAGCATGCTTTGCCCATCCCAGTGAAACCTGGGATGGATTAACCTTGGGCTGGGGGACCTTTCCAACTTGGAAAAGAGTTATGCAACTTCCCATACTTATTGCTGCTCTCTATTGCAGTGACAGTGAAGTGTTGGGCTGTACAGACGTTTGTTTAAAATTGGGGTTCAGTTCTGAGGGCTGGAGCAAGCTAAGACCTCATTTGTGATGTTTCCTAACGTAGGACTCACTTTTTACATAATGCAGACTTTGGCAAAAGTTCACATACGTACCTTTTTAAGGCCCTCACAAGCCAATTGTCAGCAAACACGAGAGAAAATACACATTGTGGAAGAGAGCCGGAGGAATTAACTGAAATGACCTGCCAACCTTAGGCTAAAGAAGAGAACGAGTTTGACATGAGGCAGTGTAAAATACAAAATCGCTCTCACTCAGAGAATCTCACACCTGACGGTAATGATTAAAATGAAAAATCTTTTCTCTCTCTTGTTTCTGCTCAGGTGGTTCAGGAAAGCATCGATCCAAAGAGCCAAAGAAGAAGAACAAGCAGAGGCTGCGGTTTCGAGCTCAGAACCAGCACAGTGACCACTTGGCCTCTAAACGCTCCAGCCAGTGAGGACTGAAACTACCCAGTGAACAAAGAACCAACGCAAAGCTGCTAGCCGCTGCTGCACCTATATTCTGACTGACGACTATCACGAACCCCGCCACCTCCCGTCCTGCTGCCCAGCCCTATCCCACCTTCGCCCTGCCAACCAGGACTCATAAATCTGCCAGTCCAACAATATACAGCATATAATGTGTGATATAAGTACAACACTAAACCACAACCACACCAAACACATGCTTTCATGCCTCTGCCTCCTGCTAATTCTCCCCGAGCTGCAGTGACCAGCCAGGTGACTCTGTTCTCCCAGCCTTGTTACCTTGTGGATCTTTACAGTTGACATTACCGAACTCATTTCATCGTCATTAACCATGTCATTCAACGTCTGGGGTGACGGAAGACGGAGGAGCCACCAGAGGTACCGCGGAGGCGGAGGAGCCAGGAAGGGGACGGTGAGGTTGTGAGGGAGTTGGCGACATAAACTGTTCGGGAGAGATTTAAAAATACGCTCGAGGAAGCAAAACGATGCTGATGGACAAGAAAATGGCATCTTGACCTGAGAGAGAGACTATTTTTTTGTTCCCTATATTTATGTCAAAGCTATCCTTACCTTCCTTATTCATGGAGACAAGTGTTCCCATTGTGGCCTTTATGTTATGTACATTTTTGAGAGTAATATTAAAAGAAATTACCATGCATAGTTGCAAAGTATTTTATTCTCAGCACAAACTGTTTACGTTCAGACCGCTTTATGCTCTAACTGTATAGTGTGGTTAAAAAACTAAAAAAGAAGAAGAAGAAAAGAATAAATTTAGTTGTTCAACTAGCATGGCAACAGACTCGTGTACATAGTTGATCTAATATTGAAAGCTTATTACTGTATTTTCAGTATTGACTCGTTCATCGTTCTAAATGTTTTAGAGAAAAAAAGGTTGTAATACAAGCTACAGATTAAAATGATTAAAAACAAATAATAAACATAGCCACCATATAGCTATTTCATTTATATGGTATATATTTGATTTATTTATTAATTCTGTTTTGTACTTTTTTTTTGGTTCAGTGAGAATTTTTGCCTCATACTGTTACTCTTATATGCTGAAATATTCTTTGCGTTCCTTATAACAGTGCATATCTTTAACACGTGGAAACGCTTTCTCGTCTGTCACGCAGGTGTTGTATTCCTTTCATTTGACCTCATCTACTGATTTTGATGTTTTAAAGAAGAAAAAAAAAACAAGACTAATAAAACTATGCTTTGACATATTCTAGGTTTATTGATTAGGATCCAGCAAATGTATGGTCATAGGACTGCATATGTGTACGTTGTGTTTTATTAAAAAACATTTCATGTGACTGTATGATGAAGCCTTTCATTATTGTCTGTGGCTATAATATATGTGGCTAAACTCTGAAACTGTAGTTTTCTTGTCTTCTTTTTCCGAGTACCATTGAGTGATTTCAAAAACATTTGTGAAATCCGTCATGTCATACTGCATGAGACAAGTGGTATCTCCAGCCAAAGGATTGGATATGGTCCACTAGGCCTTAACGGCATGACAGCACCGTTAAGGGTTTGTAATTCACTATGACGTAGCCTCGTGAAAGCTACAAAACCAGCGGATGTCATTGGTGGCTCATCCATCTCCAGCATTACACTATAATTTCCTAACAACTTGCGTTTGGCTGTGTCTTTTGTCATGCGACACACAATCGATCACCAACTTAAGTGATGCACGTCACACTTACTTCTGTGATCTTCAAAACATTAAATAATCACAGAGAAATTTAGCTTTATGCTAAATCTATCTGGTATATGGGTGAAGAGAGCATGTTCTAATGCAAGTCATGGCTAATTTAACCCGAGGTCCACGCTGCGTAATCACCATCCCAAAAAATGAAGGAAAGAAAAAAAAATTCAAATCTGCCAGACAGCTTATGGATGCCCAGTGGCAGATGAATCGCGCTGTGTCACATATATATATATCATCCTGGGAGAAAGAGACCACAGTCTTCCTGCTCTGCTTAACCTCCCCTGAAATCACAAATGATATTTCCACAGGGAGCCTGTCAGTGTTGAAATACCCCTCAGTTTATGGGCTCCATGTCTATCTTAAGGCCAAATATGCAGCTTTAAGTGCCTGAACATCTTTCACAGGTGTTCCAAGTGACACGGCAGACTTTACCCAGGAGGCTTTTCAAAGCTTAACAGTGGAGCCGCAAAACCAACATGTAGTAAAAGGTTATCAAGTCAAAAGAATAGCTAACACGTTTGGTTATTTTAGTTACCATGACATTAGAACAATGAGAATAGAAACATTTAATCAAACGCAATACAAAATGTCAGAATTGTTTAAATAAGCCCTGTATGGCTATAGCAAAGAAATCATTTTTGGCTAGCATGTTAAGTTCACAAAGAGGATCCAGATCAGGTGCTGCCAGGTCACTGATAGGGCTCACTGAGCCTGTTCCAGATCTTGCAGTAGATCTCCAGGAACCTGTCGTTACATTAGGAGCATGCCCTGATGTTGTCAAGCATGTGTACAAGAACATTAGGGAGCCATACAAACTAGTGAGCTGCTGCAGTGAAATTCCAGTATAATGGACTAGCCTGCCTCATCATTTTTTCACTCTGATTTTAAGAGCGACTTTCAAATCTGCACTTTGTAGTTTGATTATTTTCATTTCAAGCAAACAGTGCGGCATCCTTTTGTTCCAAAGACATTACCCAGTCCATATCAGTATAGATTTCTAGCATGATTTTTTTCCCATTGAGATCTTTCCTTTAGTTTTTTTTAAAAAAAATCCACATTTTCTGTCTTGTTATTTGGGCTTTTGGAAGCAGCCAAATTTTGGGGGGAATAACATCGTAAAATTTTACTTTCTAAAAAAAATGTATTTAAAGATGGCAAAAGGGAGCCCATAAACAACCAGTTGGGCCAATGAATAAATGAAACAAAGCAAAAATGAAATAAATTTTTGAAAGGAATTAAACATGTCATAGAGGTTGAGTAAGTTGTTTTTAAAGACATCTGCTGCTGGTTCCAAGTTAATGAACGATTCACAGATGTCATCTCCCGGGCCAGACTATCACTACTCCAGACTTGGGGATTAAACCTTACAGCTTACGGAGAGGAACTCCACTGAAGTGGATTCATTAAGCACAAGACCACCACTAAAGCACACATTGCAGCATCCACAGTGGAAAAAAGAAAGTACAAAGAATCACATCGCACATTTGATGCGATGCGATCAAACTCTTATAGTTATTCTTTAATATCGGTCTGTCCCTTTCCACTCATTTGTTTTTCTGTGACTGTGAGAAAAAGGACATTGCTGCAATTCTCAGTATTGTTGAGGAGGTTAACAGTCATGCACACATCAGAAGGAATGGTCCTCCCTGTGCAAACCACTTCTGTAAAGTGTGTGAGTGTGTGTATGCCTTCCTTTGTGCGCATTTTTTTAATGTTTGTGCTGAATGCGGTTAGGTGGCTGAGACTGAAGCTCCCTTTTAATCTGACAGAGAGCATTTTCATTAGTTCTGTTGGGTCCTATTATTAAAGCCTGCTTCAAAGGCACAACAAGTGAAACCACTAACAGGAAATGACCCAGTGGGCTTGAATTCGGATAGATCAGTGCTTTTAAAGCAGGTTGGGATAGCGTTTAAGCGTATCTGCTGTCGGCCATGTATGCAGCTCACAAGACAGTAGGAGGATAACAGGAGGGGTGCTGAGACCTCTGCCCTATATTAAACATGCTGCAGCTTAATGCGAGTAAGCAGTTGTGGCATATGTGACACATTTGTTCCAATGTGCATGGCAGAAGTGGAAGTTATGACATTGGTGGGGCAAATAAGATTGCCCTGGATAATAAATGTTGCAATAATTTGCTGTTTTTAATAACTGTATAATGAGCCATCGCTTTGCCCTGTGAGTTGACGGAAATCTGGAATCATTAATCTTCTGGTGGGTTAGCCATGGTGTTTGGCACGGGCTGAAACAGCACTGAGTAGGAACATACTGGTGTCAAAGGACAAGCAGATCTTAATATTTTGAACAAGTTCGCCATATGTTAGACATCATGATGTGTACAAGGCTGCGAAATGGTGGCATTAATGGGTGACTTTTATTACTAAACTCGCTCCTAATTGCAACAATGCAATCCAAAGTCAACTCTCAAAGCAGGAACTCGCTTCATTTGGAGTTGCTAGGGAACACGTTAATCCCTAGAATAAATACAGTCTTCAATAAAAGCTAATTGTCTGTGACAGTCATTTGCTTTGCTGCAGAAACATTCAAAATGGGAAACTGTAAAAAGATTCAAAGTTGGAGTAGCGGTGCACCGGTTAAGCCTGCGTGGATGATCGCAGTCGTGTAGCCCCGTTATGTCGGCCTCACCTGCGGGACAGGAAACGTAGGCCCTTTGTCATAATGCTCACCTTGTGCATTAATATTGCCATGCTTTGACACACATATATTTTTGTTTAAATTTCTGGATGACAAATGGGGATATTTATGAGTCACTTGCGCTGGTAGTGTTTCAGTTGAGCTTCATTGCAGCAGGTGCAGAAGTGAACATGGGACATTTTTATCACCATCCATTACATGGAGCAGACAGGCATTTCTATACCTACCCGGCGTGGCGATTCCTAAGGGTGCCGTAACTATTGTTTTTCCTGGCCGATTCAACCCTGCGTTCTTCTGGAATACCTAGCTGTTTCTTTTTCACTGGGATTCAAATGCAACACAAAGCCATTGTCCCTGCTCAGTCATAGGCAGAGCAACTCGCTCATACCACTCAGGATGTGACACGCAAGGGCTTTATGACCTGAAATGAATCATACTGCACACCTTAAACACATTACAGGCTGGGCAAACATTTCCTCTAACTGGTGCTTTGAGAGCCATGGGCACAACCATTATATTGGACTCAAGAGCCAGCTGGTGAGGACAAATCCACAAGGATTCCTATTTTCCCTCTTCTGACTCTCTGGCAGCCCTGCTCCATTCATTCAATTTTTATATGTGCCCACTGCCTAGTAGCTGCGTTACTACTAGTTTCAAGGGAGAATTAATCAAAAACAGGTCTTATTAAAGTATATTAAGACCAGTTGAATGGGATATAATGTACTCAGTCAGAGCCCAGAGGGGCTTTATGTGAGCCATAGCTGACACTAGTGACTTCTACGTGTAGGGATATGTTGTTCTGTAGTGGCACTGCATTCCTTCCTGGGGGGCTATTCGCTTAAGCCAGGTATTGCATTGTGGGTAAGCAGATTTTAAGTGGGTATGAATACAGCAGGGGGTAAAGCAGGCTCTCATTGTCCAGGAATGTTTATCCCCAACCCCTCCTTGATTCAGGGATGGATTATGCAGTAGCATGCTTCAGAAGCAACCTTTGGCTCCACTTGGAGGGTCTGTGGAAGGAATATTCATTCATACATATACACACACGTGCAAATGGTTGTTATCCTTCTAATAAGAAGCCAGGTTGATTGCTCCCTTAAGGCCCGTGGTGAGTAGGTGGAAGTGGAGCCGCTGAAGCAGGGTGTTGAGGGTAAGTCCCTGGGCTGGGCTCTTTGGGAAGACTGGAGCCAGTGATGCCCCCAGTGAGGGCAGCACAGTCATCATCTTCAGCACAGCAAATTTTATTGGGCAGTGTGTGGGTTGTAGAAACGTGTTTAATCAACTCAGCTATAGGGGAGGTCTTGACCTCATCGCAGACATTTCCAGCCCAGATTGAGCGTGCGTGTGTGCGTGCCTTTGCTGTCGAGCGTGACCTGCAGTGGAGTCAGTGGCTGACACTCTGCTCTTTGCTGGTTTAAGTGATTAACTGGAGAAAGTGATAACTGATTTGTCAGTTAAGAGTCTGAAATGAGACAGCGTTCCTCCAAGATCATGCTACAGGACTACATAAAGTGCAAGTGTGCAAAAATTGCAAAAACAATGCAACAGCAGACAGAATGATGCAGACACAAGACAGTGCAGACACAGAAAGCGGAGCTTTCTGACTCACGGGCAGGTCAATAACCTTCAAATAACAATTACTGACTATTTGTAAATGACATTTACTATCAGATGGGCTGGCATCCCCTTTGAATTCTGATTCCTATGTTTATTTCCAGACATTTCAGCAAGTGCTGCCATCAGGTCAAGAGTTTGTAGCCCAGTAATTATGAGCTCTTTGTTCCAGTTGTGTTTGTCTTAAAGATCTAAAGTGGCTTTCTTTTGTATGATTATTATTATTTTTCTGGCTAAACGCCTTCCCCTGCAAATCAAATCACCAACAAAAAGCAGCACTGTGTGATTTCCTCATCTTACCACCCGAGAAGTTTAGTTTACACACTTAAATATCACTAGTTTAAAAGATTTATAGACGTAGTGTACTGCATTTACCGATGAACAGGGCCCTAATTGCTACCTGCCTGCACTGTGCCTCATATGTGTATGTGGGTATGAGTCAGATAAAATAAACCACACGGTGTGTGTGCGTGTCTCTGTGTGTGTAAGGAAGCTGAACAGAGCTCTGTGCACTCATTTACTATCTCCTTGTGTGGTTTGGCAGCAGCTTTGTCGGTATGGGGGCGTACAACGGGCATCCGTCTGGACGTGAGGCAAGCCTGGCATGCCTCTCAGCCCCCTGCAAGGCTGAATGAGGGTGGGATCAGAGCAGGAGTCCACCAGGCTCCAGACTGGTAGTCTGTGCATGCGTGTAAGCAAATGTGTGTTTTTCTTTGTGTATCTGCACTTCTGTGT
Source organism: Pundamilia nyererei (assembly GCF_000239375.1). Lineage (NCBI taxonomy): Eukaryota > Metazoa > Chordata > Actinopteri > Cichliformes > Cichlidae > Pundamilia > Pundamilia nyererei. The sequence goes on from NW_005187510.1 coordinate 2,233,859, forward strand.
GTATTGGGGGTAATTAAATTGTAATCACACAGGCTTAAACAGCAACCACAGGGTTTGCCATTGTTCTGCATGTCACTTGCAATCTGTTGACTTCTTTGCATATTGTTCCATCCATTCACAACTCTGTCAGATAGACTGCCTGAGTCTGTGTGTTCCCTAATTATTTCCACACCGGTTTAACACCGCATCATTTATTTGACCTTTGTGGTCATTATAATAGTGAGGCACGATCCAGCCATGCTGAAAGTTACACAATAGCATGCACACCACCATGGCTGGATGCCATACCTCCATGTTCTGTACTGGATAATAAGTGAACCACTGCAGAGCTGAGCCTGGTTTGCACTTGGACAGCAGACCACCCTCGGAAAATATAGCCGCCTCTGTTGTTTGTCCCTAGACACTCCCTCTTTCTGATCATCACAGTTGTTTATTGTACATAATAGTAAATACAGCATGGATAAATTCAATTCAATTCAATTCAATTTTATTTATATAGCGCCAAATCACAACATAAGTCGCCTCAAGGCGCTTCATAGATACAGAGAAAAAAAACAACAATCATATGACCCCCTATGAGCAAGCACTTTGGCAACAGTGGGAAGGAAAAACTCCCTTTTAACAGGAAGAAACCTCCGGCAGAACCAGGCTCAGGGAGGGGCGGCCATCTGCTGCGACCGGTTGGGATGAGAGAAGGAAGACAGGATAAAAGACATGCTGTGGAAGAGAGACAGAGGTTAATAACAGATATGATTTAATGCAGAGAGGTCTATTAATACATAGTGAGTGAGAAAGGTGACTGGAAAGGAAAAACTCAATGCATCATGGGAATCCCCCGGCAGCCTATGTCTATTGCAGCATAACTAAGGGAGGATTCAGGGTCACCTGGTCCAGCCCTAACTATATGCTTTAGCAAAAAGGAAAGTTTTAAGCCTATTCTTAAAAGTAGAGATAGTGTCTGTCTCCCGAATCCAAACTGGAAGCTGGTTCCATAGAAGAGGGGCCTGAAAACTGAAGGCTCTCCCTCCCATTCTACTTTTAAATACTCTAGGAACAACAAGTAGGCCTGCAGAGCAAGAGCGAAGTGCTCTAATAGGGTGATATGGTACTACAAGGTCATTGGTACTCTTGCTGCAGCGTTTTGGATTAGCTGAAGGCTTTTCAGTGAGTTTTTTGGACATCCTGATAATAATGAATTACAGTAGTCCAGCCTGGAAGTAATAAATGCATGAACTAGTTTTTCAGCGTCACTCTGAGACAGGATATTTCTAATTTTAGAGATGTTGCGCAAATGGAAGAACGCAGTCTTACATATTTGTTTATGTTTATTTGTTAATAAATACATACATCATATTTTTTTAGCTGAAGATGAGAAAGTAAAGCTGCTTTTGATGGAAGCTACTCAAATCTGAGCCTCACTGGCAACATATGCCACAGCCACTGAACAGGCAGCAGTCACAGCAATGATGACATCTGACGGGGCTAGTGTTGCGATTCTCCCCGATGTCAAACGGCATCTGTGAAAAACAATTGAAATACGTCTGAACAATAAATACATCAAAGAGGTTTCTTCCTGTTAAAAGGGAGTTTTACTTCCCACTGTTGCCAAGTGATTTCTCACAGAGTGTTGTTTGATTGTTTGGGTTTTCTCTGTCTTATTGTATCGTCTTTACCTTACAATATAAACCATCTTGAGGTGACAGTTGCTGTGATATGTCATTATATAAACTGAATTGAATTGAATTTTCCTGACCTAGAGTTTAATTTTCCCCAGATACTGGTGTAGGTACAGTACATCAGGGCTGTGACAACTAGAGGTTTTAAAGGAAAGAAGAAGCCAAAATTCTACTGTGTTTTTATTTAGTGTGAGTGGCTTTAAATCCAATGTTTACCGGCACATATTTCTAGCAACAATGTGGACACCAAAATAATGAGTAATTGCAGTGTAATATAGGGTGGTTGGGGTAATGATACAGTAATACAGCCCTCTCCCCTAAAATTGCAATGTAAGATTGGGCAACACCGTTTGTCCTTTCCTCTAAAATATCTCAGTTATAAATTCCTCAAATACACTTGACGTATATTTTCTTTGTCTTTTTATCCTTTAAAACTTCAGTTTGCTACTCCTTTGTTCTGCTTCATTGAAGTATTTTTTGGGTACTGAAAATGCACCCTAAATATAAAAAAATTGCCCTGTAAAATTACAGGATGGGTTGTCGGCTGTATTTTGAAGTGCTACTTGAAAACACTGTAGACTAGAAATTGAATGAACTCAAGCTTCATGACTTATTTTAAGTATTTGATCAACTCAGCATACCATCCATGTTTCTACTGACGTCTCTTCTTGCATTGCAGCAGGATCATCAGTGCTCTTTTCTTCCTCCACGTCTTCTACCTGTTGATTAGTTGCATACATTCAGAAACACAGTAAAACACACAGAGCTGATGAGCATTGAATAAAAAGAAATAAATCTTAATTTACATCAAGCAGGCTACTCACGGTTGTGAATGGGAAGGCAGCGTTCCCCTCAATGTAAATAGTTAGTGCGACAGCCAAGATGACTGCAGATGCGAATGTTTTCATTTTCAGCAGTTTAACTTGTCAGAGTAGTTGAATTTTTCATTTCTGCTATCAGCGCTTTTGAGCATAATGGCTCTGTTTGCTGATCATGCTGTTATTTATACAGTGTTACCTTGTCACTGGCAGTACTTTATTCCTTCTTGGGAAAGACTTGCAACACTACTTAAATGATGCTGGGTATTGTAATAGGAAATTCCCAAACAACAAAATGTTAAGTACTTTGCACTGGTGCGAACAGTATTTGTTCAATAATCTTAGTTCCTTAATTCAGCCATAGTATTGAATTTTCATGAGTGCAACAGTTTAATACAGCACACAGTTTGTCACCTATATTCTGCACTATGCTACTAATACACTAATTATTATTTCAAATCAACGTGTCCAGTGCTTGGAACTTTCTTATAAGAAGATGCTAGACTAAGTGGGTTTCAAATGGATCAGTATCAAATGTCATGTAACTGTCAACTTAAACACAGAGCAAACGGCTTATCTTTAAATTTTGTCACTCTATTACAACCACTTTAATAATGTAAATCTGTTCAAGGAAATAAATTGTAGGGAAATACCAAAATCAATAATGACAGGAGTGCACGGTGTGTTTACTCTGATAAAGGTTGAAAGGGTCTTTTGAATTTTACTAAACATCTTGTGCAATAACCAAAATCCCTTATCTCCACTCTGTCTCATGTACCGTGACCTCGCTGACCTGTTAGCTTTAGCTTAATGAGCACATCTGTGTCAACAACAACAGTAGGATTATTGGCTCTGCAGGAATACATTCTGCCTTTTTAACTGTTTTTTTAGGACTATAAGGAATAATTACTTCATTTTTTGGTCTCATTTATAGTAGCTGCAAGGACCACTGCAGCTACAAATCCACCTCGAATATATTGATGAATTGATGGATGATTTCATTATTTTTAAAAAGATTCCAGCCCCTGAGGAGTAATGCTTTCAGCACTGGAGTAATGAGTGCAGTGTTAAAGTACCTGTGCAGAAAAATAAGAGCTTCTAGCAGTGTTGTCATTATTGGAGATCACACAGCTGGGATTTGTTTACCTTTTTCCTCTAAGTCCTGATAAAAGTAGTCCCCCTCTTCTCCCTCCTATGCATTACTTAATGTGATCAAGTTTAGTTTGAACACTTCACACCAATAAATGATCACTGAAAATGATCAGCTACATAACAGCCAAACCTACACTGTGAATTGTTAACCAACTTGTTAAGAACAACAAATGGAAACAAAACGAGAAAGTCTAATCCATCATCAGATCAAAAGATCTGTACGGGAAATTAAGATGTGGTCTAAAGTTTACATGCACTCATCATGGGCATGAATGTCGTGGTAACTTTGGGCTTTTAATGCTTTCTTTGAACTGTTGTTTTTCCAGGGTGGAATGATTGTACAGAAAATATCCTTAAAACAAGAATTAGTTGCAAAAGCTTGAATTTATTGATATATTAGAGCCTGTGTATATAAATATATAAATTCAATTTATGTCCATAATGAGTCTATATAAATGTTTGACAAAAAACAAACAAACTCCAGGGCTAAAAAATAAAGCTAAGATGTTAGTGCCAAAAACCACTAGCTGGTACTATTTTTCTGCTTGAAAAACAAGCCAGTCCCCGTAGACTTCCATGTTAAATTTACAAATTAACTTCTAAATCAAAAAACCCAAACAACAATGCCATAAATATAAGGTCCCAAGCATGGAGAGGCTAAAGTCTAAAGTGCTGACGCACAAATACAGACTTGGCAGGAACCAGTTTAGCTGGTTACTGCTTTCAGCTGTTGCCATCTATATAAATGTAGTTATAGCTGCATAAAGTGGATGAATCAACACTTCATAGCACATTTGCTGTCATATACCATTGGGTCCTTATACAGTGAGAAGTACTACTGAGTAACGATTGAACTGTCTATGTTATATTTATATAAAATGTTATTTAGTGCCACATAATGACTTCAAGTTATAGGCCATCCATGTAAAAATGTAACGTGAAGTAATGTTCTACTTCACGTTTAGTCTAACTACTGTTGAACTTAAAGCTGCTCTTTATCGGCTGCAGTGTAATAAAATCTGTTTTTCAGAGCAAAAGAATTATTCTGAAGTACCGTTTAATGTTATTATTTGACAGACTTGATTAATGAGTACACACATGTGATTAAATATGTTGATACAGTCACATCATTGAAGACATAGAAAATACAACCTTACCAAATCAAAATGTTTCATCCTATGAACACAGTTAAAACTGACTATTTTAAAGCTTCATAAGTTAATATTGAGTGGTTGTTGGAGCAGGAATCCTCAGAACCTGCAGCAAACTCCACAGATACCGGGGGTGCAGCAGCCACAGCAAAAGCGACACTTGATGCCACGCTTGTGTCTGCTGTTATACAGCGTCTGTGGGAAACACCAGAGACATGAGCACAGAGTTCTCTGCAGCAGCATCACTGCTCTTTATATTCACCTGCTCTAACAAACACTTTCATTTAGCTGAAGTAATTTGGCCACCTTCACTCAGTTAGTGTTACTTACCTTCCATGAGTCCACTGATGCCTCCTCATGTGCTGCTGCTGGATAGTCCATGCTCATTGGCTCCTCCAGCTCCTGCTCCTGTTAATGAATT